>NW_027223754.1:38360788-38960788 GCF_028538775.1 Myotis yumanensis | reverse complement strand
ACAACAACTATAAGACATTGGGACAGGCTTCCAATGAAGGGTAACAGAGCCAGGGCTTCATTAAATCCTAAAGAATAATTTAATTTTCTTATTTATTATACCATCTGATAGTCAGTACTTTGATATTCTCAATGTGATCTTTAAAATAATAGTGTAAAGAAGATATGATGGTAAGCATTAATCTCATGGCACATAATGAAATTAAGCTCAGAGAGATTAAGTACTGTTATCAAGATCACAGAGGTCAAATTCAGATATGCTTTTTATAATATCAATTTTCTTGCCACTCTCATCTGTCAGTATCCATTCTCTTTCTGTTACTACCTGTTATTCATTATGTCTTTTTTTTTGGTGCCAGACACTGTGCTAGGGCCTAGATATATGAAGATGTACAAGACACTGCTCTTACCCCCCCCCCCCCAAAAAAAACCAAAATATATTTTATATGGGAAAGGATCATGTGAAGGATTGGTGCAATACTGTGTGATTGAGGTTATAAACCTACTAGAGGTTCAATCAGGGCGGATTGGGGCAGGCCTGTTCGGAGGAGGAGACAATGGGAGGTTGGCCAGCCAGCCCACCCTGATTGGGCCCAATCAGGGCCAAGCCAGCCAAGGGGAGGGGCCAAAGGCGATTGGCCAGTGGGCCCTGCCCCCAATTGGGGTGGGGGCTAATTGGGGGTGGGGTCAGCCATGGGGAGGGGCTGTGGGTGGTGGGCTGGCTGCCCCTCCCTTGAATGGGTGGGTGGGGGGACCCATCCAGGGTCAGTGGCTGGGGGAGGGGCTGCAGGAGGTTGGCCAGCTAGCCCCGCCCCCTATTGGGGGAGTGATCAGGGGTGGGGCCCGCAAGGGGGAGGAGCTGCTGGCCGATGGGTTGGGGTGGGCTGATGGGGGCAGGGCCGATTGAGGGAGGGTCCACTGGGGGGAGTGGGGGGCGTTGGCCAGCTGCCCTGCCCTCAATCAGGGTGGGAGAGGCCAATCAGGGGCAGGGCTGCCTGGGGGAGGGGCTGCAGGCTAATTGGGGTGGGGCGGGTTGACCGGAGGCGGGGTCAGATAGGGGAAGGGCCATGGGAAGTTGGCCGCTGGCCCCACCCCCCTTCAGGCTGGGTTTGCTGGCTGCAGTGGGCATCACAGTGACCTGTCGTTCCAGTGGTATGGCGTTATCATCGTCATATATACAGGTTTTTATATATACAGGTATAGATGGTATTATGAGAGGGAATTCTTGAACTGGAAAAGAATGATAAACAGAGAGGGAAAAGTATAAAGACAGAAGGATGAACCAAGATGCGCTCTGGGGAACTCTAAATAGTTGTTTGCTAGGAGTGGATTAAGAAGCAACAGAAGAGAAAGGTGGAGAGACCATTAGGATCACATCATCAAAGCCTTGTGAGCCATTTTAGGGAGTTTGACTTTGGTCCTCAAGGCTTTGGGAAGTCATGGAAATCTTGTATGCAGGAAAATCACATGATCAGACCTGCTAATTCAAACAATGTCTCTGTGTCTTCTTTGAGCCTATTTAATTGGCAAAGACGAAGGAAGAGGAACATGCTCCATGTTGCAGAGAAGGCCTTGAAGTGGAAATTCTTTGGAAATGTTACCAAAAGCATGAAGTTATATATGCTTGCTGGGAAAAACTTTGGCAATATGTATTCAAAGCTTTAAAAATGCTCATTCTGTTTGTCAGCAAAAGTTCTGCTTCTGCAAATATATTTTAGGAAAATTATCTAAAAAAAGAGAGTATTTCAGGGCAAAGTTGTTGTTTGGGTGGCTATTTTTTAATAGCAAGATACTGGAAATAACCTGAAATGTCCAACAATGAAATAATAGTTAAAAATATAATGTATTCTGGTCCATTCATGTTGAAGCTGATGAAAAGCTTTAGCTATGATGACATAGTAGACAATTGCATGATATATTTTGCTGCCTGACATACAGTCATACTTATTTTGGTAAAAGAGCTTTGCTTTCTGTCTGGACCTACGTCAAACTAATCAGCATATTCCATTGGCTCTGGTCTTAGAGACCAGTTCAAGGGAAATAATGAAACCTAAGCCAATTTAATCCTAGTGAATCTCAAGAATTATTCTGGAAATGCTGGGATAAAAACGCACCAATTTTCCCGCTGGATAAGGACAAGTTTGTGGTAATTTGTTATGTTAACAATAGAAATGTAATACAAATAGAAAAGTTAAAGCAGTCTTTAACCAGATGCTAGGAATGGCAACATTTTATTATAGAGTTAAATAAAGAACACATTGAAAGACGCGATGAGACTTGGGCTGCCTCTTTAAGAATATTTGCCTTTTGAAGAAATGTCAACTTAGCACCTCATTTATAAATTAAATGAGTGAATAGAGAAAAGATAATTTATTTTGGGAAATTCTCCTTCCTTATAAAAAAATCCCAGTTTTACTGTGGTAGTATACAACATTGAGATGCTGAAGCAAAATCTTAAAGAAGTGCGCAAAGATTCAAAATTAATCCTATTGTCACTCTCCAGAGTAACCTTTATTAATTGAAATGGAAAAAAGTAACTTTTCCTTTAGACTTGCTGAACTTCAGTGATCAAAGCTTCAGGATTATGGAATATGAAATTTAGGCAGCAAAATGCAGCCTCAGAGGATGAAATTGCTGGTTTGACTTGTATGACCTTGAGCAAAATCTCTGAAAGTTACTTCTCCTAAAAGCATAGGTAGATTTCCAAATCTTAATCGCTTTAGGCTTACCATATCGTGAAGGACTGACAAAAATCTTGATATAATACGAAGTTACTATCATAGATTTTTTCCCCCCTACGTATGGATTTTGGCCTCTATTTGTCTTGGGAATATTTCAAGACACATTTGGCTTTTGGGGATATATTAAAGTTGAAGGTGACTGGCACTCCTCAAGGTCAACACTGTTCCTTGCAAAACACAATAAAAGCGCTTGCAGGAGGCTGAGGGCTGTGAGAAAATTAAGTATTGATTGGGGGAGTAGATATGATGTTCTGCAATGTAGTTATTAGGCTCAATTCAGTGCTGTTAATTTGAGGTCTCGCACTTGCTCAGAAGATTACACCAGTTAACAATACATTATTGCAGGCTGGGGCGCCTTGGTTCTCTGATTGCCGTGTTCTCTTTTCTCAGCCCTAGAAGACTACTTTGCTTCTATTGAACACAGGTTCATGTAAACACTCAGCTCAAATAGAATCACTCTCAGGAGTTTGTGACACTTGGCAAGGTCAACTTTCCTCCCACATCCTCTCTCCCTAGGAAGACACTGGGAATACTGCCCTTAATTGTCCCCATTTCTATGAATTATAATGGAACCTCAGAAAAGAAGAAGATATCCATTCTTTTGCTTTCAGTGACCTTCCTTGCTCTGAAAGTATTCAGGGCAGTGCCATTTCCAGCGAAGTTAGAATGGATAGGCTCCCTGAATGTGGGAGGGGGTTAGGAGAACAGCAGACAGAAAAAATCCTCCATAAAGTTGTAGAACTAGAATGAGTGTCAGAAATTGAGTGTCTTGACTCTGAACCCAGTTTTTTTTTCCCCTACTGGGTTTTCTGCCTCCACAGTAGCCTCAGAGTCAACAATCCCTTTATGAACATTTGCATTGATAAGAATCTAAATTTACATCAGACAACATTCCTCCAACCCTTAAATGTCATGCAGCTGATGTACAGGCATCTGAAAACCTTGCCTGTGGTTTTATGACATTCTCCAACAACTCTGTTTCATAGAGAGCGAAGTTTTTAATTGTCCCCACACCACCGATGACAAAATTGAGACCCAGAAAAGTGAAGTGGCTTGTCTCCAAATGGCAGTCATTTATGATAGACAGATAATACCCCGGTGCAGGTCTTTATGCTCTTAGTTGAGGGCTCCTGTCCTACGCAGCGTGCATTGCTCACTCTAAAACAGTGGTTCTCAACCTTCCTAATGCCGCGACCCTTTAATACAGTTCCTCATGTTGTGGTGACCCCCCAACCATAAAATTATTTTCGTTGCTACTTCGTAACTGTAATTTTGCTACTGTTATGAATCGTAATGTAAATATCTGATATGCAGGATGTATTTTCATTGTTACAAATGGAACATAATTAAAGCATAGTGATTAATCACAAAACCAATATGTAATTATATATGTGTTTTCCGATGGTCTTAGGCGACCCCTAAGGGGTCGCGACCAACAGGTTGAGAACCGCTGCTCTAAAATGTGTCTTTCTATAAGACCGCAGGCATTAAACACTTCTCTAGTTATTCTTCCTCATCCCCCAAGCCACGTGCTCTGGGAGAGGCTAAAGTGTGCTTAAAATTTTAGCATATATTCTGACTCAATGCTCAAATTTAAAAATGCGGAGAGAACTGTAATATTATTTCTGTCTTCTTTGGGCCTGGCAAATACTGTGCTGATCACTTTGCTCATTGTTTGCAATCTGTCTCCTTCTGGCTAAAATGAACATGACCTACACTAGGGGAGTCATTCATTAATCTCCCTAAATTTACATCTGGTTAGATGTTCCTGGAAGCCTGCACAAGTGAATACACACAGGCTCACCTGTAATAGGAACGACAATACCTTAGAAACAGAGTTCCCTCCTCAGCCATCCTCGGTGACCAGCTCTTTCTTTCCCAAGGAAAGTCACTGTGGTTGACAAGGGCCTCCAATGTGGAGCTTCCTCCTGAAGCCATTGCAATTTCTTTCCCAGTCAAAGTGGGAACAGTTTGTGCTTTTTTTTTTTTTACGACTCCAGAGCTGCCATGAAGTGGGGTAATAGATTTTTCAATGCCTAGTAAGATAATTGCACTGGGGAGAAGCTTGAGGTGCAGGCGGGGAGCGTTGAAGGCAGTGTCACTCCCCCTGCCCGCCCCATCCCCCTGGTCCGTGTGCTTCCAGGGCGACCTAGAAAACAGGGCTGGAGGAAGACAGCTTGGCGTGCCTCATGCTGCATTGGTTCTGAGAGGTTCCTGGGCAAAGGCTGCCAACTGAATTCTTGTTTTGAAAGTGGAAATATTTATAATGAAACATAACAAGGTACAATGTAAGCCCCAAATTGCCCTAACACGGAAGCGCTAAAATTGCAATTCTGGTTACAGTGACACCTCCAATTACTGAAACGTGAAGTAATTCTCGTTGGAAAATGACTTCACTTGGAGGAAATGAATGCTGGCTAAGGGTTATGACACACACCCTAGGGCTTCAGATCCGCTCTCTGGTGTTCCTGCTGACCTCAGACAAGCAAATTAGACTCCCCATGTCTGTTTCTCCCTCTGGAGGCACCGATACTTACCAGCCAGCCCTGCTCTGGGCTCATGCACTGGCTGTGAACATTGGCAGACAACTCTAAAAATTTCAAGATCTGAGTACAGATTAGGAACTTTTTTTTGTGCTGCAGCAGCAGCAATGAATAGGAAGTAATTAAAAAACCCCAGTGCTGTCGCCCTTATGTAGGTGACACCAAGCGCCGTTGCTTCAAAACTAATTCTCGAGAGTGAGGGCAATTTCCGACACGAGCTGCTGGTTGTTTGGATCTTCGGTGAATAGATTCATTTGGTGTATTCTTTCATTCTGCAAATATTTACTGCATCCTTACCGTATAGCAGATGTTGTGCTTGACACTGAGGAGACACAGGTGAACGTGACTGATGTGGTCCTTTCCAAGCAGCTGGTAAAGAAGGACATAGTCAATTCTTGGTATTCAGAGTAATTTGTTCTATAGTCACCGCCCACGGAATGAATGAATACTGAACCATGTGCCTGCAGTGGTCGGCAAACTGCGGCTCCGCAAACCACGGCTCGCGAGCCACATGCGGCTCTTTGGCCCCTTGAGTGTGGCTCTTCCACAAAATACCGACTTCTGCGCATGTGCCATGAAGTTTCAATCGCCCTGTACGTGCACGCCCGCACGTGGTATTTTGTGGAAGAGCCACACTCAAGGGGCCAAAGAGCCGCATGTGGCTCGCGAGACACGGTTTGCCAACCATGAGCCTGGGGGAAACACAGGGTTAGGCTCCTGTGAGCCTCTGCTCACAACACTTGTCGACTGATCAATACATACCCTTGTTTTATGTGTGTTTCTGTGTAAAGACTGCAACTCATGCCTGAACAAAGCTTACCAAACATTCATATTTTCTCTGTAGGCAGCACTTTAGTGTTGAGACATTTTAAATGGCGAGATCATCAAGGAAAAGCACAAAACTGTAAAAAATGTGACACAGAAGATATCATGAAAAGGAAACTGTTTCCAGATTGAGAGCTGAAACAAGAGAGAGAATGCCACCTTGTGCTGTCTTAGCCGACTCTACTTTTGGCTGCACTGAGCATGTACACAAATGCTCATGAACATACCTATCCCATGGGGAAATAAAATGATCTCAGTGAAACTCAGATTAAGGTATATAGCTATTGATTAGTAAAATGCTGTGTCTTCCATGCCATTTAGCATTTCAGTAAAACGTTTTGAATTAATTACTTGGAAAAATCTATGATACTTTGCAAAGCAATTTATCATCAGTTTTATCAATCACTTTATATCCCTCTCTCTGACATTTAATAAAGTCAGCCTTAATAGCACAGTATTTTTAACACATATTACGGATAAGGAAATTATGTTAGGCAAGTTGACAAAATGAAATCCAACATTGTGAATTCCTGAAAAGGCAGGCAGCATCTGCCAGGAGGCCCTGCTTTTTATCTTTTCTGTGTTTGTAAATTACGGAGGCCAAGGTTAGCCTTGTCCAACCCTCAAATGCCTTAGGAACATTGACCTAACTTTGCAAAATTTTAGTATTGAATAGAATTTGTATTTATTTATGAGATATATTTTAAAATATATTTTTATTGATTTCACAGAGAGGATAGGAGAGGAGAGATAGAAACATTAATGATGAGAGAGAATCATTGATTGGCTGCCTCCTGCATGCCCCACACTGGGGATCAAGCCTGCAACATGGGCATGTCCCCTAACCTGGAATCGAACTGTGACCTCCTGGTTCATAGGTCGGTGCTCAGCTCAACCACTGAGCAATACTGGCCAGGCTACTTGTGTGGTATTTAAAGCAGTATTACTAGTAATTTTAAAAGCTACTGTATGACAATCATTGTTCATGCATTGTCACCACAAATGTATCATAATCCTCCAATTGGTCCTACAAGGAGGAAATTCAGTCTCAAGAGAGTAACTTGCCCTTGGTCACCCAGCTACTAAAATGTAGGCTGAGAATTCAAACCCAGGTCTGTCTGCCTCCGGACACTAACATCATCTCTCACTGGGAGCCACAGCCTCTGCTACTTCGCACATTTCCTTGGTTTTGCCATCCATACATTTCAAGTTTCTTTACCAAGGCTTTCTTTCTCTGACATTAATAAAGCCATATTTGACTGTTGTCAAACTTGAAATAAATGTATGCATAGGCCCCAGACAGGAAAAGATGAAAAGCACAACTGAACTATAGGACTGAAGCAACTATCTTCTGCTGTCACACAGCACAATGGCTTAGCTATTTCTGTATTTGCAGAAATTCCCTAAGCTGCTTTGAAAATCTGAGGCATATCATTTACCAGGACATCTTGACTGGGTTGACAGGATGAACTTTTACTTAATCCCATTCAATATTGGATCTGCTCCAAAAGCTACATTTGATTATCTGAACTAAAGGAAGGTATTGCAAAATGCAAGATAAGGCAAAAATTAGATTTCCCTCCAGAATCTATTTCTGCACTTACATCCTGTCTAACACTGTGAAGCAGTGAGTCACAGGCTCCCCAACCTGAATCCTGTCTGCTTCTGCCACATGCACCCCCACCAGCCCCTCCTGCTCGCCTCTCCCTGAGTCATAACCCAGACTAAGGACAGCTACTGAATGTCGTGGTCTTCCCCCAAGACACAGGGATGGGGTAAGCATTTGGTCTCCAGAAGGCTGCCCTATTAGGACACAGCTGGAAATGACAGTTTGTATCTTTCAGGACTACAGATCAAGGTCTGCTGACAAGTTCAAGTGCCTCCAAGTGATGAATGAGCTATTACTCCTTGACTATCATTTAGTTACCAATAGAGACCATTCATCCCTTCTTTCCTTCAACCCCACTAGGCGCTGGGAGTACAGAGATACACTATACGGTGTGTCTATGTGTACATTATACAGTGTACAGTATCTCTGTCCTCCAGGGTTGTATAGCCTAGAAGAGAATTGGAACAAAAATAGAATGTAATATGCATGTATAAAAATAAATTTTGTATATACATGCAATGAAATATTTATTTGGCCTTAAAAAAGAACGAAATTCTAATATGTGCTACAATATGGATGAACCTTGAAAATATTATGGCAAATGAAATAAGCCAGACACCGAAAGGATGAATATAGTATGACTCCACAATCATGAGGTAATTAGAATAGTCAGATTTATAGAGATAGAAAGTAGAAAGGAGGAGGGGGCGGGGAATGGAAAGTTATTGGTTAGTGGGTATGGAGTTTTAGTTCAGGATAATGAAAAAACATTGCGAATATACTTAATGCCATTAAATTGTACACTTAAAATTGTTAAATGGGTAAATTTTATGTTATTTTGTTACAGTAAAAAAACTCTCACCAATTGAAAAAATTTCCTCAAGGTAAGTAACCTGGAATCTTATAAGACAAATTGAAGGTTGATTTAAAACCACCTGAATATATAAGGTGGCTGCTTAATTTACTAAAATCCCAGTATATTTTTTCTTTGCAACATTCAAAGTATAGGACAGAATATCTTCTTTTATCTGGGAATTAAATAGAATATGACTCAGCTACAAGCTTCTACAGTGGGATGGAAATCAAGTCTCAGTCACGTGAGTGGTGGATGGAGGAGCTTTCTTGAGATGTTGCAAGAGCCTCAGGGAATTAGTAATGTCCCCTAAGGAAATCTGTCAGAGCTCACAGCTCAGCTGTTTTTCCCTAGGACATGTACTCCCTTCACACCTAACTTGGATCTAGTGTACAATCTCCAGTAATCCAGAGAGAATCCTCTCCCCAGCTCTTGTCATCATTGATCAGGGCTTAACCAAAAAAATTATGCATAATTCTATGGTATCATGATCTAGATATTTCTACATTGTAGCATCTTAGAATGAATTGGCAAACAACATGTAGAACAGTAAACACAAAAGTGTAGTTTTCCTTGTGAAACTAGATAAGAAATATAAAAAGAACTCCAACTTGTTAGTTAATGCCAGTTGGATTTAGATTTCACAATGTATTAAGCTGTAATGAAAGAATTTGCTTGTACAAGAGCATTCCCCGTTTACTGCATTGCTTCACACATCATATGCAAGATATAGGCTTATGCTACCCATCACCAAAACAGAGTGCTCAGTTGTCAATACATGTGGAAACAATATTTACAAATGGTAATGAAGAATTAGGATTCCTTTCTTTAAAAATATTTTTGAACATGTTATTAAAAATAGAAGTATAACTAAACTAAAATGCTGCTTTAACTACCACAGAAATAAATACAAATTCTACTCAATACTAAAATTTCGCAAAGCCAGGTCAATGTCCCTAGGACATTTGAGAGTTGGACTAGACTAACCTTGGCCTCAGTAAATCCTATATAATAAAAGGGTAATATGCGCACTGACCACCAGGGAGCAGACGTTCAACACAGGAGCTGCCCCTTGGTGGTCAGTGTGCTCCCACTGGCGGAGGGCTGCTCAGCCAGAAGCCCTGAGCTAGGCTCACTGCTGGTGAGCACAGTGGCAGTGGTGGGAGCCTCTTCTGTCTCTGCAGCAGTAGGACATCCCCTGAGGGCTCCCGGACTGTGAGAGGGTGCAGGCTGGGCTGAGGGACCCCCCCAAGTGCACGAATTTCATGCATCGGGCCTCTAGTATATCTATATATGTATATGTATATGTATATGTATATGTATATGTATATATCTATGTATCTATATCTATAAAATATTAAAAGCAGTCATAATTTTGGCCTGGAAAAAAAAAGAGAGCAGGTGTGGGCACCGAATCCAGATAGACCTGAGTCCTCATCTTGGTTTTATCTCTGACATGATATGGTATATAGAAGCACAGCATCCTTATCTGTAAAACAGGGATAATAATTGAATTGACTAGGATTCAGTAAGAGAATTCATAAAAGCATTTAATGTGGAGTCTGAGACATAGTAGTGTTCTTATTGAATGGTATCACACAGGACTGTAATATGTGATTTACTCGACTGTCTCCTTGCTCTAGAGCCTAAGCAACTTGCAGTCAGTAATCATGGCTTCTTATGTTTGTATTTCCCAGTACCATGTACAGTGCCTGACTCAAGATCTGACAAATAAAGAATAGCTAACACTTACGGAGCACTTACCACATGCCACTGTTCTATGCACTTCACATACAATAATTTATTTTATCCTCTTGGTACATCTGAGAAATATTCCCAGTTTACAGATAGGGAATCTCAGTTTCCTAGTCTTTTCTGCTATTTCCTCCATCTACATTTCCAGACATTTGTCAAGTTGTCTTTATCTTTCAGGGAGATTACATTTCTGCTACTGAATTTCTAGAGAGAAATGTGGGGAGGTGACTGTTGAAGCAGAAGGGACCAATTACAAATGTTCCAGGGGCTCATATGCAGGCAGATGGAGGCTTTTACTCATGTCTTGTTACTCAAAAAATGTCTGTTCAATGAATTAATGAATGAATAACATATTTCCTGGGTAAAAACAAACCAAACCATTCAACTAAACAAATAAAAAAACATAAATAACCTGGTACAGCTTCCTTTAGCACTCTGGAAATAGCTCAGCCTTTAAAGTGGCCTCATTTGAAAATAGAGTATCAGTGTGACATCTCCTAGTGTTTCTCCTCCAAATTCCGGTTGTTCTTTCACGTACAGCAGACAGGTAATGACTACTAATTAGTTAGCTATTGATTTTTCAGGTTTTGCTTTCCCAGTGTGAGTAAATGAAAATCTCTGTGAGGCTGGGGAGGGTGAAGTTTACTTTGATTTCCATAAGCTTTTTTTCAAGATCTTTCAGGATTCAACATTTTAATATTATAGGTGTGTTTAATTGGAAGTTTCTTTCTTGCTGCTACTTACAGTGTATGCAGGATTAGATATTTAACATGGAAATATTTCTATGAATACATGACACTTGAGGGGCGTCACGAACAGTTCCCAATAGAATCTGATAATTGTTCTTACTACTGAATTTCCCATCAGACAAGCACCATAGTCACCCAAGTGAGCTAGATAGTCACATACTGTAGTTTGATATGGAAATTTGTTTTCAAATGAACTCTGAGAGTTGGAAAGTATACAGAACCTTTAGTCGCTAGAGAGAGCGAGAGCTTTATTGTCTTGGAAATGGAAGAAAACTTCGTAAAGAAGCACTCTCTTTCCTAAGAATGAAAACTTAGCTGATACCAGCTAAACTCCCTTGAGTTTCTTTTCGCTAAGATTTCTAAGTCTGCTATAGGAGGGGAGTTTCACTTCATCCTCATAGTAGGAAGAGTGACTGTTCAAGCCACTAGACTTGGTTTCAGACACGAAATACAGTGAAATAACCTTACCTTGAGCTTTCTACCTGGTTATGTTCAAGAGCTGCCTGCGAGGACTTATTATCAGCTGGGAATAGTTAACATGACAGGAGCTATTTTAAAAACATCTGTCTGCAAAGCTATGAGAGCAGAGAGAGTAGTTGGACAGGGCTCAGTAAAGAATCACAAAATGGTTAGAATCTTGGAAAAAGGGTTTATTAGTAAAGATCTCTAATTATTCATAAGACCAGACTAAGGGGATAAAATAATGCTAGTAAAACATTTGGAGAGTCATTTTGCACACCATAATAGTTAAATGGACAAAGGATAGGATTTTTTCTCAAAAGGACTAATGGTTACGCTACCTTATTAAAAGGTAGTCAACAATATGAGCAATAGAAGATGAACATGAAAGAGAAAATGGGGAATTGTTTTTCTCGTGTCACTTTGGCAAAGATTGAAAAGGTCTGCTCCCTCCCAGTAGGCTAGGGTGACGGAGAAGGGAACTCCCTCACTCCAATACCTTGCACAGGTTGATGAGAGTTTGTCTTAAACAGGAATTGTTTTTCTCATAGTTCTGGAGGCTGGCAAGTCCAAGATGAGGGTGCTGGACAATTGAGTTCTAGGTGTGAGAGCTCTTTTCCTGGCTTTCAGATGGTTACCTGAACCTTCACATGGTAGTCTCTCTCTCTCTCTCTCTCTCTCTCTCTCTCTCTCTCTCTCTCTCCCTCTCCCTCTTCTTCTAAGGGCATTGATCCCACCAGACCAGGGCCCTACATTCATGGCCTTATCACCTCCCAAAAGCTGTACCTCCCAATTCCATAACTTTGGAAATTGAGGCTTCAACATATGAATTTTTGGGGAAACATGTAGTCCATAATAGAGCTTACATTGGATAACTTTTTGGAGAAAAATTACATAATATGTATCAAAACTTTAACAAAAAGGCTGCTTTGCTCCAGCTATTCCAGTAGTAGGAATTTATCCTAAGGGAAAACTTGGACCAGTGTTCAAAAGTATATCTGCAGGTTGTTCACTGCAGTGGTGCTCATCTTAGAGATGTTGGAAATTGTGAATGTACCCATCAATCTGGGATAAACTAAGAAAATTATACTATACCTATACCAGGGGTCAGCACTTTTTCTTAAAGGACCACATAAAAATATTTCAGGCTTTAGAGTTAAAAGGCAAAATTGAGGATTTTATGTAGGTGCTAAGATAGTAATTTAAAATGTAATAATTTTAAAATATAAAAATAATCGTTAGCTGAGGATCATACAAAAGCAACCAGTGAGCCAGGTTTGGCTTGCAGGCCTTAGTTTGCCAATCTCTGGTCTATATAGTGGAATATCATGAAACCACTGAAAATAATGACATAGATCTTTATTTACAGTTATGGAAAGATATCTATGATAAATTATTAAGGGGGAAAAGGCATGTATGTCATGACTATACACCATAGCAAGTGTGTATACAGATAAAGCAGCATGTACAGTGTGACTGTATTTTTGTAAAAATAATCAGTTTTTGTGTATGAATATATATGCATGCAAAGTCTAAAAGGCTACAAACCAAATTATTAACTGTAGTTAACTCTGGGTTGAGGATTGGGGTGATCCTTATTTTCTTCTTTAAAAATTCCTGTATTTATTTCCCTCCCACTTTATTTATTTATTTATTTATTTATTTATTTATTTATTTGATTCTTTATTGATTAAGGTATTACGTATGTCTCCTTTTCCCCCTATCCCCCACCCCCCAAATTCCTATATTTTCTGATTTGGGGAGAGCAATAAGCATCTATCATTTCTATAATTCTAAAATAATGTAAAAATACTAAAAACTTCATAAACACCCTCAAGAAACAAACATAAATAAGTAAGAAAGCAAAGCATTATTATATAAAAGATTGTTATTTGCTACAGGGAAATAAAAGGAACGTATTTATTTTTCAGATGACACTGAGAGGTTTAGCAGAAGTCTTCCCCATCCTCCCCATATCTTAGAAAGGTATAAGTGCAAATTAGCAGGCAGGGAATGGTCTGATTAAATCCTCTATACCCTTTCCAAGCATCTAATCACTGCTATTGCTTATGTTAAATACAAATTTTAGAATCCACACTGTAATAAAAATCTTATAAAACAATCTCGGTAGAGATGGGAGATATGTTGATTTGTTCTGCCATGAAGAAAATGGAGCAAATTTAAGTTTAATCACAGCTTTTAGTTTTAATCTGAGAACATGGCAAAGCCGGTGAAAATGTAATCATCTAGCCAGAATGAGAATGTGACCTGGGAAAAAATTTCAGAACTATGTCACTAAGCTATTTAGCTAAAATCAATGCATAACTCATTTTTTCATTCCAAATGAATTAGTTACCCAGTGCTTGCAAAATATCCTTTCTGGGTGGTTCTCTGAGATTAGCTTTTTATGTTTGTTTTTTTCCCTCACCACCAATGAATTTCTTCTATGAGTGTATTCTTTGAATTGTCTATTTTCCCTAGTGGTGGCAGCTCATTTTCCTCTTTTCTATGGGAAATGCAGGTGTATGTATGTTCAGTAAAAATGCACTGAATGAGTAGAGGTCCCTGACTTTGAGGAGATTTTAGTCTGTCAGGGAAGTAGACATGTAAATGTTTTGAGCCATGTGGTTCTGTTATAGAGCAAAGCCAAACAATAATAACAAGGGTAATAATAAAAGCTTTGATTTATTAAGTCCTTACCAGGCCAGGCATAATACCAGATAACGTAGGCATTACTACACTCATTTTGAGATATGCAGAGAGGCAAAATAACTTTTAAAGTCACATAACTAGTAAATAATAGCAATGTGACTCAAACATAGATGCGTTTTAATTTTGTGTACTTTCTGCTATGCCGAACTGACCACCGAACAGTACACATAGAAGCTATAATAGAAACTATCTGTTAGTCTGTACTTGTCAGTCATTAACACACATGATGTCTTAGTCAGTTTGGGCTACTACAACAGAATACCATAGATTGGGTATTAATAGTATTAACAGACTGGGTATTAACTGGCTTAAAAACAAACATTTATTTCTCACAGTCCGGAGGCTTAAAGGCTGAAATTGGGGTGCCAGCATGATCAGATTCCTAATGAGGGCCCTCTTCCTGGTTACGTCCTTACATGGCCTCTTCTGGGTGCATCCTCTTTTTAAAAAAGGCATTAATTCCGTGGAGGAGGCTCCACCCTCATGACTCCATCTAAACCTAATTACCTCCCAGAGGCATCTCCTCCAAATACCATCATAATTGGGGCTAGAGCTTCAACATAGAAATTTGGGGGCCACAGAAACTCAGTCCATAGCATGTAATAATGAGTTAACAGAACCATATCAGAGATGAATACTGTGAATCTTATGAAACCACTAGAGGCCTGGTGCACGAAATTTGTTCACATTAAAAGGGAATTAATTAGAGGAAATATTTTAATATTGCTATTTGCCCTTTCTCTATAATAGAGGTGTCAGAGATGAAAGAAAATTAGTAAAATGTATATGAAAATCTCCCTCCTGTCAGAGTCTGGGGAGCACTGCGGGACCTAGAGTCAATTCCCCACCCATCTGCACGCTCTTCGAAATCAGCGACCCAGACCTGGCCAGTCCCACTCCCGTCAAGCCCTGCAGGACAGGGAGCACAGCCTCAGGTCCCACGTCAAGCCCCACCGGGCAGGGGGTGTGGCTTCAGGTCCCCTGGTGCAGTCTCAGGTTCCCCGGCTCCAGGGCGAGGACGCAAGGGCATGAGGGCATGAGGGTGTGATGACCGTTTGCATATTAGCTCTTTATTATATAGGATTATGAAACTTGAACTCAGAAAGACTCAGTCTCAATTATTAAAAGACAGCAAACATATGCATTGCTTGAGTGAGCATTCACTGTCATCCATTCCTTCTCCTTTCTCACAGAACTATGCTCTCGACATGGTGCATGGATGGTCTACGCTGAGCTTGGATGGGCTTGGCGTGTCTCATGCATCTCAGTCTCCTGGAGAAGAGGACTTGCTAGGGCATATTTGTCTCACGGAAGACATCAGAAGCTTCCTGAGGGTGAGCAGGGACATGCAAAGCCTCCTAAGGCCTTGCTTAAGACTTGCACACCATGACTTTCACCCACATTCCATTGGCCACAACAGATTCCATAGCCAAACCTAACTTTACTGGGATGGGGAGTAAACCTGCCTCCCGTAGAAGGCACTGCAGAGTCACAAGACAAAGTGTGAGAACACAGGGAGGGGTAAAGAGTTGGGAACAATAATGCGGTCCGTCCCCACAGTGAAATGCATTAATTCAGTCTGGAGTTTTCTCCACCTGAAGTAAATGGAATATTCACTTTGCTTCTGAGTATTTAGCATTGAGTAGCTTTGTTCAGATTCTAAAATGTGTGACAGTCTTCTTGTACTATTTGGGTGATTTCAAAATTCTTCTCAGAAACCACTATATTAGCAATCATATTAATTGAGTAAAAATGATCACAGCCTCACATCCAGTTGTTCACACAGTAGATAGAGCACCATCTACCTGGATAGAGAGCAATGAGGCGGATGCCCCAGAGCGGATGTGCACAGACTGCTGTTCAAAGCCGTGGATTCTCTCAGAAGGTACTCCGTCTGATGTAGTGGGACCAGCGGACATTCCTTGTCATGACTGTGAGAACATTTCAAAGTGGCTGTCCTTGTGGAAGGGTCAGTCTATTGAGAACAACGTGATTAGCTGATAATGTGACGTTAAAGTCATTTAAATACCCTGCAAGCAACCCAAGGGGAAGAAACACTGTGAAAAAAGGAAGTATTATTAATGCATTTGCAGAAAGAGAAAAATGGAATGGTGCCTCTTGTACTTACCTAGTAGGTACCCTTGGCTTATTATACACCGCAGCTCATCCAGGTGGCATGGGCTCCACCAGAGATAAAGAGAAAAGGATCTCTAGGTGGGAAATTAATATCTGTGGGATTTGCAATTAGACAAGAGAGAGAAGTAAAAAAGATTGGGCCACCTTAGGGAAGGAAAGGAAATGCATAGGAACTAAATAATTACAACAACTGAAGTAGACAAGAAAGAGAAAGATCTGAGAAAAGAAGGGTTAGATTAAAATCTTCCAGAATGGCATTTCTGGCTCTTGGAGCTTATGGTTACATTCTCCAGGCTTCATGAGTTTTATTAAACTTGATGATCTTTATAGTTTCACTCCTCTTAATTTGATGGCAAGCTTGGTGACCTGCATGACTATTGTTTAACTAGGCATTTGTCCAGAAATTTCAGGCCTGTAATTGCCTTTCTATTTACCATGATATTTGTGCTAAAACATAAACCAAAAAAAATGTGCTAAGACACTGGATGAAAAAATGATACATAGTGGTTCAAACATAAAAATGTGGAGGTTAGATTAAGTAACCATGACATGTAACTGCTAAACATGGAGGAACCAATAAATTATTGATTGATGTTGCCCTGATCCTGAATGTGTACATACTTCTTTGCAATAATTTATTAACAAAAATCATGCTATTAAATACAACATTTTTTTCTTTAAATAACATCATAAAAGCTCCCAGTGTTTTGTTTTTAGATGTACTATGACTGACCCATCAATAAAATGGATCAGGGTTACATTTTAGTTTAGTGCTAGGAAGGAAAAATAAAAATAGAGGTAATAGTGAAAGCTTCAACGATGATCCATCTTGCTCAAAGTCAAAGAATCAATCCAACAATAGATGTTTATTTTCATGTTTTAAAAACATTACAATAAAATTATTTAAATTAATACCAGTAATATTTGAGAATGTGATGATAGGAGATAGGCAATTAAATAAAGCTTTTCTAGAAGGAGGATAATGATAGTCAAAAGAGGATATATTCAATTCCAATTGCTGCTGTAAAAAAAAAATTACTGCAAACTTAGCCTGGCTGGTGTGGTTTGGTGGTTGAGTGTCGACCTATGAACCAGGAGGTCATAGTTCAATTCCCTGTTGGAGCACATGCAGTTTGCGGGCTCAATCCCAGTGTGGGGCTTGAAGGAGGCAGCCGATTAATGATTCTCTCTCATCATTGATGTTTCTATCTCTCTTCCTCTCCCTTCCTCTCTGAAAGAAAAAAATACATATATTAAAAATTACTGCAAACTTAATGTTATAAAGAAACACAAAATATTCTCTTACAGTTCTGGAGGCCAGAAATCCAAAATCAGTCACACTGGGTGAAAGTCAAGGTCAGGCTCTGGAGGAGAATCTATTTCCTCTCCTTTCCCAGCTTCTGGAGGCCAGTTGCATCCCTTGATGCATGACCCCTCCTTACACTGCTCCTCTGTTCTGTTGTCACATCTCCCCTTCCTCCTGTGACAGTCTTGCCTCCCTCTTAAAGGACCCTTCTGATTACAGTTAGGGTCCACCTGCATCATCCAGGATAACCCCCATCTCAAGATCCTTAATTTAATCACATTTGCACAGTCCCTTTTGCCATATGAGGTAATATTCAAAGTTTCCAGGGGTTAGTAAGTGGACCTCTTTGGGGACCGTTATTCAGCTCATCACATAGGGACAGCTATATCAAGACCCACGTTAGAAGAGGGAATGTGAAATAGGGTTGGGCAGGGGAGGTGGATCCTTCATGGAATAATGTACCCAGTATTTAACTTAACCATTTGGTGGGCAAAGCAATATTTGTAGGTAGTCTCTTAAGAAAGAAACACTGAACACAAGGAAAGATTTGGAAAGTAAAATTCTTGGAGACGAAAGTAAAAGGATATTGTAAAATATATATTTTTTGGACTATAGAAGGGGATAGGAATGCTAGCAATCAGCCATTCTTATCAGCAGCTTCTGGATGTTAGTTAGCACTGATTGTTCTAAAAATAGCAGAATATGTCACTCCAAAATATGGCTCTCTGGCATAAGGATCATTTTAAGTAATTATTTTTGAGAAAGAATAGATATAGGAGGAGCTCTTAAGAGAGGGTAGAAGTTACCCTTTAGCAAGAGAAGTTTATGTTTCTAAAGGAAATCTTCTAGTGTAAGGGTGCATACCTCTCTGTTCCAGGAAGAGGAGGATGGCTCCAAATCTCACAGGAAAATATTATTAATGGAGAAGGCTTAGACGTAAATCTTTGTGAACAACCACACCTTTGTTTACTGTGCTTTTCTGGTGACCTCCTGTAACTCCATTCCCCACGCCCCTTTCTTTTGTCTTTAGCTGAAGACTGCATTCAAGGTGATGTCTTGGGCCATCTCCGGTAGTCAGTCAGTTTTCCTGAAGCATACATGTTAGTGAGCTTCTGTTTGTTTTTTCCTTGTTAACCTGTCTTTTATTATAGTAGGTTTCAGCCAGCAACTAAGAAGGATAAAGGGGAAGTCATTTTCCCCTACTCCAGTTCACATAACAACAGCAATATTGGTTTAGATTCTAGAGAAAGGAGGAGAGCCCCACTAGTTTTTTTGATCGAATGAAATTATTAGCTACTGGAATAGATTGCTAACAGATGCTTTGGAATCTTCTGGACAATGTTAAGATGAAGATAGAGCACTATACCGTGGAAGGCAGTGGGAGACTGTTAGAAGAGTCACAGTGTGAGAAAAATGTAGAAGTTTTTGAATGCAACTAGTCAAAGCTGGCTCTTTGGTCATGCCCTCCAAAACACCAGCTTGTTCTCAAGCCTTTCTGGTTGTTCAGCTGATTTGGCAGAACTTTCTGGCCAACAGTGACTGGTTATGTGTTCCAGGGAGCGAAGTTACAAAACTTTGTTAACAGCCCCTTGAAGCTGTTCCGTCCATGTTCACAATGACATGATGAGGTGGAGTTGCTGAGGTTCCTCCTTCGTCATGCAACCTCCCAGGGTACAGGTCCCCATCAGGGATGCTGTGTGCAGTGTAGGCCGTGTGCACAGATGCAGGGCCAGCTTCATGTGGGTGCAGCCTGAGTGATCACACAGGGCCCCCATGCTTAGAAGGGTCCTGCTGTTGCTGTCTCGAAAAATCTTCATCATTGTAACAAAGGGGCCTGCATTTTCATTTTGTACTGGGCCTTGCAGATTATGGAACTCGTCCTGCTTGCACAACCTCAACCAGTGTTCATGTCACTTACCGTTGTATGGTCAAGCCTGTCCACATTAATAAACAAAACAAAACAAAAACATGCACCTGAAAATCATGTCATAAGAACAATAGAAATAGCAATTGCAACAGTCACCATGTCCTAAGCTATTACACCAGGCATTGTAGGCACTATTTCCTTTTCCCTCACCACAACCCAGCAAAGTCCATGCTATTGCTCCCATTTTACACAACAGGAAACTGAGTCTTGGCTGCAAGAAAACTTGCCCAGACTGTTTCAGAGCTGGTATGCAGCAGAGCCGAAAATCAGACAGGAATCGGTGACTCCAAAGCTCATGCTTCATCAAAATTAACTGTCTTCTCTGTCACTTCCCTGGCAGGCATTGCATTTTAGGAGGGGGAGCTGCCCTCTTGGCAGTTTTCATAAGGGAACTCACTTTAGTTTTGGATGTCTCCAGCTACAAGACAGTTCTTATTCATTCTGACATGTAGGAAAAGCTTTGTACACAGAGATGCTTCTTGCAGCATCACTTAAATACATAAAACATTTTGAAACAGTCTTAAGAGCCAAAAGTATATGGCGGTGCATCCACAAAGTGGACTGCTAAATATAGTGTTAAAAGATAATCTGGGGTGTATTCAACTTTTTAAAAGTTTATTTGAGAAAAAATAGATTTCAATCGGACAGCACCAAATCAGAAGTGGTTAGGAGAGCTCTACCAACAATAGCTTGGGGAAAGACTTTTATAGAGAAAAGGTGGAAGCAAAGCAAGGAAATTATTGACTGACTACATCTTAACCTAGTTGGCTATTTGTGACTGGTTACCCTGAGCATTTTGATTTTGAAGCCTTGAAGCACTGATAGGCTGAGTTTTGCTTATATAGGTCACCCAGGCATTAGAGCTACTTCAGTCTAATGGTTTCCTTCTTTTATTAATTAGACAATAACTGTGTAAATGGAATTTATGATGATTTTAATGATAAAATATTGTATAATGGAAATAAATTATGATACAAAATTGTTTATTTAGACCATGTGAAAAGTGCATAGACTTGAAGGAAATATGCTGAAATATTAATAGAGATTATCTCAGGACTAAGGGAATTTAGATTTCTTTGTTGTGCTTTTCTGTGCTTTCCAAACTTTCTGCAATCAATGCAGATTCTATTTGTAATTTTAAGATGTAGCATGTTGTGTTACTTATCCAATTAATATTTACTGAGCCCCTACTATGTGCTTGGCACTGTTCTTAGCATCGGCAGTATATAAGACAAAGTCCTCCTCCTCATTTAGCTTATAGTCTATAATTCTTATTTTAATGAAATCTGTTATCATTACTTAGACATTTGTGTCAAAATCATAGGCACTATTGGATTCTTCAGCAACCAAACTCTAGTATTTTTTTAATGAACTGTTGTCATTTTTGTCCTTGGAAAGTTAATTTTTTTTCATTGGATAGGCTCAGTCACTTAAGATGTTGTTACTTCAGGTGTTTTAATTCTGACAAAGAGTGCATTAGTTGTCCCTTCTAGCACTGAAACATTTATATATTATTCAAGCATATTTAATCTGACTTTTATAAAGGAGGAAAAGTCTCTTCCTCTGTCTTAGGTTCTCCAGTTGGGGCCCTTTAAATTAGACTGACAGGTGATAGGTGAGCAAGAGAAAAAGGAACAGAGAGGTTTGTTAACATGTACACCCTGCACGTAACACATGGGAGCACCCAGGGATGGGTCACTCAAAGGCTCAAAGGTTTGATTAGAACTTGAGTTTGCATAGCATCTTAGCAGAGGAAAAACACATTTTTACGGAAATGACAAGAATAGAGAAAAGGACTGTGTGTCCCTAGGGACAGCAAATTGTGTGAAAGCAAATACATGGGAAACAAATGGAGCAAGGCTAGTGGGAAGTTTGTGATGTGGTTTCCTCTGGTGCCACCTCCAGGCTGATGAGGGCCTAATGTTGTCTCTAGGGATTAATCTTTATCCTTCCTGATAGAAAGGGCAGGGCGGATGCTTTTTCAGATTTATGTCCTGTTTTTAGCAAATGGGAGTAAGATAGGAAACTTTTTCTGCATTTGTTGTCTTCAGCTCAAAGTAATTCTATGTCAAAGAGGCACATATAGGGGTGACATATTCAGGTTTGTTTACTTTATTCAGGACACTAGAGATACTGATGGAACAGTCCAAAGTATGGAGTCGGAGTTTACCTACAGGTCATACCTTGGAGTCCCTGGGACTCTAATTAAACTTTGGGTGTGGTTGTTCAAACAGGTGGTTCATGTACTAGGAAGTCATGAAAGATTTCCCCAAAGGCTTAATGACAATGAGATATATTATATTTATGAAAATCTCCTTTTAAGCCAGTTTAGCAACTTTCTCAAAGAAGAAAATGAGGTCAGTTGGGCACATCTTGTTCTTAGAGAGCCCACATCACTTCTTAAGGTCTGCGGCCTGTGTGTAGAGTATTTTCTAACTACCCACAAGCCATCTGTCAAGAAATTCATTATAGAATCTCCCAGTGAATAATATTAGGTTCATCTGTCTATGGTTTGAGAATTTGCATATTTGTAAATCAGAACAATATTTTCCCATAATAAAGTTCTTGATGGGCTGGATGGAGAATCACAAATACCTTGATAGGTGGTCCTTCAGATGAGAAAATCGTCTCTAATCCTGATTAGCCAGAAGACCCTAGAGTGCCTTGGCCTCCTCTCTGTGGTCCAAAGGCCCTCAGAGAGAGGTGAGCTCTGTTAATTAAACACTCTTCATCTAAAACAAAGCTTGCCAGCACAGGGAGATTTCAGAAGCACCATAAATGTGCATTTTGTTTTGCATTTAAAAAGCCATGCTTTATGCAATTGACATGTTGGAGAAAAGATTGATAGGGGAACTTCTTAAGAACACGAGAGGAGCTGGCAATTTGCATATTAATTTATGTACCCCAAATGAATGCAGACAGCCATAAAATGCACTTGTAATAATTATATACTACTATTGAACTGTGGGCTTTTAATTAAATGGAATGTTTTTATCTGGTGTTTTTCACGTTAGCCATGTTGCTATGGGTGTCAAGCTGTTCTTGCAAATCAAAGCTTTGGAGATGCCTGATCCTGGGCTTTCTTCGCTCTGTGGCCCTGCAGTGGCTTGCATTCCAAGACTCTGGCAGCTGGGTCCCATGCTCTGGGCAAGCTCTGGGCACCTCTGTTTTATGCACGCTTTAAAGGAGGGCACTGGAGACCCAGCTCAGTCCAGTGGCACGGGACACGCACGACAAACCCCGGCTTTGGAAATGAGAAAGGAAAGCTGCTTGCAATCTGCGAGCCTTTTAAATAAATCAGAAATGAAACCCTGGGTGTTCTTGAGACACTTTGGCATTAGTCGTTTGTCAGAGCTAGCTATTTCCATCTCCATTCTACAAGAATGCCCCCCCCCCCCTTTATTCCTTTTTCTTCTAAAAGGCTGTTAAGTGGAGCCACTTGTGACTGATGGAGACGGTTGGCATTGTGTTTTGATGATCTGGGCTGGACACTCCTGGGCTTCTTGTTTTTTTACCTGCTGCACTGTTCCAATCCATTATTTTAATGGTAACAGAAGACACTGAGCACATCTAAGGCAGTGACAACCAGTCTCAGTCTCCAGGAGGAGCTCCAGGGCATTCGGGTTGGGGCTGGAGAATGTCTGTAAATGAGTAGTAAGCATGCACTGCTCATACGTCCAAGGAAATTCACAGCGGGAGTGACATCGCATGTATATCTGCAAGGTTTTATTGTTCATTATGACTTTTGCTACAATTAAATCCCAAGGATCGTTTACAGCAGCTATGCGTTATATCGGCCTCTTGGTTTCAAGGAACAAAACCAACTTAAGTTAAAAAGAAGGAATTAATTTTAAGAGCATGGTGTTAAGTTAATTAAACAAGGAGGTCATTAAGCTGAGGTGGCTGTAGTCCCTTAGTAGCTACTTAAGAAAATCAAGATTAAGCTTGAAATGCCTCAAGGTTACTAACCTGAAACCTAAGGACAGTTCATCACAGCCAACTAGGCTTTAAGCTCCCACCAGTCAATCATTTCTTGTTTGCTTTCGCCTTTTCCCTGTAAAAGTCTCTTCCCAGCTCCTGTTGATGGAATGCTTCTACCCGCTTTTGGTTTGGCACTGCCTGATTCTAATAGAGTTCTGCTAAAATAAACCCTTAAAATTTTAATATGCCTCAGTTTCTCTTTTAACAACAGGTAGGTGTGTTTCATAGAACCTAAGGGCAGGGCTGGGGCTGGGATTTAAAAACATTCATTACAGGAACTGGGAATTTGGCCAAAACCCAGGGGATATTCTGCCCATTTCTTGGTCTCTGTTTCTCACTGTTATTTGTTCTTTATTCTTTTTTCTTGGCAGACTGGCATCCCGGCTGCTCTGTCTGCAGGGCAAGCAGAGACCCTGAGACCTCCCAAGTACCGAGTCAGCCTCAACTCATGTCTCTGTTTCTGTCACCTTTTGGTTCCCTCAATTCCAAATTGGGACCCTGGCCCAACCTGGATCATTCGCCCTACCCAAGTCGTTGGCAAATCGCAGCTCGCGAGCCACATGCGGCTCTTTGGCCCCTTGAATGTGGCTCTTCCACAAAATACCACGTGCAGGTGCGCACGTACAGTGCGATTGAAACTTCGTGGCTCATGCGCAGAAGTCGGTTTTTGGAAAGGAGATAGACGAAACAAGTATACAAGACGAGTGTGGATGGGAGAGTTGGAAGGGGTCGACCTCAGCGAACGTACCTCAATCAGATTGAAGATGTTTTTAGCAAAGGCCAGCTTAGGAGTACCCTAATTAAGTTAATAACAATGTACCTACCTATATAGTTTAAGTTTAAAAAATTTGGCTCTCATGCTCTGACTGGTTTGGCTCAGTGGATAGAGTGTCGGCCTGTGGACTGAAGGGTCCCAGGTTCGATTCTGGTCAAGGGCATGTACCTTGGTTGGAGGCATATCCCCAGTGAGGGGGTGTGCAGGAGGCAGCTGACCGATGTTTCTCTCTCATCGATGTTTCTAACTCTATTCCTCTCCCTTTCTCTCTGTAAAAAATCAATAAAATATATTTTAAAAAAATTTGGCTCTCAAAAGAAATTTCAATCGTTGTACTGTTGATATTTGACTCTGTTGACTAATGAGTTTGCTAACCACTGGCCTACCCCAATTCATCAACTTTGGCCTGGGGGAGGGTCACCTGATGTGAGCGTGTGTGCTTATTTGCATGTGGAAGCAGGCCAGGCTGACGAAGTTGAGTGTGGACTGGTGAGTACAGCTAATGACACCTACACCACTGCCCTCGTCTCTGCCTCTACCTCTTTTTAGTGCGACATGCTCATTGATTCCATCTAGGAATTTTCCTTAGAAGGTCATGAAAAGCAGGTCCACGATGGTGAGGCTTCAGTGATTCTTTTTTTTTTGTTTGTTTTAAACTAAGGGAGCTCTAAATACATTACACGAGTCACTAGGGGTAATAACAATGTAACCACAATATGATGCTCAGAATTAACAAGCTAGGAGGGAGCAGGAAAGGATTGTGACCTCTTAGACTGAGTCTAAGGTGCTTCTGAGAACTACAGCAGCACATTTCCCTTCATGAAAGAAGGATTTGGGCAGAGAGCGCTCTGGAATTATGCCCATCATGCACCGAGTGGTCCACCTAAAGGCAATTCTTACTACAGCATTGATCAACATTTTGAAGGAAGGGTCACAGATTTCATCTGTGACTCCCAGCAACCTCCTAAATTTCAGTTTCTGCTTTGTCCATAGCTTTACGCTCTCTTCTCTCTCTTTTTCAGGGCCCCCATTTGTTGACATGAAGTTGCATGTTTATGGCTTTTGCACCATATTTCCCTGCCATTCTCAAAAGCTGCAAATGTGTTTTTTAAGCTGTGAAATTAAAAGCTGATGAAGGAAAAAGCTGTAACTGTGAAGTTTTAATGATTACTATTTTGACATGAATTATCAGGGAATAATCAAAACAAATTTCTGTCTAACCCAAGAAACAAGATCAAATAAGATGATGCCAGGATTCATTTGGGAACTTGGAGTCATTCTCTCATCTCCATCCTCATAAATCTTGAGTGACATCACAAAAGGTGTCTAGGCCACCAAAAGTGAGCAGATAGTGTAACTTGCTTTCCATGTAAAGTTCATGTCTGGCTTTCTTTATACAATTTGTGACTACAGTTGGCCCTTGAACAGCCTGGGGGTTAGGAACTGGGACTCTACATATAACTTAAAAAAAGATTGATTGATTTTAGAGAGAAAGAGAGGGAGAGAGTGGGAGAGAGTGAAAGAGAGAGAGCAAGAAAGAAACATCAGTTTCTTGTCCCACTTATTTGTGCATTCATCGATGGCTTCTTGTATGTGCTCAGACCAGGGATTAAACCCGCAAACTTGGCTTCTGAGGAAGATGCTGTAACAAACTGAGCTACCCAGCCAGGGCTACGCATAGAACTTTTGACTCTACAGTCTGCCCTTTGCATCCACAGATTCAGCTCACCCCTGATGAAAAACTGTATTTTCAATCCGCGGTTGGGAATCTGTGGTTGGGAATGGGAAAATACTGTTTTCCATGTGCAGTTGGTTTAATCTGTTGCTGTGAAACCCCTGATCCAAAGGGCTGACTGTATTTTTTGAAAAAAAGAAAAATCAGCATATAATTGGACTGGTGCCATTCAAACCTGTGTTTTTCAAGGGTCAACTATATGTAATTAGGTGTTGCTTTACTTTTTCCTCCATTAGGCTCCTCTATTACGAGTCTGTGGGTATCTTTGAGGGAACCTGGTATACAACACTCTCTTCTTTATCTACATTTCAGATTGGTTGGAAAATAAGATAAAAAGAGTCAAGGAGGGGAAATGGAAGTATCATCCTGTCACTGACGGAGGTCAGGGTGTAGGAATGGAAGGTGTAGGTTAATGTCCAAACGCAGATGGGTATGCACCTTTCTTTTCCCTGTTTAGCCCTTGGGAAGTCCTCTTGGGAGGAAGTCTTCACAGCATCCACGCTTGACCAGATGGCTGGTGTAGGCGATGAAGAAAGAGCAGATACTACCATTCTCTGCCGGCACTGTTTGAAAATTTAGCTCCACACAATGGAGAATTTGGATCAAACCAACCAGGTAAGTCATTCCACCTATGTGAGGAGGGGTTAGTAGTGGGGCAGGAGACCAAGGGTGTTTGTGGTAGCATTTACTCATGGAAATCAGAAGCAAGAAAGCCTCTTTCCCCTACAGGCTGTGAGCCACACAAGTACAAAAGCCATGCCTTTGAATCCCCAAATTACATGCAGCACAGATCACAGTGCCTGGCACTGAGCGCTCCATAAATACTGCCAAAAGGATGAATGGGGAAACTTGCAAATGCCAGTCCATGAAAAATAGCAGGTGTCCCATAAACTCTCATTGAATAAATAAATGCTTAAATGCTTTTTTGGTCCTGGAGAGAATTATAAATAACTAGAGGCTTGGGGCACAAATTTGTGCACCACTGGAGTCCCTCAGCCTGGCCTGCAGAATCTGGCTGAAACTGGCTCTCCGACATCCCCCAAGGGGTCCCGGGTTGCGAGATGACACAGGCCAGCTTGAGGGACCCCACCGGTGCATGATTGGGGCCCTGGAGGGACACGGGGTTGGCCAGCCAGGGAGAGACCGCAGGAGGGCTCCAGGGCATGTCTGGCCGGTCTCACTCAGTCCCTGCAGGAACCCGGCAGCAAGCTAACCTACAGGTGGGAGCGTCTTACCCCTGATGGTCAGTGCACATTATAGCGACTGGTTGACTAGTTGACTGCGCCCTGGTGGTCAGTGCATGTCATAGCAAGCAGTTGAGCTGCCTTAGCATATCATTAGCATATTCCGCTTTGATTGGTTGAACAGACAACCAGACGACGGGACACTTAGCATATTAGACTTTTATTATATAGGATTATAATAATAATTTTATCATGATCATGTTCTACATTCTCTGACAATTCTTGAGAAAGGAAACTAGCAAAGCCATGCAGTCAGGACCAGAAACGTGGATTTTGGTCTCCCAGATTCTGAGTTTTGTGACTGTGAGTCCTGTTGTCGGTATGTGGGGGTCATGAGGATGACCCATCAGGATCAGAAGCATTTCACACTGCTGAAATGGCGCAGCTTTTTGAGTCAGTCCCATTCAAGAAAAGAGTGGGCTCACTTTGCTTTTTTTCCTTCCCACCCCCAGTTCCTAACTAACCAACCACTTGCTATCCAAAGGCTGATGCCATAGCTGCTGACGTTTGGGGATAATTAATCTTGGCTCCAAGTACCCAAAGTGGATTCTGACTTATCTTGACTAGGAGGGGAAGTTGATACAATGAATTGGCACTAATGTTGTGAACTGCAGATGTGATTGAAGACCATTTCAGTTGTTAGTGCAGCTTATTACAAACAGGTTGACTCTTCCTTTGTGCTTTTCCAGTATGTGTCTTCATTTCTAAATATGTATTTAGGATTTCTATACAATATTTCTAGAAAATGTGCATTTTGGTCGGGCATACCATTTTACTCCCTCTGTCCCTGGATGGTACAATATGTTTGATACAGTTTATGAAAATACATTGATAACGACAAGAAGAAGTGAATCTCTTATTCATTTGACTTTTTTTCATTCATTTACTCATGCATGAATGCAACACAGGGAAAGCCTACTTCTCTGCCAAATATGGTTCGGCACTATACGTCTAGAAGAGTTTTCCTTCTTTAAAGTGGTACACACTCTTCTCTTTACTTGGTTTCCTTTTCTGTCTAGAAGCAGGTGTTCATAAACTCTAAGTCAACACTTACACTTTCCTGTGAATGAGATTCCATGGGAGCTTATTACAAATGCAGAGATTCCGCAGATTCCTGAAATTCTGACTCAGTGGGTCTCGTGTGGGGCCTAGGATTGTGAATTTTTAACAAACCCATACAGGTGGTGCATGGACCAATGCCCTCTGAGAAGCACTGCTCCAGGGTTGGAAGTATAGGTTGAGGGTACCGTCCTGACTCGAGTCACTTGCTCTCAACATTGAAGTCGCAGCTCATGGAAAAAAGTGTGTTTGGGGCTGGACCTGTAGGGTGTGCCTGAGGGGATGGAGTGTGTGTCTGTGAGTTGGAGAGAGGAGAGGGGTGGAGGAAACAAAAGGGGCCCCCTTCATCCTGGATTTACCTCCCCTGCCTCTGTTCCCTCTGAGAAGTCTCTGGTTCCGATGGCCAGGCCTCACATCCCTTCCTTGGCGTTGCTTTACCCCATGCGGCTCACTAGAGTTCAAAATTAAATGGTTACAATGGAATTTGATTTCAGCTTCTGAAAACATAATCAAGTTGCATGGCCCCTTGACTTGGGCCTTAGAGCAGCTTCTTATCGGTTTATACTGACTTGTCAGCGATAAGATTCAAGCTGCAGCTGGAATTCTCACAAAGAGTTTTCTTTACTGCTCTGAGAGGCAATCGTTTCCACACCCATTCTTCCCACCTTAATTTAAAATGCTTGTTGTGCGGGGAAATGGCCTTTGCTCAGGATACTGGAAAGTCTTTTGTTGCGATCTGAGGCTCCTGTGCTTACAGAATGAGTATTCCAGCTCGGACAGACAGTCATTTTGGCCCCCTTCCTATGTTGAAAACTAAATGGGAAAGAAATCTATGATAACTAATAGAGAACTGCACCACCTATGGCAACTCATTTCAGGACATAAATTTGTTTTCTTTTACCTTCGACATCAAAATCCCTTGTAAGTCTCCCTTGGTAGTATCCAAAATTGCATGTCGGAAAATATCCCTGCAATTTCAATGCTATCTGGAGCAGTTACTGCCCATATTCTATGTAAAGGTCTAATGGAGGAAGAGAAATAAATATTATAGCAATTATTACTATGAACTTCTATTTTAAGCAGCAAAGCCCAAGATTTCCATGGAGTCACAAATATATCAAACTATATTTTTTTATGGTCACATCTAAACTGGGCAATAATAGCATATCAATAAACTTCAATTACACTCAAGAAAATACTAAAAGTGAACCTCCAGTGATGCTCAATAAAATCTACAGGTGCATTAGAATTGCACAGAGCAGTGACATCCATCTGGTATTTTCGGTGACTTCTAGTCAATTACTGCATTTCATCATTTTCATCATGTGTAATCCTCTTTTATCTCCAGTTCCTGCTGGTGTGGTAATTCTCACTCTGCTACATCTGTGGCTTTACTGTGAATTTTTATCGCCTCCGAGTCAGTGCGTCCCTCCCTGCCCCTGGATGTTGTTGAACTGTATCAGCTGAAGATTTAATTGCAAGGTGGTACAAACGATGGATTTAAAGACACATAGAAAATATGTAAGGTGATTGGCAACCTATTAAAAGATAGGTTGCTTTGAAATAAAAGACTGCCTTTCAGGCGAAGTATCCATTCCATCAGAGCACTGGACCTGGCGTTTGCAGTTTTCAGAGGGGAAAATGTAAACAAAAGCAAACCAAAACAAAGAAGGGAAATGAATCCTGTCCAGGGGGAGACCTTTTGCAAAGGAGGTTTTGTACCTGTTTTACATATATGTGTAAAATGTTTTGTGTGTACATGGAAACATACATGTGTACAAATGTTAAGTGTGTAGGTTTATTTGTATAAATCTTATGAAACATATATTTTATATTTTAAAAGGTGAGTGCATTTTTTTAGTGGACTTTATTTTCTAGAGCAGTTTTAGATTCACAGAAAAATGGAGAGAAAAAATAGAGGGTTCCCATATACCCACTGTGCTCACTCAGCACAGCCTTCCCCATTATCAACAGCTCCCACTAGACTGGTATGTTTGTTATAGAAGAATGTGTTGACACGTTGTCATCACTCAAAGTCTATAGTTCTATTAGGACTCTTGATGGTGATATTCTATATGTTTTGACTAATGTATGATAAGGTATATCTACCATGATAGTATCTTACAGAGTATTAACAGTCCTCTATGTTCTATTTATTACTTACTCCCCACTTGAGACTGATTTTCCTCATCCTGTGATCCTTGCTCTATCACCAGGCATCTCCATCTTTTCTTCCTTCTCTCTCCTTCTCTTTTGCTTCCATTTTCCTCCATCATCCCTTCCAAAACGATTTATTTATTATTTTTAATACATTTTTATTGATTTTAGAGAGAGAGGGAAGGGGAGAGAAACATTGATCCACTGCCTCCTGTACAAGCATTGAGCAGGGATTGAATCTGAAACACTGGCATGTGCCCTGACTGGGAGTTGAACTGGTGACCTCTCCGTGCGCTGACTGGTGCTCAACCAACTGGGCCACACTGGCCAGGGCTCGAAAACTATTTATTGTGCATCAACTATCTGCAAGATATTGGGAATGCCATGGAGAGCAATACAGACACGGTATCTGTCCTCATGGAGTTTAGCGTGGTCAGGAAAATAGACTTTAAAGAGTTTACCAAATAGAAGCAGTGACATAATTAATGACTGGGAATAATAAGAAAGATGCTAGGAGAAGTAACAAAGAGAGAACCCAATTTAGGGATTAGGAACAGTATTGGGTAGGTCACATGTAAGCTGAGATCTGAAGGAGACTTAGAGTTCACCAGGGCTGTCTTCCCACATTTATTTTCCCCCCTAGTGATGAATAAAATGTAAACACATTTTATAATTTATGGGGAGAGAAGAAATTACACGTCCCATGCAACAACCTGGTAAATATTTATGAATTTTCTGCTTCTTAATACGAGAGTGTGAAAAATAACTAAACTCCTGATTGCATATTAACATTTGCTATAAGTCTAGAGACAAGAAAAACACAGTCCCAAATAAAGTCTCTGTGTCTGCACAGAAATGTTCCTGTTGCGTTGCCTCTCCTTTTGGACATGCTTGACTCCCTTCTGTTTCATTACTGTTCTAACAAACCCCGAAGCTGTGTTTCAACAGAACCAGTACGCTCTCTAATCAGAGACGACAGGACCCACGGTGAAATGGTTTCTACATTCTGCGTGGGATGGACAACAAGCAAGAAAACCGCCCCCCTCTCTCAATTTAATTAGAATTAGAAGGCTCCCCAGGCTGATTAGCTCAGTCGGAGAGTGCACCCCGCAGAGGCCACGCTCTGACCCTCCCACAGGCCAGTTAATTTTGCTTAGTTTAGTAGCCACAGTATGTGTCTCTGGCTCCACAGTTATCTAGAGAGCACGTCCCCTTAATCATTAAGGAAACGGAATGTCTGGTTGTGAATGCATCCGCACTTCCGGCTAAATGACTTTCGGTGCCAGCCCTGTGGATGTCAGGGCCACTACCATTACATCACTAGCCAAAGAGGAGAACATCATAAGGAGAGAATCCCACTTACTATCTGGGTGATAATGGCCTTCTAGAACCTCAGCTTGGACCATTCAGAACCCCAGCTTTCTTATCAACAGTTGGGCATCAGGATTTCATAATATTCTGTGAAAACTCTCAAAATGCAAAGAGTGATACAAAGCCCAAACAGGACTGATAACTATGTTTCCTCTTTTTTGGACAATAATCTCTTGTCATGGCAATAGCTTTATATGGAAAAATATGCATTCTACTTATTTCAAGAAATAATATTTTTATCTCATTCCAACTCAATGCTATAGGCCAGGGGAGGTGTTCTAAAGCTCCCCTGAACAGAAATCCATGCTTACCTACTGATTCTCCGCCCCAGAGCTGTTCAGAACCAGGGTCTCGTAGCAACTATGGTGTGGCAGGAGAAGGTCTCCTGTGAGCGGAAATGTGTGGACTCTTCCAACCCCCTTAACTCCAATAGGAAAGTGGCACCTTCTCCTTTCTCTCTCTACTGACTGCCTTGATGAGTGCATCCCAGTTTGTGTCATCAAATACTATCCTATTTAATCCCCAGGAACTCCTGAATCTTAATCTCTAGCACTATTGCCCCCCATGACTTGCAGACCCTTCTCTATGACTGCACACTTTCCATCTCACTGAGGTGTGGAATAGGTATCTCAAATTTCACATGATCTGAACATCGCTTATTTCCCAACCTGCTCTTCAATAACCAGTTATTCCTGCCATTAGTGGCAAATGCTGCCATTCAGTCGTTCAAATGAAACATCCTGGTGTTATTCTTGTTAAAGAAAAGACATTTCTGAGACATTCTCTCTTTGCCACATCTATTGCAAGGACGAAGACCATTTTCAGCAATCCATGGGTTTTTGAAGGACAGCAAAGAGGCCAGTGTGGTTGGAGTGGTGTGGGAGAGAAGGAAGGCAGTGGGACATGAGGTCAGTGAGGTTATAGGGTCATGTCACAAAAGGCTGCATGGATCAGAGTGAGACACTTGGCATTTGCACTGAGCTAGTTGGGAATCAGTGGAGGGTTTTGATCAGAGGAGAGAAGCACTCTGACTTGGGTCTAAGCAGGGTCACTCTGGCTCAGTGGGATTATTTTCAAGTGAAGAAAAGCATAGACAGAAGCAAGAGGCTATTGCAAAAATCAGGTGAAATATAATGGTGGCTTAGATCTGTGTAGTGGCAGGAGTTGGTGAATAGTGCTCAAATTCTGGATGTATTTTGGAGTCAGAGTCAAAACTAAGTTTGCTGGAAAACCAGATTGTGGTATGAACAAAAGAAAAGATGAAATCAATAAAAATAATTTTTTTTAAAAAAAGAAAAGATGACAAAGATGCTCTCTGTGACCTACCTCTAGTCATGCTCTTCTAAGCCCTCAAGACTCCAACCTTGGGCTCGGTCCTTGCCCATTTAGTCAAGTTCTAGCAAGACACCTGCTGGGTCTGACCAAAGTCCTCATCCCCTATCCTTGATATCTGTTACGGACTAAATGTTGGTATTCATCCCAATATTCATATGTTGAAATCTAATCCCAAAGGGATGGTATTAGGAGATGGGGCCTTTAGTATTTTATGAAGATGTGAAGGTGGACCCTCATGAATGGAATTCATGACTTTATAAGCATCATGAGTTTGCTTCCTCTCTCTCTCTCTCTCTCGCCTCTTTCCACATGTGAGGATACAAGAAGTTGGCAATCTGCAACCCCAAAGAGGGTTCTCACCAATACCCGACCATGATACCACCCCGATCCCAGACTTCCAGCCTCCAGGACTGTCAGAAATAAATTTCAGTTGTTTGTAAGCCACCCAGTCTGTGGTACTTTGCTATAGTAGCCTGAACTCAGACAACATCTTATCACCCTGGCCATGACATTACTGTCCATTTCTTATTTTGCAGAACCCCTGGACAGCGACTCACATAGGGTAGGCAGGCATTGGCTATTTCTTGAGTAAAAAAAAAATAAATTTAATTTTTGGCTTAAAATATGCTTGAAGATGCATTTTAAAATTTAAAGGTAGCTATTTAAAGAAAAGTAGCAATATGTGTAATTTCCAAGTAATTAGAGGAGAAAGATGGAATAAAGAAAATTTTAGCAACAAGAGATCAGGGGAAAAAAAGATGCACATTAAACAGAATAACAGAAAGGAAAAATATGTCAAGAATCACAATTTATGTGACTGACACAGAGTTTCAGAATTGAATTTAAAAATCCAGTTATGAGCTGTTTACAAGAGGCAAATATAAAACCAAATGATGCAGAACGTTTGAAAATAAAGCGAAGGAAAATTATATGCCAAGCAGATGTTAATAAAGCGAAAACAGGAGTAACAATGTTAAAACGACAAAGTATAATGCAAAGGTAAAAGCATGGAAAGGGAAAAGAAAAGATGCATTACATTAATAAAGCACCTACCAAGAAGATAGAAGAATCATAAAACAATTTACAATTTTCATCATAGCTTTGAAATATAAATAAAGCCAAAGAATACATTGAAAATCTACATTCATAGTGAAAGTTTTTTAACATCGCTTTCTCAGAAACTGGCATATCAAGTAGACAAAAAATGAGGACACAGTATTGGAATGCACCATTATAGGTTTTCTTGGGCACTGGGTGAAGATTATGCTCCAAATATATAGAGGATCATAAGGATTTAAAAAACAAGGACACCTATGTAGGGATGATAAAAACAATCCTATGCTGTATATGCACTGTCTAAACATATTCAATTGAGAATTCCAGCCCACTTTCTAATCTTTCAACACATCTGGATCCTGAAATTGCATAGAAGAGTGGTAGCGACTCTCACAAGTCTGTTTCTTTCCTCTGTAGTGGAGAGAAATAAGACTTTCACTAGACAGGAAGCACAGCACCTTACCTAACCTAGCTACCCAACAACTTTTTTCAGTGGTTCTTTTTTTTTAATTAAAAAAAAAATCTTTATTGTTGAGATTATTACAGATGTCCCTCTTCCCTCCCCCATATCTCCCCCAGTTCCTGCCCCACCCCAGACCTTCACCACCCGTTGTCTGTGTCCATAGATAATGCATATATGCATATAAGATCTTTGTTTAATCTCTTCCTGCCCCTGCCCTTCCTTCTGAGAATCGCCAGTCTGTTCCATTTCCATGCCTCTGATTCTATTTTATTCACCAGTTTATTCTTTTCATTAGATTTCTTATTTGTTTGATTTTTAGATTCAATTGTTGATAGATATGTTTGTTACCATTTTGTTGTTCATAGTTTCTCCTCCTCCTCCTCCTCCTCCTCTTCTTCTTCTTCTTCTTCTTCTTCTTCTTCTTCTTCTTCTTCTTCTTCTTCCTCCTCCTCCTCCTCTACTTCCTCTTCTCCTCCTCCTCCTCCTCCTCCTCCTCCTCCTCCTCCTCTTCCTCCTCCTCCTCCTCCTCCTCCTCCTCCTCCTCCTCCTCCTCCTCCTCCTCCTCCTCCTTCTTCTTCTTCTTCTTCTTCTTCTTCTTCTTCTTCTTCTTCTTCTTCTTCTTCTTCTTCTCTTAGAATATCCTTCAGCATTTCATATAATACTGGTTTGGTGGTGATGAACTCCTTCAGCTTTTTCTTGTCTATGAAGCTCTTTATCTGATCTTCACTTCTGAATGATAGCTTTGCTGGGTAGAGTAATCTTGGTTGTAGGTTTTTGCTATTCATCACTTTGAATATTTCTTGCCACTCCCTTCTGGCTTGCATAGTTTCTGTTGAGAAATCAGCAGACAGTCATATGGGTACTCCCTTGTAGGTAACTATTTTTCTCTTGCTAATTTTAAGATTCTCTCTTTGTCTTTAGCCCTCGGAATTTTAATTATGATGTGTCTTGGTGTGGTCCTCTTTGGATTCCTCTTGTTTGGGATTCTCTGTGCTTCCTAGACTTGTAAGTCTATATCTTTCACTAGGTAGGAGAAGTTTTCTGTCATTATTTCTTCAAATAGGTTTTCAATATCTTGCTCTCTCACTTTTTCTGGCACCCCCATAATTCGAATGTTGATATGCTTGAAATTGTCCCAGAGGCTTCTTATACTATTTTCATATTTTTGGATTCTTTTTTCTTTTTGTTCTTCTGGTTGGGTGTTTTTTGCTTCCTCATATTTTAAATCATTGATTTGCTTCTTGGGATCCTCTAGTCTACTGTTGAATCCCTGTATATTATTCTTTATTTCATTCAGTGTATGCTTAATTTCTGACTGGTCCTTTTCCATTTTTTGGCATTCTCACTAAGATCCTTGAAAGTCTTACTAAGTCCTTTGAGGGTTTCTAGAAGATTCTCGAGTAACCTTATAACTGTGGTTTTCAACTCTATATCCAGTAGTTTGCTTTCTTCTATTTATTTCATTTGTGACATGTTTCTTTGTCTCTGCATTTTGGTTGCTTCCTTATGTTTGTTTCAATGTACTGGATAGAGCTGCTAAGGCTCCTTGAGTTGATAGAGTGGTCTTGTGTAGCAGGTGTCGTATAGGGCCCAGTGTCTCAGCCTCCTCAATCACCTGAGGTGGACACTCTAGTTGCACCCCTTTGTAGGCTGTGTGCATAGTCTTGTTGTAGTTGAGCCTTGATTACTGTTGGTGTCACTGGGAGGAATTGACCTTCAGGACAACTGGCTGTGGGGACCAGCTGTGACTACAGTGGGAGAGCTACTGTGCAGGAGACACCCTTGTGGAGCAGGAATTGCTTCAGTGGGGCTTTGGTGCTCACTGAGTCTGCCCCTTGAGTGTGTCACTTATGGATGTGTAGAATTGTAATCTGTTATGGCCTGACCACTGGGTACACTGGCTCTTGGGTCTCCAGGGAGGTGTAAAGTTAGCTGCTTCTTGCCCCGCCCCCCCACCCCTTAAGCAGGAGCTACAGAGAGATCTGAAGATTCCTCCTCTTTGTATTGGGTTTGGCAGTGCCCAGCCAAGGCATAGCTGTGAAGCAAGGCAGGCTGGTGCTGGTGCTGGGTCTTTATTGATAGTTTTGGGGCTCCCTGACCCAGCTGCAGCTTGTTTGACAGGGTTTAGCCTGAGAAAGGACAGGCCATTCATATGCAAAAGCCACTCTAAGCAGCTTGGTGGGTTATAAATTGGATGGGGCAGGGTCTCAGGGAATCTCGGGGCGGAGCAAACAGAAATGGTTGCCAGTCAGCCCTGGGACCAGGAAGGTCCCAGTGTAGGAACAATGATCCCTGTGAGCACCTCAGTTTGGGAGAAAACTGCTTTCTGAGTTCCCTCCCCGAAGCCAGGCAATCCAATTCCTCCTTGTATGTGTCTGGGTCCCCCAGAGCCCCGCACTGGAGCTCACAGGAAGCAGGAGCTTGTAAATTCAGTTCATGGTGCCAGCCTTTTAAGAGGAGCAGCTGGGTCTTCAGCAGCCTCTGTGTCACTGAGACCCAGTCCGCACTGGTTTTTACAGCCAATAGTTCTTACTGCCTGTAGGGACTTCTTTTCCCAGCTCTGGGGCCCTGGGCTGGGGGTCTGGTGTGGGGCTGGGACCCCTTCCTCCTCCTGGAAGCTTCCACAGAGATGATCTCCCTCCCAATTAAAAAAGCAGCACGTGCCCTAGCTGGATTGGCTCAGTGGATAAAGTGTTGGCCTGTTGACTGAAGGGTCCCAGGTTCGATTCTAGCAAGGCCACATGCCTGTGTTGTGGGCTCAATCCCCAGTAGGGGGCATGCAGGAGGCAACCCATCAGTGAGTCTCTCTCATCATCGATGTTTCTATTTTTCCCTCCCTCTCCCTTCTTCTCTGAAATCAATGAAAAACAAAACAAAATAGCATCACACGTGGGTGCTGGTCAGCCCATTTTGAACCTCCTACAGGTCTCAGTGCGCTTTCTTTATTATTTCTCTAGTTTAAGAAATTCCATTCAGCCAGCTTTCTGGCAGATCTGGATGATGGTTGTTCTATATTTTAGTTGTATTTCTGATGTGGCTGTGGGAGCAGCGAGTACAGGCATTTGGCGACACTACCATCATGATTCTCTTCAGTGGTTCTTAAAGTCATGGACTATGCTCTTTGTCTAATTCAGTTATGCAGCTAACCTTAGCCCTAACCCTAATCCTAACATATCCTAGGAAGAGCCATAACCCTAACCCTAACCCTAACCCTAACCCTAACCCTAACCCTAACCATAGCCCTAACCGTAATCCTAACATATCCTAGGAAGAGCCATAACCCTAACCCTAACCAACATTATCCTGGGCAGAGCCGTAACCCTAACACTAACCCTAACCCTATCCTGGGCAAGCCGTAACCCAAACACTAACCCTAACACTATCCTGGGCAGAGACGTAACCCTAACACTAACCCTAACCCTAACCCTAACCCTAACCCTAACCCTAACACTATCCTGGGCAGAGCCATAAACCTAACACTAACCCTAACCCTAACCCTAACACTATCCTGAAAAGAGCCATAACCCTAACCCTAACCCTAACCCCAACCCTAACCCTAATCCTAACCCTAACAGTATCCTGGGCAGAGCCATAACACTAACCCTAACCCTAACCCTAAACCTAACCCTAACCCTAACACTAACACTATACTGGGCAGAGCCATAACCCTAACCCTAACCCTAACCCTAACCCTAACCCTAACAGTATCCTGGGTAGAGACATAACCCTAACCCTAACCCTAAACCTAACACTATCCTGGGCAGAGCCATAACCCTAACCCTAACTCTAACCCTAACCCTAACACTATCCGGGGCAGAGCTGTAACCCTAACCCTAACCCTAACCCTAACACTACGCTGGGCAGAGCCAAAAACCTAACCCTAACCCTAACCCTAACCCTAACCCTAACACTATCCTGGGCAGAGCCGTAACCCTAACACTAACCCTAACCCTAACCCTAACACTATCCTGGGCAGAACCGTAACCCTAACCCTAACCCTAACCCTAACCCTAACCCTAACCCTAACAGTATCCTGGGCAGAGCCATAACCCTAACCCTAACCCTAACCCTAACCCTAACACTATCCTGGACAGAGCCGTAACCCTAACCCTAACTCTAACCCTAACCATAACACTATCCTGGGCAGAGCCCTAACCCTAACCCTAACCCTAACCCTAACCCTAACCCTAACCCTAACACTATCCTGGGCAGAGCCATAACCCTAACCCTAACCCTAACCCTAACCCTAACCCTAACACTGTCCTGGGCAGAGCAGTAACCCTAACCCTAACCCTAACCCTAACTCTAACCCTAACCCTAACCCTAACCCTAACCCTAACCCTAACACTATCCTGGGAAGAGACATAACCCTAACCCTAACCCTAACCCTAACCCTAACCCTAACCCACACCCTACTCTGTGGTGTGACTGTGGGTGTGTCCCTTAAAGATTCTTTAAAAATGAAGAATTTATTCTAGATAATCTTCTAGATCCAGTCGCACTCTAACATTTTCCAAGTATGCATTTAAAGAATGGTACCCTCTATCAATTGCAAGCCTAAAAACCATTCTTTGAGCATAGCAATTAGTGTACATTACAAGCATGTCAAACTCGCGGCCCACAGGCCGCATGTGGCCCACAATGAATATTTTTGTGGCCCAGCCAATGTAACGGTATGTAAGAAATGTTTTAATAAAAATTTCATAACTTAATTTTTACAATATCCTGTTATACATAATTATGAATAAGGAACTACAACGTTCACTAATGACTGATTACTATAATCATGTTGTATTCATTTCCCTTATGTGCCTTACACGCAGGTGCACCATTTCTCTCCACTAATACTAGCAGTGAATATTTTAGCAGCTGATTGCCACGTCATTAGTCTTGGACTGACTTGTTTGGTGTTAGAAACAGGAAATATTTCACTTTCGGCAAATAAGAAAAATAGGCTTATTTGCATTACGCTTATTAATTTGTGCAGTTATTCAGTGTCTGGTAAGTTAATGTTCAAGAAAAAATATTAATTTTTATTAAAATGTTCTATTATTTTATGTTAACGATTAGTCAATTATTTCAGCCCTTTGTATTCAGCATGTCTCTATTGAAATAAACCTACGTTTCTATGAAAATTGAAGCTTTTGTTTTTTTGCAGTCCACATAAACTTGAACCTTTTTTATTTGGCCTGTGTTAGCCTTTGAGTTTGACATGCTTGGTGTACAACTTAGCTTGCTACTCAAAGTGTGGTTTCTAGACCATCATCATCACCGCTCTCATCATCTGGGAACTTACTTAGAAATGCTGAATCTCAGGCCTCACCCAGGCCTCGTGGATCAGAATTTTAACAGCATTTTCAGGTGATGTATATCCCATTAACACTTGAGAAGCACTGATTTAGAGAAACACAACTCCTTTTATTTGGCCATATGAAATTCAATGCCTTGATCTCCAAAGTATGTCTTCAGAAACCACCTCAAATTCCATAAAATTTCTGCGAGAAGGCTCACACTTTGATCATTTTTTATAAAGGGAAACTGAGTCAGAGAATAAAGGGGGCTTGAGGATGATGACGCCACATAGAGAATGCGATTGGACTGCCGGGGCGGTTTCCCAGCTTGTTATACTTAAGACTGGGATTCCCGGTGAAGCCTCGTCAGCCTTTTGACACCTGAGCTGGTCAAACAGTTAGAAAAGTGTGTCACCTGCACAGGACGATGCCCTTGGGAGTTGTCACAGTTTCTTTGAAATGAGAGGGATCAATTTGTATACTGGTATTTTAAAGAGCTGACTAATGTTGTTCTATTTATTTGGGGCATTTCTGTTCTTTAATTATAAAATAAAACAGCATGGAATGAGGTTGTTGGCCCCACTTGTGCCAAGTTTAACTGAATATGATTCGTTCTGATCTCTTGTTGCGGTGTGGGCTTTAACGTCAAGAACAAACTGCTTTGCTCTTGGACCCTTGAGCCTCCCTTCTGAAGTTGCTGTCATGATTTTTTTGAAGACAAACCTTTATTGCTGCTGCTAGGGCCAGCTGCTTATGCACTCACCTTCAAATGGGCTGCCGAGGAGAAAACCATTTGGCCACTAGGTGAGCAGATGAACCTGAGCCCCTTCCCCTTCTTCTTCATGTGCTGTGCAGTTTTGCAAGCTATCTTGTCATCATTTGGAGACTCGTATAGCTTATGATTTTAAAAAAGGAAGTGACCCTGTCTCATTTTGCACCCATCTCTGATTCTTAAAGAAACAAGCATGAGCTTTTGCGGTAGAAGTAATGGGCAGTAATACTTGGACAAATTCCCTTTCAAACACTTCTGGCCCAGGTGGCAGTTTTGAATGATACATTTCCTAGACGCGATTATGTCAGATTTCTTTCCATTTACCTGTCCCCCCCCCCCCCAATCATAATTTTTGGGTATATTTTAAATTATTGCAATTTAAACTTCAGTTTTCTAAGCTATTTTTGAAAAAAGATAATTGGAAGCCAATCCTGTAATTCTTATTGTATAGGTAGTATCAGTTTTCCATTCTTAAATCTTCTAAATAAAATTTCAACATGCTTTTTAACACCTCATCTCTGGTGAAAATTAAAATGCTGCTTAAAATCACACAATGACAATTTTGTGCAGAATATGAAGATTTCACACTACTTGATGCTATTATAAATCATTCACATGGAGTAAGTGTTAAAATGACTAGAATTTAGTAGCTTATGGAATAAAATGTTATTTTTTCACTCTTATCCAAAGAATTCTAGTGCCCTTTGTACATCTTGAGAGATGAGTTTAAATGTTCTGTGATGATAGAAATGTCCTATATTTGTGTTGTCCAGTGTGGCAGCCACTGGCTGCCTGTGGTCATTGAGCACTTGAATGGTGGCTCGTGCAACTGAGAAACTGATTTCTAAATTTTATTTCATTTTAATTAATGTAAATTTAAATAGCCACATATGGCTAGTGGCTATAATATTGATCTAGACCAGGGGTTGATAAATTATGATCCATGGGCCAAATACAGCCTCCAGCTTATTTTTGTAGAGGAAGTTGTATTTTTTAAAAGATTTCTTATTGATTTTTAGAAAGAGAGGAAGGAAGAGAGAGAGAGAAGAACATTGATGTGAGAGTGAAACATCAATTAGCTGCCTCCTGCATGCCTTCTACCAGGGATTGAGCCCACCACATAGGTATGTGCCCTGAGCAGGAATTGACTTGGCAACCTTTTGGTGCACAGGACAATGCCCAACCAACTGAACCACACTGGCCAGGACTGTAAAGAAAGTTTTATTGGAACATAACTATGCCCACTCATTTAAATGTTGTTTTTAGCTGATTTTGAACTACATTAGCAGAATTGTGTGGGTGCAAAAGAGATGAGTCCACAGAGTCTAAAATATTTACAATTTAGCTCTTTATTGGAAAAAGTTTTTTTTTACTCTGGTCTAGAACAGTGTCCAATGGAGTACAATCCATACAGCATAAAAAAAGCAGTTATGCCAACCCAGAGATACCTAACCTTGTGCACAAAGATAAAACTGAGGTCTTGGAAATTATATTATGAGGCTGGTGATTTCTTAATTAGTATTTTTTTTTCCTGTAAAATATAGTTCATAGGGGAAAATTTCAGAAAAAACAGTGAAAAGTAAAAGTCATTTTCTATGCATCTATATGTGTGTTTATGTTACAAAACAATTAATATCATTCCATATGTAGTATCCTACAAATTTCATGTTACCTCCATTTAATGCCTTGTCTTGACATTTTAAAGATCTCCAACATTAATCTATATAACTTTCAAGGTTAAAACTCATTTCAATGATTTTTTTTTTTTACTTTCTTACTCACTGAATAATTTTTGCAGTATTTGTGCTCAAATTTAGAAATGAGAGTTTCAAACATTTGCCTAAGTTTGAAGTCTCTAGTAAAGTTTTATATATATATATATATATATATATATATATATGTATATGAACTCCTAATTTCAAAGATAAGAATTTTGATAATATTTCTTATTAGTAATAGTTAAATGTGAGAGAAAATTTGAAGTTGCTATTGACTCCGGGACCTAGGGACAAGCAAAATTAGAAAATGGACATGTATGTGATAAGAGATTGTATTCAAAACTGAAAAAAATTATGCAGGTTCATTTTCTGTATACTGGGAACATGGTGTATCAACTAAAAAAGACAGTGATTCAACCTAATTCTTTGGGCACTGACTTGGCGATGGTTAACAGGACTGTAACATAAATTGAAGATAAGATAGTGTCTTGGTTTATGGTTTCTCTGGGTATCCAATCATAAAAGGGTAAAAAGGTAAAATGCAAGGCAATGTGCAAGTAGAACTCACTCAACGTACATTCAAATTAGCATCTATTGTTGCTAATTTTAACCTGTGCTATGGTGCATAAACCTCAATGAGGCACTTGGTGTGAAGCTCCAGAACAAGAAACGAGTCCTGCCTTTCAGGATGCAACATCAGTTTGGTGTATGGGAAAAATGAGACTTGGTGAGAACAGTGAGGATAATGTACAAGGGAAAGGAAGCCCTGCAAAAACTGAATGATAGAAACTCCAGGGGAGAGGTTCAAATGATAATTATAAACTCTATATAATATATAGAGACCATGCAATGATGGAAATACTGAAAAATTTTCTTTTTCCTCATAGTCATCCTTGGCCAAAATGTAAAATATTGGCTTAAACTGTATTGGAAAGAGAACCCTCTGAAGTTGAATAAAATGCAACCTACTTGGGAGAGGCCAGAGAATAGATTATGACCAAGGTAGAGAGATGGCTAAACTTGAAGGAGGCAATTAACAGTCTATGTATATTTAATAGGCAATTAGCCTAGTACTTATTTTGTGCCAGAAGGAAGTCATTTTAGCTAACACGAAAGTTGGTTTGTGCAGATTGCTATAAATAACACTTTCCTTTGGTTGCAAATGACTCAACAATGCCCTTCCCAAATCCCATTGTGTCATTAAGAAGTTGTGAGAGAAACTTATCCCAGGCTTCCTGAGGAACCAGGTGAGCAGGTAATGAGGATAATGAATGCTTTCTTTGCGGGTAGGAAGGCCCATGAACAAAATATGGGTTGGCAATGTGAATACATTAGTGTCCTGTGTTTCTGCCTTGGGTAGGTGCTGTGTGATTTTGAGGGACAACCAGAGAGCCTTGTGGGAAGGCCCAGGCCCTGGTGATGTAACCTTGAGCAAGCCATACAACCTTTCTGTAGTTCAGTTTTCTCCATTTTTCTGCCCCACCTATCTCATATTCAATAAGAGGTTACGACAATAAAGAATGTTTTGAAAAGTTTTTAAAAAGTCAAAAACAACAAAATAAACATATACATAGTTAAGAAATCACTATTACTCTAGAGTCAGGTCCAAAGGTGAAATTTAGAATTGGATGTGACTTCAGGGGAAGGGAGGAAAGGAGTTGTTACTTAAGACGTTCATCCCAGATCTGGTTTAGATTCTTCTGGGAGCCATTTTGGGATAGGGATCCGTTCCATGGATAGCAGAGCCTAGTCATGGAGTGATCACAGAATTTGGTGAATGAATGAGTGAGTGAAGGGACAGAGAGAAGAAGAACCATATTCCTCCAGAAAAATAGGGACCAGAAGAACAGGGGAAGTTTGGAACAACCAGCTAAGACCGCCTTAACCCAGAGATTTGGTGTGATTACAGACTGTGCTAGGGCTGGTGCTTTCCTCTCTGTTGGATGTAATCAAGCAATCCAAGATCAGAACAGCAGGCCACCGGACACTTACCACTGGTAGTCTCACTTGAAGAAAGTTCTTTAAAAAGGTCAAAAAACCAAAAACGTGTCCTGACATTTTCTTTCCTTGTAGCAACATTTACTCCTGTTTTGATTATCCCTTTGCTGCACTGCCTTGAATAAAGTGTATAATGAGGGCATCATCAGAAAATCCATAAGCTAAAAAAAGGTCTTGGATAAGAACTTCTCCTCTGGTGAGCAGAATAATTCTCAGTTTTTGGTAGAGGAAGTTGAAGAGAAATCTGATTTCATTCAATAAACCCTAAACCATAATCCAATAACGCACAACGACTGGATTAGGTTGTAGGGCCCAGGACCTAAATGGTTTTGCAACTAAGGGCTCACTATCTTTCAGTTATCAACATCTCTTGGGAAAGTTGTAAACATTTATTGAGTCCATTGCATCAATTTATTTCTGGAAGTATCGTATTTAACTTACGAGACTGTCAGCAGAACCATTCATAATTCATCCAAAATACGTTCAAGTCATGATAACTAGCATTCCCTTGATGTTGAACTACTCATAAACTACAAAGATGGACATTTCTAGCATGCAGAGAGATTATTTTCTTAATGTCATTGTTGATTATATATTTATGTTCTATCAAGTTCAAAGACTTGTGAAGCCATCATCGATGCTGAGACACTGTTATTGAGCACTTAGCATATGCCCCGAATTTCATGTCCTTATCTCTTTTAATCCTCATAGCAGCTTTAAGAGATAGGCATTATTATTCACATTTTACAGATGAAAAAACTGGTTTCAGAAAGGGGAAGCACCTTGCCTAATTTCACACCGTGAAGAAGTGATGGCATTGCAGCTCCAACAAAGCTTTATCTGACTCTCAACACATGCTTCTATCCAGGGAACCATGCTTCTCCCTAATGAGGAAATTGGTATTATATTAGTTTGCTAAGGCTACCATTACAAAATGCCACTGACAAGGTAATTTAAACAACCGAAATTTATTGTCTCACAGCTCTGGAGGCCAGAAGCCCAAAATTAAGGTATTGGCGGGGTTGGTTCCTTCTGACTGTAAAGGAAGGGTCAGTTCCAGGACTCTCTTCTTGGCTTGTAGGTGGCCATCTTCTCCTTATATCTTCACGTCATTTTCCCTTCTCATAAGGACACCAGCCATATTACCTCTATAAAGACCCTAACTCTAAACAGATCACATTCTAAGGTATGGAGGCTAGGAGTTCAATATAAGAATTCCAGAGAGGACACAATTCAGCCCTTAAAGATATGCAGTTAATTTGTTTTGAGCTTGCACTACTATTTACTTTAGGGATGTGGCCTCTGAGTCCTTCTGACTGGAATTTCAGTAGCCGAGTCAGAGTTTGAGCTGTGTCTGATTGTATTTATCCTCTTTGAGGCTGAACTTGGAAGTGCTACCTGATAGTGAAGGCTGTAGCATGGGACAAGGGCTGCCTTTTGCATTAGTGTGCAAAGGGATACACTGACTAAGTCTAAGATAGACGTAGGTAGTTTAGTTTATCGACTCTCTGACTCACTCACTGCTCCTTCCTGCCTCAAAGACCTATTTAGAGATTCATTAAATAAAGACTGCAACATGATCGGGTAGTTTGGAATTGGAGGCAGTGACTCATATTCTTCCCAGTACCTGGTATAAATTGTAAATGATGGCCAGTAAATTGATGCTTTTGCATCTCTATGTGGAGGGAACATTTTATTTTGATTGGATTTGAATGAAAACAACGAAGGACCTGGAACAGGCTATGGTGTTTGTGTGTGAGTATGAGTGTTTGTGGCACAGGGAGATTGTGTTTGAGATGGGTAAGTTGAGAACACAAAGGTAAAGAGTGATAAAAGAGGGAGATCAAGCCTTAGTTGTAGTGGAGGATGTGGGAGAAAACCCATTGTAGTGGTTCTCAACCTTCCTAATGCCGCGACCCTTTAATACAGTTCCTCATGTTGTGGTGACCCCCAATTTCATTGTTACAAATTGAACATCATTAAAGCATAGTGATTAATAACAAAAACAATATGTAATTATATATGTGTTTTCCGATGGTCTTACGCGACCCCTGTGAAAGGGCTGTTTGACCCCCAAAGGTGTCGCGACCCACAGGTTGAGAACCGCTGCATAAGAGGACCATCAAAGGCCATCTTTGTTGGCCATACTGAGGTTTTCAGACACAGAACTCTACATTTAAATATCTGAGAACAGTGACGGACTCTCAGAGGATGGATATTTTAACGTGGCTTCTTTCCTCATTTTCTTAAGGGTAGACCTTTGGAACATTCTAAGTCTCAATTCTATTTTGCCAATGCCTCTTTCCAGTCTCAGGTCTTGCAAAATATTGTGACGAAGGGTCCATCTATATCTGTTTTAGAAATGGACATACATCTCAATAGTCGCTGTCTCACCTTTGCTCTTCCCACAGGACTTGAGTTCTAGAGGAGTCAGCTGAGTATAATGCAACTCACTCAATCACTTATTAAATTCTCAAAACACAAGCAGATTGTGTCTGATAGTCAGATAATAATCACAGCTGTTTGTTGAGGACACAACTGTCTTAGTTATCCCATAGGGAGGAAAATTCTGCTTTATCCTATTTTTAGAGTTTAAATCTTCTTGCTCTTGTGGATGGCTCACAATGGCTCTTGTTTGAGCCTTACATGGGATATGGAACCTGGTAGGTATTTAGAATTGTTTATGATTGTTAGGTAAAAGACATCCATATCCCTAAAGAAAATCTTATTCTGCCTCCGTGCAATTCTGCTCTTACCTAAGAGCATAAAAGCTACACTCTTATAAAGAGAAATCTCTATTGTCTGATCTCTATGTCAGCTGAGTTCAGGGTAAGATGAGATTTCAGCCTTTTCCTCTGTCATAGGCTTTTCAGAATGATGCATTAATGGATACAGAGACTCTTTTACATGGTTGGAGAATTGTTCTCACAAAAGGACAAGATGTAATGTTCCTTATAGAAGTCAGTCTAGTCTTTAGTATGAAGCCTGCCAACACTAAGCTTCTCACAGTGTCCCCATGTACACCTTTCTAGCTTGCATTCTCCCTGAGGTGCTGTCTCTTTGCAGTTCACTGTTTTTTCCTGGTTATGTATGCCCTGGGGTTTATTTATTTATTTCTTTTTAAAAGAACGGTAACTCCTGAATGGAAACAATGGTATCTTTCTAACATATTTGGGTTTGTATTTTTCGACAGTGTGGTAGCAATGTACAAGCATCTTGACTACTTATTAATCTTCAGGAAAAAATATTTTAAAAGCTGCTGGAATTGAGTTTGAAACTCTGTGGATTGATTGTGTAAGATAATTAGCCATCTATCTGCCTTAGAAATGCTAAAAAGAACAGAGAAGATGAGATTAATATTCAGTTCTTTCTGAAAGAAAATTAGGAAAGAAAAGGCTCCAAAGAGAGGTTTCCACCAGCCTTGGAGACTGGACTGAGCCCAGGAACTGACACCAGAACCTTGGGTCTGCAGGAAACACGGAAGGGCTATGGTCAGCAGCCTGCTGTGCGATGGAGGTTTCCTTTGCTCATCTTCACGCTTTTTGAAGGACAGAGGACAGAGTAGCACTGGGGCTGCCTATGTACTAGCCTGAGAGCTAGAATAAGGTCAGTGCTGGGATAGTGAGAAGCCTGTGTCTTTGATATAGGACAAGACAAGGACCGAGTATATTCATTGTCTATTGCTATGTAAAAAGCTATCTCAAAATTGAGTTTCTTAAATCAACAAACAGTTACTATTTCACAAGTTCTGTGCATCAGGAATCTTGGTGCAGCTTAGCTGGGTAACTGTGTCTCTAGGTCTCTCCTAAAGTTGCAATGTAGGTGTCGGCTGGGCCTGCAGTCTCATGGGAAGGCTTGACTGAAGAGGCATCTGCTTCCAAGCTCACTCATGGGATTGTTCGCAGGGTTTCTCAGTTTCTCATTCGCTGTTGCGCTGAGGTCTGTTTCTTGCTGGTTGCTGGCCAAAGATTTCCCTCAGTTTCTTGCCTCTCCAGAGAGCAGCTGGCTTTCTCATGAGCTAATGAGAGAACGAGAGAGGGCGTCCAAGGTGGAAGCAAGTGTTTTTCTAACCTGATCTCACAAAACAATATTCTATCACTTCTACCATATTGTTTCTTTGTTTGTTTTTTAAAGTGAAGTTGTAAGTCTAGCCAAGACTCAAGGATCATGAGGGGGCACTTTAGAGGATTCCCACCATATCAAGGCAGAACAAGTTGGGTATAGAAAAGACCAGGTCACATGAACAGAAAGCTGGAGAATCCAAAGCCTAATAATGAAAAACTAACTTATAGGAGTTTGAGTTCAAAACAGACAGCTAGGAAGGAAAGACATGAGACAATGAGACATTATGAGCTAGAATAAATTATACTAAACTCAGACAAAGGGCAAAGACATGGTCTTATACATCTTTATATTTATGAGAAGGCTAAGTAAGTACTATGTCTTATAAATATTTGTTGAGTGCACGAAACAGAGCATTTCATACCTTTTCTTAGTTATAGTGATTGATCTTTCTGGTTCTTATAATGGTTTAAAGAATTTGAATTCCTTTTATTTTTTTTTTTATCACTGTTTATCCCCTCTACACCCTCTGCCACCTCTACCTGTCCATCCTCTCCTCCCCTGCACGCCCCCCCACCCCCGCCACCCCACTCCCTCCCTTGCCCTGGCAATCCCCACACTATGGTTCATGTCCATGAGTTCTCTCTTTTTTTGCTTACTCCCTCCACAAAACCGCCCCCTAAGCTGCCTGCCTGATCTCTATCTATGAGTCAGTCTCTATTTTGCTTGGTAGTTCAGTTTCTTCATTAAATTCCACATATGAGTGAAATCATATGGTACTTGAAAGAATTTGAATTTCTTATACAGTAAACCCAGATAGAATCAGTGTTTATGTCATTGGAAGGGTGACTATATATGTTGTACATAGATTTTGCCAATATTTACTTTTGAGAGTGAAAGGGAGTGCTGTTAATGGTGAGGTCAACAGGTGTACACTGAGGCCTCCCAGGAAACTTGGATATATAGTCATCCTAGCTGTTTCCCAAATTCCCTCAAGGCATCCAAGGACCTGGGACAGTACTTTGGAGAAGACCTAGGAATTCTGGGCCAGAGAAGCTGCCGAGAGGATCCTCTTCCTCCCCTCTGGTCCCAGGTACCTTATTTTTAGAATCAGAAAGAGTGAGACAATCATTGTCCCCTTTTCACCTGGGAATTGACCATTACATTTTCCAGCACTCTGGAGATTAATGTAATTTTTTGGGTCTCTTGGGTACAGTGGGTAACTGGACTATCAGTCAATAAGTGATTGTGTGGATGAACAACTCTTCTAATCCAAACTCAAATTCTGACTTTGAAAACCACTTTACCAACTGCCTCTCCCTTTTCTTTTCCGTCTAAAATTTGAAGGAAATCTCCTTTCTCTGAAAATGAAAGTAAAGAGCTCATCTTCTAGAGTGATGACAATATAGATTCTAACTGGCTTTATATATTTTGTAAATAAAAGATATGGATTAAATTAGAAGCCCATTGCATGAAGATTCACACAATAGGCCTTCCTTCCCCTGGCTCCTGGCACCAGTTTTCCTCTGGCACCTGGGACCTAGGCCTTTGGTCTGGCCATAGCGGAGAAGCCAAGCCTCTTCAGTCTTCAGTCTTCAGTCTTCAGTCTTCACTTCGGCCGGAGCCCTCAGTCTTTGCTCCAGCCTGCATATGCAAATTAACCGCCATCTTTGTTGGGTTAATTTGCATAGTTGCTCTGATTGGCTGGTAGGCGTAGCAGTGACACCAATTTGCATGTTTCTCTTTTATTAGTGTAGATAATTATTCACCTTCAGCATTCATCACAATATTTACAAAGAGACCAAGATTCTCCTCTCAATATCAATACCTTTTAATGATTAATCACTGAAAGCTGTGGGGTTGCTTTTCAGGCTAAGGGCCTTGTCTTATGCCAGAACTGCCCCTGAAAATGCAAAAGCATCATGTGAGTAAACCATCATAACTAACTAGACAATAATAATATAGATTGTAGCATTGAGGAGAAACTACTCTCTGAGGACATAAGGACCAGTTCTCTGAACCATTTTATTTTAATTGGTCAGTAGCTTCTAGAATTTCCTGGAGATCTCCGAGGTTGAATTTGGATATATATCTTGTAAGTAAAAGATCTCTTTCCCTCACCCTGAGCCAGCATGCCTTACCAAGGGGGAAAATACCCTCACATGCCCATCTTAACCTTTTTCCTTAGCCAAAGGTATGAAATTATATATTGCACTACTGATCTAACTCCATTGATATTTCTAGGAAAAGTCCATCTTGTTTATAAAGTTGGAAGGAAAGATGGAAACTGTGGAGAAAACAATAGATTTTTTTATGGTATGGTCATGGCAAAATGACAAATTTTACAGTTTATCTCATATAATGGAAACAGACTTTTGGATAGAGATTCTTTAATAGAGTAATTTCTTTTATGCACAGATAGCTAAATGGTACTTATTTAATGAATTCAAAAAAGTAACTATTTAACCCATAATGTTGTGTGCAATGCAGTCATGGAGGGGAAAACAATGGGCTGAAATATGCAAAGCTTCCCTTGGAAAAAGTTCTGCTGGATTTGGTCAATTTCTTTTGACATGCATCAGGGGTCGAATTTCCATGGCAGGCTCAGAATTTCACAGCTTTTGTGCCTTGTGACATTCTGATTTATGTGGATATTAAAAAGGGATGACATATCAGACTAGAAGAGCATGGTCACAGAATGACTGTGCTACAATTGAAATTGAAAATGCTTCTTTCTTTCTGAGGCTCCATAGAAATCCCTATGGTGTAAACACATCATATTTGTGTCTTAACCACACCATAGGGTTTTGTCAGTTTTTTCTCAATGGACCTAAAGAAAATCCATCTTGGAGAGTAGGCTTGCAGTAGACACAGAGCTTGTCCTCCATTTCTTTGCAGGAGGGATTCTTGAAGAGTGGATGTTACAGGGTATGGTGGAGAAGAGCAAGGCATAGCTATTGAGGCAGAGAATGGGATTTAGACCCAGCCTTGCTCTTTCTGTAAACAGAGAACAATAATTAAACCTATCCCATAGATGTAAAAACACAAAAAGGCACAGGTGTGATGTTAGCAGTAGTTGTTATTAACAGAGCATTCTGGGGGCATCCTTCAAATGGCCTTTGGGTTGATCTTTTGGAGTATTAATATTTGCAACATAACAATACTTGTTCTTTGTTCTTAGACTTAAAACTTTTATCACATCAAAAGGAGAAAAAGTATTTTCATTAATACTTCTATTTTTTTTGTGGGGGGGTGTAGAAAGTGGAGATGGGAAAGATTGAGGGAGTCAATAGAGACTTTCACTGTTTTGGGCATTCCTATGGATTAAAAATCATTCAGAGAGCTGTTGCTTACTTTGGAATTGATGCAATGATTTCCCAATTTGCAGGCAGCTAGGGCTGATGTTGGAGGAGCCTTCATTACTTCCTGTACTTGGGAGGAAGGGGGAGTTAAACCCACTCCATTGTCTTCAAAAATGCTTTTTTTAAATGAACTGTTTCGAAAACTTCTCCTCCAAGATGGTAAACAATAAAATAATTGACCATCACCCAATGAAAGGCCAATTACTAGTCTTCCTCACCCTCCCAGTTCAACTCTCAGGTGTCCTTCCTCTGTGACATTGGTCTTGCCTACCTCCTGAGCCAGTTCTGACCAGCAGAAGTCTCACTTCACCAGTGGGAGCCAGACATCCATTGAGAGCTTTATGCTGGCCAGATCCAATCATAACACTAGGATCCTTCACTTTCTCTGCTAGTTCTCCAGTTTCTTGTTGGCACCACTGGGGGGCCGGCTCCTGACTTTCATGCCTCTCAACTTCTGGCTCCAGTCCTGAACTCCAGTGTTGCTGTCTGATTTAAAGCCTTGTATGCTGCTGGCCTTGTGATGCTAACTACACATAATGGCTTTTTGGGATTTCACATATTGATACCTTTCTGTTCTAATTTGAGTTTGGCCTTTCCCCTCACCTTCTTTGTAAGACACAGCACTAGGTAAGAGTTAGTCTTCTTTGCACCTGGGCAGTTTGTTCACCTCTATCTAGCATGGTCCTGGTTTTCTCTTCATTTTAACTCTTACTTCAGAAGTCCTAGCATGCCTCATGCTTGAGAATGTCCTAATGACTGGTGAATATGAACAATGAGAATGAAGTCCTGTTCTTCATAGAGAGACAAAGGATTAGCTATAAGCTAATTAGCTGGAACATTAAAGTAGCAGCTTGAGCATAGTGGAAGGTATGTGAACTTTGGGTCAGACAGGCTTTGGTTCAAATCCTGACTCGGCTTTGAGCAAGTCACCTCGTCTCTTTCAGCCATTTCCTTACCCTCAGATGCTGATAGGATACTACATTTTCAGGATTGTCTTAAGGATTAAATGAGGCCATCCATGCAGATTTGTAAATTAACTGTCACATAGTAAACACACAGCTAATATTAGGTATTCCCATTATCACTATAACCATAATAATAACTCATTACTGCTGAAAAGAACTTAGACACCTAACACCACCTTCTTAATAAGGTTTCTAAATAGGATTTCTAAATAATCCCAGCCAGGGAGCAGGGACCCATGGAAGGTTTTCATAAAGAATCACAATATTAAAATATTTAGTAAAATTTATTAAATCTTTCTTGAAGGAGAATAACTTTTTAATTTATGGGGCAAAAACTCATTGGAATTTTTTAGTTGAAACATGTCAACAAGTTTCAATGAATACATGAAGAAAGATTAGAGACTACACTATGGCATTAAATGATGAATTCTAACTAAAAGTCACCAGATGTTCAACAAATCAGTGATTCATTGAAAAGACTGTCCTATTATGTTGGCACTATTGTTCATCTAGCCTTAATAAACTAGTCACAGAATAAAGGTTTAATGTGTGTAATTTATCTTTGAGACACCTTTGTGTCTAATAAGTACACAATGTCTGGGCCCTTAATGGTAGAGATATTTGCCCTCAAAAAGTAGACAGGTTGCTGTAATAACTACTAAAGGAATATGAGACATAAAGAGAAATGGGAACCCTATCAATCTGGCAGAAACATCTGGCAAGGACATGATGGAACAGGAGTGAGGTGGGGGTGGCCAAGTTTTCACAGCCTCATTACCAGCTCTATTGAGGAGAGAACTCAGTATTTGAAAATATTGGCATCCTTGCAGCTGAACTGAATGGCTTGACTTGGCCACTCACAGTCAGACGATGTCAGCAAAGGAAGAGACATGACTCTTTGGGAGAGTCAGACATTCTGTGAATTGAGAATAAAATGTGAAATCATTCAGAGTTTTTGATATGTCACAGTATATTTGAATACCTACTTCAGAGACATGCTAATTTCTCTCAGTAATTAAAGAAAACCTAGCATACTTACACAATCAATAGATCTCAATGTGGATGTTATCGAAAATACATGTACAGATAATAATACATGTACATGTAGAATAACAATAATGTAAAAACATTTGTACTAGCACCTTAGAAGCTTCCCTGTGAGATCTGTAGTCTGACAAAATCTGTTTTGTTGGCCCACTGCAATGAGGGAAACCACAGACCAAATATCATTAGGTGTCTCACCAAACAAATAGAGGAATTATATCATTGGAGGGAAGGATGGAGTTTAGTGTCAAAGCAAACTCAGGCCTGTTAAGGAAACCCAAGGTTCCTGTTTCATTGGAACCTACGCAGTTGAGATATACACAGAATACTGAGTCCAGAAGCTCCTTATATGAAACTCTGCATCAATTGTGAATCAAAAATGCTTCTCTGTCAAAGTGACTTAGGGTCTTAGGCAAGAGTTTCATTCCTATGGATAAAATGCCAAACAGCGAAGTCTCCGATAGTCTATGATTTTAGAATATAAAATTTCTCTAAATCATGTGGTAAGTTCATTGGTGACGCAGAAAAATTAAGCAGGGAGGAGGGATAGTAAATTATGGTGAGGAGGTTTCATTTAAAATAGTGTAGTCAGGTAAATCATCATATTTGAACAACGATGTGCAGGCAGCAAAGGAATGAGCCACATTGATGTCATGGGGAAGAGCATCCCAGAAAAGTGAGAGTGGTTAGTGGTTTGACAGAACCACTTGAGTGGCTGTGTTGAGAGTAGCCGCAAGAAGGACAAGAGTAGAAGCTCGAAGACCAGTAGGAGGCTGCTGCAGTGATCCAGGTGAGAGATTGGAATGCCTTGGACCTGAGTAGGTAATAGGAGAGGTGATGAGAAATGGTCAGATTCTGGATAAATGTTGAAAAGCTGACAGGGTTATAATTCTCTGTGTCTATTCTTTTACCGGTATTCTCTTAATGCTCACAGTAGCTATTTTAACTTGTCTACTTAACTTATAAAATCTAAAGTTATCAACATACTTACTGTACTCCACAATTAAAGGTCTTATGATGCTTTAATTTTTTTAATCTTCTAAACTTCTGTTATTGGTATCTATTATTTCATATTTGGTACCTCATACATTCATACATATTAATTATTATTTTGTTATTATCTATATTTTTAGATATTTATCTATATTTTTGTTTATCATTATTTCTTCCATCTTAGATCTTTCATCTGGTATTACTTTTATTTGCCTGGAGTGTATTTCTTATATTCTAAATAATTTTAGTTAGTTTTTTCAATTTCAATAAACTTAATTTTAAAATAGTTCTAGATTCACAAAAAGTTAAATTTCTACATATCTCACACAGTTTCCCCTATTATTAACATCTTACATTAGTATGGTACATTTATTACATTAATGAACTCATGTTGATACATTATCAACTAAAGTGCATCCTTTATTCAGATTTCTTTAATTTGTTCCTAATGGCCTTTCCCTGTTCCAGGATCCCATCCAGGATACCACATTACATTTAGTTGTGATGTCTCTCAGTCTCCTGAGAGTTTTTTTATATTTTTCCTGTTTTCAGGAATTTCGCTTAGATATTTTATGAAATATTCTTCAATTGGAATTGTCTAATATTTTTCTTATGATTTTACTTGGGTCCTGAGCTTCTAGGAGGAAGGTCTCAGAGAATAAAAATGCCACTCTCATCATATCATATCAGGGTACAAATCAACATAAATTACCACTGTTGATGTTAGCTTTGATCACCTGGCTCAGGTAGTTGTGTTTCTCCACTGTAAAGTTTATCTTTTTTACTCTTTTTTCCCCTACAGTATCTTCTTTGGAAGGAAGTCACTATGTGTAGCTCATACTTAAGGAGTGATTAGGCAGTCTCCACTTCCCATTTATTTATTTACTCAATCATTTACATAAGTTTGGATTCATGGATATTTATTTTATATACTGGGCTTATAATCCAATACTACATTACTTAATTTGTTGCTCAAATTACTCCAGATTTGGCTATTGGGTGTTCTTTCATGTTGGGTCCTGTCTTCCTTTGACATGACCTTTTCATTCTAGTATGTATGTATGTATGCATGTTTTTATGTATTTATTTATTTAAGCGCTTCTTTATCTTTTAGAAATATAAGATGTTCTAGTCTTGTCCTGTGAGATTCTTGTCCCTGCCCTAGAATTAGCCATTTTCCCCAAGGAGCCCTTGTTTATTCAGAGTGGATTTGAAATTATTTCTTGCAGATACTGACAACCTGGAACTATCAACTTGAAAACCAACTAAAACTTATTTTTGTACTCTTAGTTAATATAGATTAGATCACAGACTTACTAGAGAGTATTTTTTGGTTATAAATTCTCAGGGGAAATTTTTCCCCTCTTCTGTCAAGCACCAATATCACGACATACAAGTTTCCTTGATGTCTTCTTCTGATTGGCTGGTTTATTTCTCCTCACCTTTACCATCAAGGAATAGTTCTTTGGTATCTCAATTTATGTGGTGAGCCTCCACTTGGCCTCTCCACTTTTTGGTGAGACTAAGGCTTCATCTCTTCTTCAATCTCCTAACACCTGCAACCATTAGAGTGCAAACTCAATAGATCAGGGTTCAGCAGAAACCCTTAGGTTATAAAAGCTAGCTTAACACTTTTTGACTGTCATGGTTCTTGCTTTTACTTTATTTTTATACATTGTGGATTATTTCCCTCGTGTCAACTAACTAAAAAGATATGTCTCAAGTTTTATCTTTTTTGTTTTTAGTGATTTCATTTGGGAGAATTCAGTTTACCTACTTATCCATTCCATCAGAATTAATAGTCTAGGTTCATATTTTATTGATTAGAGGAGGGTCCTTATCATTGGTTTCCTAGAAGTCAACAGCTCACCTGGGTCAGGAGTACAAAGACAGTACTAAAATGCTCCTTTTGTTGTGGTTATCAGCATATTATTAGTTTAGGCTGAGGGGATAGTGAAAAAGAGTGAAAGACACATGTTTAATAATCCCAGACAAACACAGGTTTTGCAGTTTTCTGGTGATGGATATGTTATTGAGTTGAGGGCCATACAACAAAGATTTTCAGCTAGGAGCTGTGTGGACTCCTTTCCTACATGTAGAAAGGCTGAAATAAGCACTCTGACATGTTCTACTTAAACCATGTTCTCTATCCAGGCACTATACACACCAGGACAGTAGTATGTGAAGATGGGCAGGGGCTAAAGAAGTTGCTTTTTCTTCCAGTGACTGTCCTATCACTCCACTGCTCTCATTATCCATACTTGTTGGTTGACCAGTCTCTCTTTGGTAGTTTCCTCTACTAATTCTCCACCCATTCATTTTTCAGCCCAATTCCATCTGACTTCTATCCCATACCACTCTCCTGAAGCAGCTTTAACTTAGTTCATAAATAATCTCTTAGTCTATTCAAATTTACCTCTTTCCAATTCTCATCCTACTTGGCCTCTCATCATTGGGTGCTATTGAACAATTCCTTCTCCTTGAAATTCTCATACACCTTAGCTTCCTGTTTTTCTCCTATCTCTATGGCCATCTTATCTCATGGAAGTCCTTCCATCCCTTCTGAATGGCCTTTTTTTATTCTCCCATTCTTGTCTCCATCTTTTAACCACATGTAGATTGAGATATGCCAGGATGTTATTCTGCATTTAGAAGGGTTCAGGAATTTGCAGAAGGGGTTGCCTGTAAATTAATAAACTAGACATAAAATATAAATTTGGAAGGCATTTTGGAGGGGAGCCAGATGGAGCTTAGCTTTTAGTAACTAAGTTCTCTGAGTCTCTGGACTCCTAGCTTTTTATTAACACATTTTTCCCTACAACAAAGCAGATATACATATCAAAGGCAAGGTTTGGTATCAGGTTGGGGGAACTGCCTTCTGCTGTCTGGCAGCAGGCAATCATATATGCAGATCTTCAGCCCTGCTGAAGCCTTAAGGTTCATCAACCTTTTGATGAACTTCTTGCATAATTATGACATACTGGAATTAGCCTCCAGCAGAGATAGAATAGACAAGTGAATATTCTATAGTCATGTTCCCTGCTTCATGTTCCCTTGCTATCTAATGGGGTACAGACCATTATTAAAGTGATTTTTGGTAATTACATAACAAGAGACCCTAGTCAAGTCTGGGAGGTTGAGCTCATATCTAAAGGGCCAGTGACAGTGAATAGCCAGACATGGGAGTCAACATGTTTGAAGGTCCAAGGACAAGAGAGTATGTTATATTTAAGCAGTTGAAAGTAGCCTGTTATGGCTTCCCCAGCCAAGGAGAAGAGCAGTGAGAGATGTGATTGGAGAGTAGGCAGGGGTCATGGAGTTTTGTGAGCAGAGTGTGGAAAATGAATTGGAATCTGGCCAGAAAGGAAGTGGTAGAATCATTTGGAGTCCATTATGGTATATTAGGAGAGAAAGAATGATGACTTGGCCAAGGGTGATGCAGTGTGCCAAATAAAACAAATTCAAATTATGGAAGGAGAAATTTTATTGAAAAGCAGTATTGTAACCAGTGGCAAAAGGGAGCTATTGCAATAGGGAGAATTTTCTGGCCATGAGTTCTGTAAGCATCTCCAAGGTCAGACAGAAAAAGGCTTCTCTTTTACAGAAAGGAGTGAACAAGGCAGAAAAGAACTGGGTTTGAGAAAGAAGACTGAACTAGGAGAGTGGTATGATAGGACAGTAGATTAGAGAACGTTTTGTCCTGAGGTCAGCCTATTTCAGGGAGGAACCTTTATGGAGGAGCTGTATGCTGACTGTGAGTCTAAGTTCAGGGACCCAGAGGAAGGAAAGAAGCTTAAAGAAAATTTGGTCAATCAGATTAATGAGCACTTTATTCTGATTGATCAGTGGGGACAAATAATTCATATAATTGCTTATGAGGCAAAAAAATAGTAATTTGGAGGATCTGTGCTTGGCCTAGTCATAGGTAAGCAAGGGGTCACTCGTGAATGTTGTTCATGCCATATGGGGAAGGGGATTCTTTGCAACCTGTTTCCAGGAACACAAGAGGATAGGGGGTTTCTTCATTATCACTAATGTACATGAACACAGGGCTCAAGTAAAATTCAACATTGTCAAGTGGGTTGGAAGAAGTGAACATATTTAAGAAATAATCAGCCCTGACTGGTTTGGCTCAGTGGATAGAGCGTCGGCCTGTGGACTGAAAGGTCCCGGGTTCGTTCCTGGCCAAGGGCATGTACCTTGGTTGCGGGCACATCCCCAGTAGGAGGTGTGCAAGAGGCAGCTGATCGATGTTTCTCTCTCATCGATGTTTCTAACTCTCTATCTCTCCCTCTTCCTCTCTGTAAAAAATCAATAAAATATATTTAAAAAAAGAAAAAAGAAATAATCAGCAGCTGATTTCATAGGGTTTGCTGATAGATTAAATGTCGGGATAAGGAAAAAAGAAGAATTCAGAATGTCTCCCACGTTTATGGGTTGGGAATTGGGTGAGTGATAGTGTATAAGGAAGATAGTGACAGAGAAAAAAGCAATTGGTGTGATTGAAGGATGGAGGAGATGCACATGGGATATTTTCAATTTCTCTTTCAGCCATACCCTCCTGGTCATTGATTCATTTCCATTTTATGTCTTAAAAAAAATATCTTAAAGTTTACTCCTGTGCTCCTGACTTAGTTCACACTTTCATCATATGTTGCCTGCTCTATTAAATAAGGTTTCTACCAGGCTCCTTGCACTCAAGTTTGCTTCCATAGCCCCAGGTACATATTTCACATTCTACTGGAATAATATCTCTAAGAAAATTATTGTATGCCACTCACGCTTTCAAAAGTTTTCCAGTTGCGCATGTCTTTGGTCCTGGTATAAACTTTCTTTCTTTTTATTTTCTTTATATTTTATTATTTTATTTATCTTTATTGTTGAAAATTACAGATGTCCCCGTTTAATCCCCCCCCCCCCATTGGCCCCTTCCACCCCCTATATTCATAGGAGCACTATTTATGGTACAGTAGCTAAGATCTGGAAACAGCCCAAGTGCCCATAAGTAGATGTGTAGATTAAAAAAAAAAGTGGTGCATTTACACAATGAAATACTATGCAGCTGTAAAGAAGAAAAATCTTTTACCTTTTGAGACAGCATGGAGGGGCCTGGAGAGTATTATGCTAAGTGAAATAAGCCAGTCAGAGAAAGACAAGTATCACATTCTCTCACTTATATGTGGAGTCTAATGAACAAAATAGATCCAGAGACATGGAAGCATGGAACAGACAGAGGAATCTCAGAGGGAATGGGGAAGGAGGCGGGAAGAAATTAAAATTTTTTTCTTAGTGGGAAAACTTTTGTTTATTATTAAAACTCTCTTTAAATAGTACTCTTTTGTGAAACCATATCTCTCACTTTATCCCCTCCCCAACTGAGTTCTTGTCTCTCTTTAAAAATGTCTTCACATTCTTTTCCTTTTAATTATTTGTTTGACTATTTATTTTATTAGGTTTTTAAATTCATATAAGGAAGGGACCAGTGTCCTTAATCTCTGGCTCCCCAATGCTGATAGAAGTGCTTTGCAAATGCTTATTTAACTGTTACTGATCAAACTATAAATTCATGGAGAGCTACTTGAATGGAATCTTCCTGAGGCTGTTTCATACCAACTGCTTAAACTCTGTTCAGAAAGTGAAGGAGGATTCTCCTCTAGGCTGTAATTTGAGGGGAATTGTGCATTTCCTCATGTCCTGGTGTTCCAATATCCCTTTTGGTTCTTCATTTGTTTATTTTCAGATTTGTTCTCTTTACTCTGATCTCTCTAGAATTGTCATGAAAAGAGTGAACCATGATTTCCCTGTACGTCAGTGTGAGGAAGTTCATCTGATAGCTTTTCTCCTCAGTAGGAGATGATTTTGTTTTAGGGAGTAGGCAAGGGGGCACCAGCAGGGGGTGGAGAACACTGAAGGCTGACTTGATTTGAGTCATGATCTCTTTTGGGTAGCGCTGCTTAGCAGTATTATTTCCTATTAGTAAGTTCTTAAGCCCAAAATACCTTGTGTGGAGCCTTAGCCTTCCATAGCGGTGCTCCTGCGACTTCCACTCGTATTGGGTGGGGATGGACAGGTGACCTGTGAATGAGGCCTCAGACCTCTTACTCCCACCCCCTTTCAACCAAGGTACCTCCCTGAATTCAAACTTGGCCTCACCCCTGCCTCATCTAAAGCAGTAATCCATCCATACTTATTTTATTTTATTTGTTTGTTTGTTTGTTTCTGTATATTTATTTTTACTGTTCACTCTCTTCCTGGGAAAGATGGGCTCTCCTTTTCCCTTCTACCATTTTTGCACACACAGCTCACAAACTTATTTCAGCGAAGATGTAATGGGAAATTTTTCATGTCAATTCCCTTTGCCTAATCTTCCCTCTGAGGGTCCTGTTTCTGAAGATTGACAGGAAGGTCCTTGATTCTATTACCCCAAATGTATAAGAAGTCACAAGAGGCCCAGAAATATCAAAAACAGACTAGAGAAATACTTTGTAAACCAGGCTTTTTTGAGATTCAGGGCATCGCAACGGCACTTAGGGGCTCCTGGGGGACTGAGAGGTTAGCCTGCTTCTGTGTCTTAGCCAAGCAGCACTACTTTATCTATTTAATTACTGGGGCTTTGTGGAATATTTCACTTGAAAACAGGGTTCTGCTGCTAAAGGGAGTTTGAATACCACTGGCCTAGAAAATGATTCAAGCCTGTTTCAGCGAAAATGTGTCCATGTTCTTATGAGGCCACCAAGAAGGGAAAGTTATTCTATTCTTTTCATTGTATGCAACATAAACTATGGCTCATGAAGCACAGAGGGATTGAGCTCTGATGGCTTTGCCTCAGAACAGCAAATCTGAGTCTTTCCTACATGAAAGACAAGACGGGATCTGAGCTGCTGGAAATGCACGATGCTCTCTAAGAGCATGCATTTAATGCCAGTGTCAGGGCAAACTCCCACAAGCTGTCTAAACATTTACCGAACCAAATAATAGCATGAGAGATATGTGGGCTTCAGACACTTGCCATCTTAAAACAACACTTAGTCATTAACTTAATCACAGCTGCTGTATGCCAGCCAGTGTATTCTGTTTGTAAACAGTGCATCTGCTCCAGGCAGCCCTCAGGAGCTCTGCTGTGGTGGTGTATACAGCAGGCTGGTTAATGTAGAGATGGGCATTGGGAGCACTTGAGGCAAATGGGGCTATCTCTCACGCTCAGCCTGTTGACTGTAGTAGGGAAGCAGAAACTTGGGGTTTATTCTATCCAAAGTGCTGCTGTCATGGTTTCTATGGGTTACTCTTACATGGCCATGTTAGGAATTCTGGGGAATCAGGAATGATCCATTGGAAGAAAAAGTAATAAGAATTTCAGGATATTTAAACATATCTATCCATTAATTTATTCTACAAAAATTGCTTGATTATATACTTTTAAAAGAAATCTATTGCATAGTTTTGAAAGCACAAGGGCTAAACAAAGAGTTTATTCATGCTATGGGTGATTGCAGGGCATAGTCCTAAATTTTGGAGATAATTTCATGGATAGTAACTATGCTTTTCTACAAAATGTCTCTTAATGTACTCTCAGAAACTGCCTGAGAATTGGTCCAGCCAAGCACTGCATTTCCTGGGTTTGTAAGTGCTCAGAAAATGAGATGTAAAAAGTGTTGATGAGGATTTGGAACCCTATGCATTGCTGATAGAAATGCAAAATGATACAGCTGCTGTGGAAAACAGTATTGCAGTTCCTCAAAAAGTTAATTATATAGCCCTAACTGGTTTGGCTCAGTGGATAGAGTGTCGACCTGCGGACTGGAGGGTCCCAGGTTCGATTCCAGTCAAGGGCATGTACCTTGGCTGTGGGCACATCCCCAGTGGTGGGTGTGCAGGAGGCAGCTGATCAATGTTTCTTTCTCATTGATGTTTCTAACTCTCTATCCCTCTTTCTTCCTCTCTGTAAAAAATCAATAAAATATTTTTTAAAAAGTTAATTATAGAATTCCCCTACAACACAGCAATTCCTTTCTAGGTATATACCAAAAGAATTGAAAGCAGGGCCTCAAACAGATACTTGTGCACCTGTGTTCATGACAATATTATTCACAATAGCCAATTGTTCATTAACAAATGACAGATAACTAAAATGTGGCATATTCATACAACGGAATATTATTCAGCCATAAAAAGAATGAATTTCTGATAAATACTGTAACATGGATGGACCTTGAAAACATTATGTTAAGTGAAATAAGCCAGACATAAAAGTACAAATACTGTATGATTCCACTTGTCTGAGATAGCTAGAACACTCACATTTATAGAAACAGGAAGTGGAATAGAGGTTACCAGGGGCTGGGAGGAGAGGGGAATTGCAAATTTTTTTAAAAATATATTTTATTTATTTTTTACAGAGAGGAAGGGAGAGAGATAGAGAGTTAGAAACATCGATGAGAGAGAAACATCGATCAGTTGCCTCCTGCACATCTCCTACTGGGGATGTGCCCGCAACCAAGGTACATGCCCTTGACTGGAATCGAACCTGGGACCTTTCAGTCCGCAGGCCAACGCTCTATCCACTGAGCCAAACCGGTTTTGGCAGAATTGCAAATTTTTTGTTTAGTAGATAAAGAGCTTCTGTTTGGAATCATGTAAAAGTTTTGGAAATGGATTGTGATGATGTTTATACAAAATGAAAAAGTAGTTAATGCACTGAACTGTGTGCTTAAAATCTTTAAAATGAAAAAATTTATGTTATGTATATCTTACCACAATAAAAATAATTCACCCCCAAATGTAGCCAAACTGAAAGCAAGAAAGGAAAATATGCAGGTGCCAAAATTAAAGATAGATTTAGGTGTGGGGGGCCAGATGCTGAGTGCAAATACCTAACAGGCAGTGAAAGCAGATACTGGCTGATACTGTTGTAAGCAGTGGTTTCAACCTTAGTTGAAATCACCTGGAGACCTTAATATGGTACTGATTCCTGGACCTCACCCCCACAGATTATGATTTAATTGGTTTGGGACTAGGCTGAGCTGTCTTCCTAACCTGGGGCTGGGTACTCCCATGGAAATGAATCCTCTATGAATATGAGTTTACAGTCAAAATTATGAATTGCATGAGGAAACGAGGGAGGGTGAGAAGACGCAAAATACAAGGAGTGTTTTCATGACCAACAACAACAAACACAATATGAAAGAGAATTAAAAAATAAATGTACTTTAAAGATCAAAGATTTAAAGGAAGAAGTAGAAATCACAGAGTAGAAACTTGATATTGTAATAAAGAACAGGTAGATTTGAAAAAACAAAAACAAGTAAAAATTCTAGAAAATAAATGGAGAGAGACCAAGAGATCGGAAATTTGATAGAGACCTTAGAAGTAACAAGCTCCAACATATGCCTAATAGACACTTCTGAATGACAGAATAGAAAGAATAGAGAACATTCCATACTGAGAAAAGATACAGATTATCAAACTGAAGGAACACACAAGTCCTAAAAGAATAACATTTTTTAAAAAAGTCACCCCAAGTGCATCAAAATTACATTGTAAAAAATATCAAATATCAAAGACAAAGAGAACACCTTATACTCTACCTGAGAGGGAAGCTGATGACTTTAGAAGACATGGAACCTAGATTGACAGCTGTTTTCCCCCAGCAACAAGCAGTGCCTGAAACTGTCTTCAAGAGGCTGAGAACATACACATCCTGATCATTCAAAAGTCACAGCAAAATCTACACACATTTAGATCTACTAGTACACACACACACACAAAAGAAAATGTGTAGACTCCAAGCCTCTACTGAAGGAACTAACAAGCTCAGTTGGTTGGAGCATTGTCCCTGACACCAAAAATGGGGGTTCCATTCCCAGTCAGGGCACATATGTAAGTTGCAGGTTTGACCCCTGATCGGGATGCTTATGGAAAGCAACTGATTGATGTTTCTCTTTCACATTGATATTTCTCTCTCTCTCTCTCTTTCTCTCTCTCTCTCTCTCTCTCTCTCTCTCTCTTTCTCAAATCAATAAACGTATCCTTGGGTGAAGGATAAACAAAAGAGATATAAGAACCTTCTTTAAAAAAAATTAAAGTCTATCTATCAATACTTGTGGTATGAACTAAAGCATTTATTTAGGGAGAAATTTATAGCCTTCTATGCACGAATGAGATAATAAGAAAAATGGGGAAAAAAGTGTCCAAATCAGAAAAATGGACAAAGAAAAACAGAGTAAACAAAATAAAAGGGGATATATAATAAAGACTCAGAAATTAATGAACTGGAAAACAGAAATAATAGAAATTATTAACAAAGTAATCTGAAATTTACATAGCAGTCAAATAATCATGATACAGACTATCTATCTATATATCTATGTATGTATATATCTCATCCAGAAATTAATAAAAAAGCAGAACATAATATAAAAGAGTGCAAAGGTTATGGGCAAACATTTCATACGAAAAGAAACACATAAAAAAGGTTAATAAACATGACAAGATGCCCAGCCTTACTACTAATTAGGAAAATTGACACGCCACTTCACACCCATCAGATTGTCAAAAATGAAATGAAAACCTGTCAGTGCACGCGAGGATGTGGGGAAGCAGGAACTGGATCCACTGCTGGAAGGAATATAAATCAGTGCAATGACTTTAGAGAGCAGTTTGGCACACAGCTTGCTGAATGTGCACACACCTAGCATTTCCACAGCAGGTGAATTCCCCCCACCCACGCCCCCGTGTTCACTGCAGCATTGCTTTGTTATTGTAAAAATTTGAAACTTAAATGTCCACCAATGTCAGTTCCTTTCCTCCATTTTATGCGGAAGAAGCACACACTTTCCTAAGAAAGCATGTGAAAATGCCATCTATAAAAACATTTTCAAGTTTATCTTATCCAACATTATTTGATCATAAAATTCCTTGCTCAATGGAACATAGGCTTCCCCCCCCCCCCCCAAGTTATCTATGAGAAAAGTGGATAAGAAATTTTCAGTGGACTAAGTCCTTCTTGCAGCAACTGGAACTTCTTTGATTTGAATGTCCCTGTTATTTCCATCATTTCCTGAATTCTTAAAAATTGTGGGCAAGCGTAAGCTGGTAGAAATGTTTCCTTAATATGCAATATATTTTCTTTAATTAAGAACTTTTAATAATAAACTTTAGTTTATTATCTTTTTCACCTATTGGGGGATTTAGTGAATAACTAAATATTTGCCTTAATGACAGAATTTTAAAATAATAAATAAATGGGTAATGTTTAGATACTTGCTAACTATGTACCTTTAAATTATAGTTTTGAATTAATGGTTACATTTTATTCAAATATTTAATTTTTATGTACCCTGTCCTTTAATAAAATCATCTTCATTTTTAAATTGTACTTTAATTGAGTGATGGATAAATTATTGTTTCTAATAAGCTGGAATACTTACTACACAATATTTAAGATGAATAACCTAGACAGTATGTATCAATATGGGTTGACATAAAAAACAATGTTGATACTCCAAGTGAAATAAGCCAAACTAAAGAGTAAATATTGTATGATTCCACTTATGTATGCTACCTAGAACAGGGAAATTCGTAGAGGTGGGAGTAGAGTGGTGGTTGTTAGGGGTTGGGTAGGTGGTGAGAAATGGGGAGTTAGTGCTTAATGGTTACAGAGTTTCTCTTTGGGATGAAAAATTCTGGAACTAGTAGTGGTAATGGTTATACAACATTGAGAATGTAATTAATGCCACTGAATTGTGCATTTAATATTGTTTAAATGGTAAACTGCATGTACATTTACAATAAAGAATTTAGAAATATGTAATGTTGAATGAAAACAACTTATAGAAGGATAGGTACATATACTATTTAAAGACATAAATCGTTTATGATGCATGCGTATGTATTCAAAGTATGATAACATGAACGGACAGGATGCGCACCAACCCCAAGTAATGTTTTCTCCAGAAAGGGAACAAAATTGGGGGCCTCAATGGTATCTGTGCTCTTTCTCAAAAAAATAAATGCTCTGCAGGGAACATAACAAAATGTTGACCCTTCATTCTTAGTGGTAATACATGAACATTTGAAGTATTTACATTTTTAAAAAATACCCAGAAGCACAGTTTCAGGGGATGCTCTGATTACCTAGTTGACAATATCCAAAATTTGTAAAATAGGATGGTGATGGGGTGGAGGTGAGAAAGGGAGGGTCAGATGATGTCAGAGTCCTGGTATGGTACATCCCTGAAACTTCTGTTCACTCCTTTCTTATTCCAACGAATTTAATTACTAGACATTTTCATGCATTATGGTGGACCAAATGCAACAAGAGTAGTCCCTATATTTCAATAAATGAAGGTGAGCTGGACTTCTGTGGAAGACTTTGCATGCGAGGTGCCCGAGTGAGGGAAAGCCCATGACGCCTTCTGGCTGGCTGAATTGTACATGGATTCTAGCTAACTGTAAATAACCATGAACAAAGAATATCTCAGTAGCCAATATTTTTCTCTGCTGGTATCAAATGAAATTCATTTGGTATCAGCTGGAGTTTTTATAGTGCTAATGGAAGTTATTTTCAGTTATCACGTCAGCCCGTAAGTACACAAAGGCAGCAATTTCACTGGTAATCTGGAGATCAGTTTGTATGTGGGGGGTATGCTTTGGACTGTTTCTGCAGTGTGAGCTTTTATCGGAAGAAATGTGGGGGAATCATAAATAAAAAGGGAATGATGAAACAGAACACCCAACAAGGGCTAAGGTTGGGCTTGGCAACATTTCGTAGTGTGAGCATCTGAACTCCGAGATGTGGTGGCGTCCAGGAAGCCCTGGGCACAATGGGGAGCTCGTGTACCTGAAAACTCATTCCACAAAATGTTAGTTTTCTCCCCTCCTCATCCCAGTGATAGCGCTTTATAGACTGACAGTTCCTGCTTCTGTGCAGCTGATATTTGATCTCATTCCATGGGGGAGAGGTACAGCGTTGGAAACCATCCATTTTTTTTTTTTAATAAGCTCATGTAATTTTGCCATACTCCCATCAGGTACAAGAACAACAATGGAGCCCTGAAAATAAAAACCTGCTCCCTGCAGGATTTTAATTATTTATATTCTTTCCACACACAGAACCCCCATTCATTGCGATGATAGCATGTTTGGAGATTGGAGGATCAAATGCAGTGCCAAGATTATTAGCCCAGATAAGGGCAATTGAATCCCCCTCCTCCCCCCGAACACGAATATGCTAAATACCTGAGATATTTGTACCAATTATCATAACTGGTAGCATTTCAGAAAACTTGGTTTGTAGTAAAGCTCTGGAGCCTAAGGGATTTCCCCCCTAGAGGTCAGAAGCAAGGTCATCTAACTACCTACCATTACCATGTTATGTGTCCAACTCTTGGTAGAAGAGAACACTGCTTTTAGACGGAATAAATAAGAATTGTACATCTATAATGGTAAAATTAGCAAATTTGATATTATGTATATTTTACATAATATAAATAATAAAAAAACACAGATACAAAATGAGGATGCAAGTATACAAGTGCTAATTAATGTTGATTAGGCATGAACACCATGCCAAGTATTGTAGGGGAATGGTAAAGATTCCTTGAGACAGGAATGCTGCCTTAATTCCATTTTATATTTGCTTTTTCTTGTAATCATTTTCTATCTCTGAGTAGAGATAACAGTGGGTAGACAAATGTTTATTGAATGAAGTAAATGATATGCTCCCTGTTCTCAAAGAGCAGGACAGAGTCTCATGTTTGCATTCTCAACCCTGAGCCAAGTGCATGGTGTGCAGTGGGCACCACTGGAACCCCACCCAGACACTTTTACCAAGCTGGTGCACCTCCCCCTCCCAACCCCCCTCCCCACTGCTCGGAGCCTTGGTGCTTACAGCTCACAGCTGTCCTTGGCCAACGGAGAGTCACCCCTTAACCCCTTCAGATGGCTGCTTAGCTCTACTTTTCTGTTCCATCCCACTATTCTCCTCCTCCAGTAATGGACCACATAGTGGGGCTTCTTGGTGGAGGGTTGAGGTGGTTTGTAGCAGTGGTCTCAACTGAAATGTGCTTTTCAAAGGGTATATGAGTATGGAAAGTTTTCAGGGAATCAGTGTTCAGATCCTTAGATTCTATAGGTTCTTTTACTTACAACTCATTCCTAAAGATCTTGCCTGAGTTCACAATAGTCCTTCTTCCAATTAATAAACCAAAAGCAGATGTCTAACCCACCCCACATCTTACCCATGGGTTGGAAGTGTGAAAACCTCTTGAGCTTTCAACAAAAACAGGCTTCCTTTAAATTTTAATGGTGTTTCAAAATAACCCATAGGGATTCCTGTATTTCTCTATCTTAGTCACTATTCTATTGAGGGTGAAATTAAGTGTTTTGGACTTGGACTGGGATGTTCTGGTTCAGATATAGAACAGTGGAAAGTATGGCAATTATTGTTTAATGCCTTAGTCTCTTCCATTTCCTTCCTTCTGTCTGAGAATATAAGATTCTGTGAGAGCAAAGCAAAGTGCACTTTAAGAAATATGGAATGCTAAAAATGACCTTTTCATGTATTTAACTGTAAGCAATTCTTTTCAACTATTCTTAGAACTAACTCATCCTTAGTCTGTTTTATTAGCTGGAAAGAAGAGACCTTTGAACAGCCTGACAGTAGGTTAGCGTTGCAGAATCTTTTAAATGTAAGTGGAATGCTTGTAGAACTATCGAAATTCTTAGGATATATTACATAAAACCTTTGGATAAAAGTTTTATGCAATTTCTTTTATATTTCAGATGTGTTCAATTAGATAATTAAAATTATTTTATATTATATTATAAAATATTTATTCTAGGTATAGTTTGTCTTAATCTTACTTCACACTATAAAATGTTTAATATTTTCAACTTCTTGTTAACATAAGATTATGTATAGTAGCTTCTGAACGCATTAATTTTTAGCAGTATTTATTCATTTCCAAGATAAGTTTTTAAATGATTATGAAATATGTATTTAAATTTAAGCTATATGCATACTTTTGTTTGGTTATTTACTAATAGTAATTTTAATGATTATACAATATGGGAAAATTTTTAACACAGAACATTATCATCATAGGAAATGAAACAAATTTTAAAACTTAATTTCTATAGACATATTTTTGTTGAATAAAAAGTGATGGTGTGATTAATAAGACTTCCAAGCATTAAACTCTATTACATTAGGGTAAAATCTAAAGCAAGAGTAATGGAAACACAAATAAAGGGTAGGAAATGTAAACATTTCTGAACATTTAGAAAGCTTGTTCATATACTGTTAAACTGGTAGGGGCCAAGAGCTGTGAAAAGTCTGAGATTTTATCCCTGGCCAGTGAGGCTCAGTTGGTTGGTGCATTGTTCCGTACACCATAAGTTTGTGGGTTCAATTCCTGGCCAATAGGCATATCCTTAGGTAAGGATTTAAAAAAAAAAAGGGCTGAGATTTTATTCTCCTTGTAAGCTTGCAAGTTAACCTGTCACAATTTCATGGATGCTGATAGAAGACACGAAGTTCCCATGTCAGAGACAAAAGACTTCATTATTTAGCCTATGGACCCTCACGCCTGGCAAAGGTTATGCTGTGATGGCTTTGTAGTACGAACACTTGCCTGGACTGAACTACATCTCCCAGGATTCTCTTTCCTGTATGTTTCTGGTCAGGGTGGGAGACTTGCAGATCCAAGCGACATAGTAGCCATGTTGGGGCTGACACACCTTTTCAGATCTGGTTTATCTTGTTGGCGTGAGGCAGCAGCTGAACCTGAATCCTCTGTTAGCTTCTCTGACACCTGGGCCAGGTTTGTGTGATCACCTATGTGATGAAGGGCCCAGTTTCTTCAGGATATCTTTGTCACTAGGATCAGAAGCAAAGAGAATAGGCAACAGTCTCCCAATAGGTGTTTTTCAAACCATTGTGCAACTTAGGTTCCATTGCAAATACTTAAAAGGATGTTGTAGCTTTTATTTTTAAATTTCAGCATTTACAATCTACTAGAAGTTATATTCTTTACAGCTTTACAGGCTTATGAAGAAAAGATTAAATGTCAAAAGTGTGCAAGGAGGTACATAATTAAAAAAATAATTTTAGAGGTATGTAAGTAATCAAGTTTGAGACTCTTTTTTAAAAATATATTTTATTGATTTTTTACAGAGAGGAAGGGAGAGGGATAGAGAGTTAGAAACATCGATGAGAGAGAAACATCGGTCAGCTGCCTCCTGCACACCTCCTACTGGGGATGTGCCCACAACCAAGGTACATGCCCTTGACCGGAATCGAACCTGGGACCTTTCAGTCTGCAGGCCGATGCTCTATCCACTGGTTAGGGCAAGTTTGAGACTCTTGGTTTATAGGGTGGTCTTGGTTCATAAGACAGTCACATATAAGCAGGTGAACCTCTAGTGTAGGGGTGGGGAACATCTAGCCCCAGGGCCATATGAGGGCCACAAAATCATTTGGTCTGGCCCGGCCAAGACATTAGGGGTGAGTTAATTAAATATTTGACCAAATATAGCTAATTTTTAAGTTGATAATTTTGTATGGCCCGAGAATGATGTTATAAATACCTAAATGGCACTTGGCAGAAAAAAGGTTCCCCACTCCTGCCAGTGTTTCTGGTGACTCAAGTGACATCTGGCATCATGGTAGGACTGGGGCATCCAAAGCTCAATTCCCCTCTTGTAGAAACAGTTCTGGGAGATGACCTCTAGATCTTTGCTTCGAGAAGACATTTAATATAAAGCTTTCTCATTTGAGCAAGGTAAAACACTGTTGATGAGGATGGTGATGAAAAAAGTTTCCTGCAAAGGACATGGTCAAAGGTGGTGTTACAGAGCTTCTGGGTTGGTGCACTTGTGGAGATCTGGGGAGCCTGGCTCACCTGGAGAGGGCATGGAAGCTCTGCACCCCTCCCTACATAGCTTGGCCCATGCATCTCTTCCATCTGGCAGTTCCTTAGTTATATCCTTTTATAATAAACTGGTGATGTAGTAAGTAAAAAAAAGTGGTGTTACAGTAACAGGACCATATAAACTTTTAAGAAGAGTAGGTTCTGATCACTTTGTTTGCCCAAACCACATTTATGCCTGCAGAGTCTGCTCCAGGCACCTTGACAAGGATGGACACTTGGTTCACTGGGTCAATGACCATCTCTGACTTTGAATTTGTAGCAGAAGATGTGGAGTTAGAAGACCTCATATGAGTTACACTTTCTGTGTAACCATGGGCAAGTCAAGTAAGTTTTCTGACTATCTACAGCTCTCAGTTAGTGAAATTAACAAAGCTGATAGGAGAACGAAACCAAAAAAAATGTATGTAAAAATGCTTTGTCAAATATAAAGCGCTATAGAATTTAATCTATGATTCTTACCACCTTTTCTCAAGGCCTCTGTTTAACTGTATCCTTGTTTAGGGTTGTGCTGGAATATGGACTTGTACATTCAGCCCCTCTGTGTACCCACAGCACTACATTTACTGTGAAGATATTGGAGCATCAGAGGTGCTGATGGCCAGCGGTGTGATAGGCATGGTGATCAGTGTGTAGTAATCAAGTCAGTAATCTCCAGCGGTTCTGTTGGGTTTGTGTCCAGATCATGCTCTTCGTCTGCATGTTTCTGCATCAATGTCTGTGAACAGTTATTCATTGGGAAGATTTCATTTCTTTGTTTTCTTTGCCAATTCAATTTCCCCCAGACTTGGTGTGTGTGACTGAAAAGATGACCAGACACTTAGGTTCATTACTCCGTTGAGTGGGTGTACCTTAGTTTCCTATGTGAAGGAGAGTAAACACAAGCTCCACTGCTGTCTCAACTACCAGGTCTTGGCTCCTGCGGTTCAAACCTAGAGACCTTTCAGGCAGGTACCTACCACCAGTGATTTTAGTTGTCCATAGGAAAACTCTGCAGGGACAACATTTTCCTCTCACCCGATTCTTTGAAAACAAACAAACAAAAAAAGAAAGATAATTTCTAAGCTTCCCAGACCCCAAGCCTCTCGCTTAAATTTATATAAAAGTAAAATATTAGTTAATACATCTTGTAGAATGTGTGTTCAAGTTGAGATTCTGGGAAGATACACTTTCAAGTTTCATAGACATCTGTATTAGTTTCCTAGGGCTTTCTTAACAAAGTACCACAACTGGGCGGCTTAAAGCAACAGAAGTTTATTTTCTCGCAGTTCTGGAGGCCAGGATCAAGGTGTTGACAGCCTTAAGTCCTACTGGAAGCTCTGAGGAAGAATCTGGTCTATGCTTCTTGCCCGGCTTGTGGTGGTGGCTGGCAACCCTGGTGTTTCTTGGATGGTAGGCTCCTCACTCAAATACCTGCCTTCATCTTACATGGGCTTCTTCCTGTGTGTCTCTGTGTCCAAATTTCCCACTTCTGATAAAGGCACCTGCCCAGCCAGCTTGGTTCAGAGGTTGAGCATCAACATATGAACTAGGAGGTTACGATTTGATTCCCAGTCAAGGCACATGCAGGGGTTGTGGGTTTGATCTCCAGTGTGGGGCGTGCAGGAGGCAGCTGACCGGTGATTCTTTCATCATTGATGTTTCTATCTCTCTCTGCCTCTCCCTTCTTCTCTGAAATCAATAAAAAATATATTTTAAAAAAGACCAGTCATATTGGATTAAAGGCTCATCTTACTCCAGTATGACTATATCTTGACATAGCTAATCACATTTTAGTTACCTTAGTTCCAAATAAGGTCAAATTCTTAAATTCCAGGAGTTAGAAGGTTTACGTATCATATTTGGGGGACGCAATTCAACCCATAAGAATATCTAAGTGAATGTTTGTCAAAAAGATCTCCCACCTGAAATATCCCCAAACAGCCACGCCTTGGGTCGAAATTCACATATTACTATTTTCAACATAAACTTTTATATTCAGCAGTGCTTTTTGTGGTTCTCTTATTGAAAAAAAGTTATAAAAGGATTTTTCAGTAAAGATTTAATAATGGACATTTAATTTGGTCAGGGTTTTTGCATTCAGAAGAGAAAGCACATCTTGTAAAGGAAGAATTATTTTTTTTTTGGAATATTTGGCTCAGTGATTACAGCCTGAGGAGATATGCTTGTCTCCTGTAACAGTAGACCTCCCTTATCTGTGGGGAATGTGTTCCAAGATTGCCAGTGGATGCCTGAACCCATGGTAGTAACAAATCCTATAGTTATTATAGTTTTTCCTATATGCACAGCTTATGTTAAAGTTTAGTTTATAAATTAGGTGCAGTAAGAGAAATCAGGACTACTTGAACACAAGCACTGGGATGGTGCAACAGTTGATTTGATGACCAAGAAGGCTACCAAGTGACTAACATAGGGGCATATGTAGTGTGGATAGCACTTCCCACAGGGCTGATTCACATCCTGGGCGGGGCAAGAGTTCACTATGCTACTCAGAACAGTGCACAATGTAAAACCTATCAATTGTTTATTTCTGAAATTTTCTATTAATATTGTTGGATTGCAGTTGACTGTGGGTAACTGGAACTTCAGAAAGCAAAACTGTGGAAGGGGGCACTACTATAATTCCTTTAGGGTAGTGAGAAATCTCCTGTAAGACCTTAATTAGACCTCCTACAGTTCATCTTATTTCCCCCCGTCTATAGATTATTTCTTAAAAGCAGTTTGCATTTGTGCTTTTGCAAGCATCCGGATTTTTGGATTTCTCACTTAAAGCTGTGACTATTGATCTCAAAGATATTTTATTTTTCAAGACACATAGTTATTGAATTTTTATATCTAGAGATTGAATTTCTGGTAAGAAACAATTTAAAGAAATGCTCTTTATAGTTTTTTTGTTTGTTTGTTTGTTTTGAGCATGAAATAGATGAACACAGCATAATCATTTGGCTGTACTTATAAAGACATCAGATGTGATACAGTTTTAATTATACCAGGCCAACTGAAAATGAAAAACATGAATATGTGATTTTAATTAAGATACACGCCTAATTACTAGGGTACTTCTCACAGGGAAGTTGATTTTCACTCCTCTCCAACCGTCTTCCTTTAAATGCAATTCTTGTTCATTAAGCCCCCTCATGTCCTCGGAAATGTTCTGCTCTAGTTTTTCTTTATTGCTCACAGACACAAGGAGTTAAAACCCAAAAGCCAGTGTGCGAGCCTGTCTGAAAGCTCCACCGTGTCTTAAGGAGAATGGCAAAATGGTCCACACTGTTTCATTTGTGTTGTCACCAAGCAAAATCTCAACAAAAGCAAACTTTTGACCCATCAATAAGGGTTGAAGATGTTTACATAAATACATAAATAGTAGGAACTATATTCCACTATAAGTTTATAAGAGCTTTATACTTGGTTTAAAGATTGAAGGCTGGCTTGGATATATATATCTCTTTGTTTACATGAATCCCCATGTATACACCCTCAAATGAATACATGAACTTTGCAGATAGGTCATGAAGAATACTAAGAGTCTATAAGTATAGTATAGTGTATACCTATACTATTTCATTCAGGGTCATCTTTATTCCCTTTGAATTGAGCATGATTAAATATCCGTGCACTTTGTTATTAAATAACATAAAGGATATGAGTTTCTCATGGTCAGGTATAACTATTAACTACACAATTAGCCTTTAACATATATTTTTAAACTTACATACCAATGGCATGTCGCCTCCTTCAATGTTCTCCTTGGAGTTGTAGGTCAATAATGAAGACATTTCTGAATCAGGAAGACCCAGCAGCTAGTGCTTTGGACCATGAATCCAGGTGCTGCTGTAGGCAGTTCAGAGTAAATTCTTTCTATGCTTTCTTCTTCTAGGCTGATCAGAGCTATACTTCTATCTGCGATGTTAACATGATGCCGAGGGCAGTCATCACCTGGGCCTTATATCTCTTTTATTTGCTTCCCATGCATTACAAAAGTTATGCATATCATTAGATATTAGTGTTGGGGTAAAATTTATTTATTGCCACACACAATTCTTTTCCCATATGACCAATTCACAGATTTTGTTGTTCAAGCAAAAACTATGTCCTAGTAAAAAAAATAAATAAATAAAGGAAGGGGGAACACTTTCATCAATCTGGCTAAAACCCAATTTGGGTGATTCATGGAATTGCCTAGCAACAAAGCACTTTTATTTTACAATACTGTGTGCAATTTGACTACGAGAAGAAAATTTTCATTTGTCTGCTTGAAGATTTTCTACTGCTACTGCAAATGTTTAAGTGGATTTCTCAGAAACATGATGGAATTAAAAACAACAACAGCCTCTTTTTTGAATTAGTGCCTTTAAAAAAATCATTTTGAGCCTCTTTTTGGGGGGAGATTTTGTTATTCAACACCATTTTAAAAAATAACACAATGATCATTATGAAGAGTATTTACCAAAAGCCCTTATAAAAGCGTTTTCCTGGATTGAAAAGGTCTGTTTTGTGGGACCGAAGTATTTTATTAAGGAGTACCTTACCAATACAAAAGCGTTTACGCAACCTCCCGTGTTGCTTTCCCAGGAGTTTCGGGAAACATTTTGATGAGCAATCAGCAGGAACTGAGGCTGGTGAAAAGTGGTTCCTAGTTTAAGTACCACCACACTTGAGTTCCCAACATTACCATTCTACTTAATGACCAGCCACTAAGATGGTTATCCTTGATCAGTTTGCCATACAGAAGTTTCCGTCAGTCCGATTGTGTGTGTGTGTGTGTGTGTGTGTGTGTGTGTGTGTGTGTATCCAGTTCAGAGAAGGGTAAAAGGGAAAATTGTTGCAGTGCCCATAGAGGGGACAGGCCTTTGGGTCATGTGACAACCATGGTCTGCCACTGATGGCTTTGACTCAGAGGTGTTCCCAAAGCACCTTCTCTGAGAAATGCAAGTTTTTATCCCACAAGCAAATACATGCTTGTTTAAGTGGGGTGGATGGGGAACGATTGCTCTGTTTAATCCACTTTGTTCATTAAAAGAAAATTACTAAAATACTAATCTTGCCTTTCTGTTTTTCAATCACTAATTTTCAAACAACTAGGACAATACATTTGATATTAAAATGTAGTGAACATAATTGGGATCTGATCTCAAACATCACCTCTGGAAAAAGCCTTCCTGACCATCCCATCGATAGTCATATCCCATCCCCATTCTAACCATTCTCTACTCCCAGTCTGGATTTTGTTCTCCCCACCCCCATAGCACTCACACCACCTGGAATGATCAGGAGTATTTATTAGATTGTATCTTATTGTATTTTTCCTGCTAGAACGTGAGTTCCATGAGGACAGGCGCTATGCTTATCTTCTACAGTGTGGCATCCGCAGAGCTAGACTATTTCCTGGCACGTAGTTGAAGCTCAATGTATTGGTAGACTGACCGGGTAAATTTCAAAGTATCTTAAGGTCAGTAATGGTAAGGTTTCCCAAATTGTGTGTCATGGAAGATTATTTCTATGGAATGTAAATAAATATTAAATGATAAAAGAGATCTGAGGACAAAAATACCTGAGAAATGATGGGGTAAACAAAGCTGAACAGATGTAAATGTAAAATTTCTCAGAATCTTTACAATGCTAATAATTTTATTACAGACCCCTCTTTTTTTGAGGAGAATCTTGGCTGACCTTCAGAGCAACAGACTTTGGGAACTGTTGATGAATAGAAAATGAGGTAATTGTGGTTGTTTGGGATTATTGGGGATTTGGATTCTATATAAATAGAAATATATTACAGGAGATTAGATTTGTCCCTTTAAATGAAATAATCTTTATCAAATGGCCAATAATATTGTGAAGTTGTGTGTGTGTGAAAAGGTGAAATTATGGTAGGTGAGCCTTGAGTGTTGTTGAGTCCGAATATTACCACCTTACTTATCTCTTTAGCTTAATGATTTCCTGATAACAGCTCAGGGCCAGACAACAAAGCATGAAGACAAGTCAGAGCAACAGATCAGTTTTTACAACATGACCTCTGTGACCTTCATGAGTCAACAGCATATTCATTCAACAATAAAATGCATATTTTTCTATGATAGTCCCTTTTGCTTTGCCTTTTAATCATAAATGGTTTCTACTTAAGAACCAGTTTTTGATCTTAATCTTGGGTATACATTTTTCTCCTGGACTTTAGATACATTTAAAAAAATGTTTTGACTTCTTATGGGATTTTGTTTTTTACTTTTTTTAGCTATGCATTTGATGTTACTTCCCTAATCAATGTTATTATTTTATAATAATGTCTTTTGCCAAAAATTGAATGATCAAGTGTTTTTTTTTCTTCCCCTGGTCATTGTTAGAATCACTGAAGGAGGTATGCATAAGGCCAAAAGTGGTAAAGAATTATAAATTTAATAGGTCATCTGGAAACCAGATGGGCTGAGCCCCCAAATGGCTCTAGAACCCAGGGATTGGGAGTCAGAGATTTTAAAGGACTCTAGGCCAGCTTTCAAGGCGGGGAATTCTCTGGGTGAGTCTGGATCCTGGGCAAGTCCGGAGGGGAAAGTTGTTAGGTCGCTGAAGGAGGAACACACGAGGCCAGAATGGTGAGGGATTACAAATTTATTTGACCATCCACACACCAGGTGGCTGAGCCTGGATGGCTCCAGCACCCAGTGATGGGATTCAGCGGCTTTTAAAGGACTTTTGGTGGGCTTTTTTCTGGTCAGAGACTTCTTTATGCATACCCGGAGGGGAGATAATGGAATGTGGTCACTGAAAGGGTGAGGGCTACGCCCTCCATCTTACCCCGGATCCTCCATTTTTGGGCAGCATGTGCTCGGCAAGGAGCTTCTTCCCAGAAGCCCAAGCCTCTGCTAGCCACACCTAGGATTTCTTTTTTTTTTTTTTTTTTTTTATATATTTTATTGATTTTTTACAGAGAGGAAGGGAGAGAGATAGAGAGTTAGAAACATCGATGAGAGAGAAACATCGACCAGCTGCCTCCTGCACATCTCCCACTGGAGATGTGCCCGCAACCCAGGTACATGCCCTTGACCGGAATCGAACCTGGGACCTTTCAGTCCGCAGGCCGACGCTCTATCCACTGAGCCAAACCGGTTTCGGCGGATTTCTTTAAACTAACCAATGACAATCAAGGGAAGTGCACGCCATAGACACAACCACATCCTGTGTAACAAGACACCGACTTGTGCCTAGCCAATCGGCAGGGCCCACAGTCCTCTCTCCTCCCCTTACTCCAAACCCCCTATAAAACCCCTGTTTCCACAGGGCTAGCGCTCTCTCTGCCACTTGCCGCTGTGTCGGCAAGCATGGGGAAGCCCGAGCTAGCTCGAATAAAGACTCTTATGCTTTTGCATCGGACTCGGCTGGCTCCCTGGTGTGGTTTCTTGGGGATCCTGAAATCTGGGCATAACAGTCACCACAGTGAAATGTGGTCTCAGCAAATGGAAAGTCCATAGTGAAATGACCTGAAGAGCCAGTTCCCGCAACCTAACAAAAGTTACTAGTCTTTAGCAAATGGAATGTGGTCTAAGCGAAAGGGAATGTCAGTTGGGAAATGATCTAAAGGTCAGTTTCCCAGGGGAGGGGGTATTGATTCAATTATTTATCAGACCTAACAGTCATGCTCTTCAAGATATATTTATGTAAAGTTTAATCTTATGCATTGTTCTATCTCAGATATTCTTTTTATCACTTTTTATTGCTCAGAGTATGAATATATATATGTGTGTGTGTGTGTGTGTGTGTGTGTGTGTGTATATATATATATATATATATATATATATATATATATTTACTGTAATTACTCTATGAAATAGTAACATTGAAAAACCAAAATTTTATTTGGTCCTGGTAAATTATTTTGCCACTATGTAATGTTAAAGTAAAAACATTCATACTTGTAAAGAATTTTTGTGAGTTTATTTGAGCCAAACTGTTGACAATTGGTGGGAAGCAGTATCTCAATGGATTGGGATAATGCTCTGGAGAATGGCAGTCTTTCATCTATTTTTATACATTGCAATCAAAGGAGGCAACATCGGTGGGTTACATAAAATCCATTGGTGATAGACTAGAGAAGCGGGAGAATGCAAAATAGCATAACCTCTGGAATTGGATAAAAAGCAAAATGATAGACACATACTTAGGTGGGTGCAGGATAGTTAACAGTCAACAATTAACATGATAACAAAAACAATGAAGGAATTTGTGGTATCTGTCCTGGTGCCCAGGCACATTAAGTTGTGCCCCAAGGGGTCCGGAAAAAGGGAAGTTACAAGTTACCCAGACATTTCAAGGGTATGTTATCATAGATGCAAAAAGACAGATAGGCTCAGTTAAGGTAAAGGTTGACCTTGTCAGTGAAGATACCGGCCTAGGACGTAACTACCCATCATAACTGTTTTTAGTTAAAGTTTAATTTCAGACCATCCTTTGTAGTTACTTTAGGTCTCTGAGTTTGCAAGACTGCCATGCAGGCCTCCCCTGAGCTTGTCAGGTTAGTATGTGGCCCTTTCATCCATAGTAGAAATCTAAAATGCTCCTTACCACTATTTTCATTTTTCCTCTTTCTCTTTTGAGTAAACATTTCTTTATATTCTTATTGCTGGTTAAGTGTCTATATCCAAAGTTTCTGATTTACAGACAACGAATTCCAGTGGGTCATTGAGTTACTTCCTGAGTCCACACACCCACTAAACATTGTTCGCAAACTGAACAAAAAATGTCTTGCATATGTGTGGATTAGTGTTTTTCAAATGTAAGTGGACCCTTAAAATTAACAAAATTCAAATTATTTGAAAGTAATAACAAATTCATAAAAGTTTGTTTTTAAATGTATTTGGTACGAAGATTATAAAAGTTGCCCTGGCTGGTTTGGCTCAGTAGATAGAGCGTCGGCCTGTGGACTGAAGGGTCCCAGGTTTGATTCCGGTCAAGAGCATGTGCCTTGGTTGTGGGCACATCCCCAGTAGGAGTGTGCAGGAGGCAGCTGATCGATGTTTCTCTCTCATCGATGTTTCTAACTCTCTAACCCTCTCCCTTCCTCTCTGTAAAAAATCAATAAAATATATTTTTAAAAAAGATTATAAAAGTATAAATATTTTCTTGTGATAGCCTATGAAATGTTTTGATGTTAAAAATGTTCTCATTTTTAACCTAAGAGACTCAATGTTACTTTCCTTTTCTGGTAAGATTTTTGTCCTATTATAGTATTACTAGAGGCCCAATGCACGAAAATTGTGCAAGAGTAGGCCTTCGCAGCCTGGCTTCATCCAGAAGGTCCTCCGGATGGTTGTTCTGCTCTTCCGCTGTTTGGTCGATTTGCATATTATGCTTCTATTATTATAGACGTACATACTATAGTATATGTTGTTGTCTCTCACTTAATGCTAATCATACATTTCCTCCTGTTCTTCTCTTGACTTTAGAATTCATACCTAGCAGAGTATCAAATAATTTTAAAAAGTATGGTACCATTTGCTTTAATAATATTTGTTCATTCACTTTTTTATACATTGAAAATATGTAGAGAGCTCACACGGAGTGGTTTTCATCCCAGGCTATGTATAAGCATCACTTGTAGAGCTTGAAAAATGACAGCTATCTCCCTCCCACCCCCCACCCACTGGACTGGGTGGTTGGACACCTCTGTTTTTAATGCGTTCCCTACCTAGGGGATTCAAATGCATAGCAAGTGGGGAGAAACAACTGCTGCTGTGGGCCAGCTATTGTGCTTGGTGTCCAGCCTCAGAGGACTTGGGAATCATCCCCTAATAGAGCCAGGAATTGGGGGGAAATCTCACAACTTCTCTTTGAGTCCAGTCAGCTCGTCACCAATTGCATTGTATTTGGAGACCCTGCAATTATTGCATAACAATGGTTTACTTAATTAGAAAATGCCAGACATAAGTGTTTGATTCTTGCCCTTAAAAGCTCAGATACCAGACTGCTCTGGCTCTAAATTGCATGCCTGGCAGAGTGAATGCACAATGCCTGGCACACAGATAATAATCAATAAATATCTGTGTTGAATGAACAATTGAGTGAAAGAGCAATGCTTGGCATAAAGGACTTGTTTGCCAACCCCAGAGTTTCAATTGTCTGGAGGAGGGGAAAAGTGCCTGAGGCAAAATTCCTGATTCCCAGAAAATGGTCACTTGCAAGCAGGGCTGTTACATCTTCTAAGTCTATCAAATTTCAAGCATATTATAGTTCTTACTGCCAAACATTACAAATTGTCCTTGATTATGAGAAGAGTGAACTTAGACATCTTTCTGTTGAAGCACTTACTAGTTTTGTTTGTTTGTTTGTTTTTGTGGTTATCATTTTCCCCACATAAAAAAATTGTATTATTATTATTTTTTAGGAAGCCTAAGAAGACTTTCATTCTGTTACTTGAATATGACTTTGGAAGCTTTGGAAAAGTTTTGTGACCCCTATTTCCTCACCTTTAAAATAACAACATTTACCACACTCTATTTTAGGACAATAGATGACATACAGAAACACATTTGATGTCTTTATGTTGGAAGTGCTAAATAAGTGTAAATTATATCTAAGTACACTGCTATATTCATATTTTACAGATGAGGTAAATGAGACCTAGAAAGTTTCACCAACATGCTCAAGGACCCGCCACTACCTAGAACTGGACACACACTTGGAATGTTATGGCAGAGGTAAAAGCCCTGGGGCGGGATGTACCTTGATTATAGAAAACATCTCTAATCACAGAAAGGTGGCATAGGCAGTGCTATATATTAAACCTATAGAGATCTGTAACAAGATTGCTGAGGATAGAACTAAGAGTGCTGATAAAAATAATAGTCATAAAGAGAGTGACTGTAGGTAGGAGGCTCATTAAGACCTTGGCCGCCTGGAAGGCAGGTGGAGGACTGGTGTATTGGTCATTTATTATTTCAGAACTATGCTGCACAGCAAACTACTCCAAAACTCAATGGCTTAAAAAAAGTAAGAATTTATTGCTCATATGTTTTGGGTGATTGACCAGCTGTCAGCTGATGTGGAATGGATTCAGCTTGGATGACTGGGGCAGCTCTGATGTGCTCCATACATCTCTTACTTCCCATCAGGCTGACCCAGGCATAGTCTCATAATGATGGCAGAGGGCAGGAGTGAGCAAGCACCAATGCACTATTTGCAACATACCTGTTAATCCGTTGGCCAAAGGAAGTCACAAGGCCAAACTCACTTTGGGAATGGGGAGTATGCCTTTGGTAGAGCTAGATTCTACTTTCTATGATTGATTCCCAGTCCACCATTCTCCACAACTCCTATCTCTGTCCTCTGAGATGTCCTTATTTTTCCAATGTGGACACTTCTAAAGAGGGCTTGGGAGATGCAGCCTTTGAACAACTTTTTTAGCCTGCTTCTTGTTCATAGAAAGTTGGGGATGCAGAGCCGCTTTTCATTTTTGAACAGTCATGGTTCCTTTTAGTCCAGGGTAGTCTGTGTCAAAAACCAAACCCTCAATTCTTTGGAGAGATGCTTTTCTCTATATTTTTAATCCCTGATGTTTTGTACATTTTATATTGCTGTGGGACAATGTCCTTAAAAATCTTGAATGCCATTTTTTGGAACCTAGAGGGTCTACAAGTCGCCTCCTCAATGACCCAAGAAGTCTTAACAAAAGGTTTCACAAATATACCCTTAATTTTGTCTTTACCCATGGCCATATCTTAATTTGAGAATATTTTACTGACTTAATGGTAGGAGATGAAAATTAACAGAGTATGGCACCTCTATGTTCTAAGTTCAACTTGCAAGTTGTCCAGTTATTTTCTGAGTTCAGCTTTTCCTTGTAATTCTTTATTATATACAGCTAGTTAGAGTCAGATGACACTTCCTATATTCTGCCTTGAAATTTCTTTGCCGTAGTCCAGAATTTCATCAGTGACGTTTTCTATCTTCCACTGCCCAATTTGCCACTACAGTAATGTGAATAACCAATTTTCCATCCTCTTACAACAGTTTTCTCATTATGTTTTACAGGTTGCGACAAGTTTCATTTCCATTTCTGTAGGCTCTACTTACCACCTGGGTACAAAGCCAATGTCACATACTTTAGATTTTTGTTATAGCAATACCCCACTCTGTGTACTGATTTCTGAATCAGTTATTTATGCCACAGTAATGCTACATAATCACCATCCCCAAACTCTGTTACTTCCCTCTTAAATCATGTTTATTTACTTATGCATTTAGTTTCTTGGATGGGCATGTATATTTGAAGGTTGGTTGGCTGTCAGCTGTTTTAGGGCAGCTGTGGCTGAGGTCACTGGAGCAACTTGGCTCTGCCCCATGTGTCTCTTGTCTTACAGCAGGCTAGCCTAGTTAAGCTCTCATGGTCATGGTAGTGCCTGAGAGCAAGCAACACGTATGTGCTTTTTAAGACTCTGTGTTACACTGATGAACATCCCATTGGCCGACGTAAGTTGCATGGTCAAGTGCAGGGATGAGGAATTATACCTTGCCCACAAAAATGTGAGACTATAAAGACAGATAAAGAATTAGGATCATTAGTGTTACTGATACAGAGATGGCAAGTAAAAAAAAGACGTTACCTCTAATTCTGGCCCATGAAGGGACAGTGGGTGGTCCAAGATCCAGTGTTCAACTGGGAATGAAGTACAACTTTCCAAATCTGAAGAGATAAAAGTTTTTAATATCAGAAGAGAAGGTGGGGGTCCAATGCAGCAGGAGGGCATCATGATTATAACAGAGACAGGCCAGATAGCAAAATGAAAGTAAGGAGAGTCTGTGATATTATGATCTTAGGTAATTTGTCTTTTCATGGGAAAGGATTCCTCCAGTAGCTAAGGAATAATGGGAGCAGAATCCAGTCCTCTAGAGAAAGGATTTTTGAGAACTAGTAGGGTCTGAAGGGCCTAGTCATGCTAATTTATGTTCAATGTTAGATTCTGTCTCAGAGTGGAAAGAAACTAGAGTACTAGTCAGGGAATTAAGTAGACTCTTGAAATGGGGAAGCAAAAGGCAGGGCCTGTCACAGATGGGAAGCTCATTGCTGGCACACACACACCAGGTTTACCAATGACAATTGACTTTCAATTTATTGTTTAATTATATCAAGATTTTTTCATTAACTGTCATGAGTTGGGTTCTATAGTCCTTTACATTTGTGAATCATTTGCATATACATCTTTTCATCTGATACTCACACTCTGTAAGGTAGGCAGAGCAAGCATGATTATCTCAAATTTTCATGTAAGGAAACGGGCTCAGAAATCTTGCATGACTTCTCAAGGTTACTGAGGTGGTAGGTGATGAAGTGGGATTCAGAGTCCATCCATTTTTATTCCAGGCACTCTCTGCATTTATGCAGAATGCCTTGTGAGGTATGCTGTTATTCTGGCAGGGTACTGTGGAAGACTTTCTAAAAGAAGGATACAGAGGGTTTTTTCCTCATGTGGATTGTAGAAATGGCACAGAGGAAAGGTCAGACACTGACAGGAGTCATCCATTTTTCAGACATCTCTGAGAAGCTCATCTAGTCAAAGCAGAGGATCTGGCACATTCTTGTTTTGCCTCACTTACAAAGTAGAGGAATCAAGGAGAGGGGCTTGTTCTTCTGGAATAACTCTTCTTATCAAAGAATGACTTAAGGTGTGGAAATGATAGGACTCCATGTAAAAGTGCTAAGTCTGAAATGGAGAAGGTTGTGAGGTCTCACCCTACTTTACAAGTTAACAGGTTAGCCTGCCATATATATATATATTTTTCTGATAGGAAAAAACACGAGGTATCTGGATCAGAGATGGTTTATTACAAAATATTGTAGCACCTCTTCTTGAGCCCCAATCTCAGAGCTGCATGGTGTTATCTAGAATATTGCATTAAACCATTACAGGTCAAAGAAAGTTATTCTTCCTTCTGAGTGTGGTCAAGGTGGCCCCACTGTTAGGAGTGCGTGTGGGAGGGAAGATTGGTGTGAAGTGGGGAAAGCAAGGATGAGCCAGGAGCTACGGGTACTAGCTGGAATCCAGGAGGATGGACTGGAATTGGTCTCTCATAGGATTCTAAACTTCAACTTTGATGATGGGGTGTTGGCACCCTTTGTGAGTAAGCTGAGTAACCTCTCTATATGTTTGTGTGTGTTTGACCTCTGTGCCTTGGAGTCACAGAGGCTGAAGGAGGGGATTCAGCAGGAGCCAGAGCTGCTGCAGCCAACCAGGTAAGCAGGCAGATCAACAACCATGTCGGAGCTGGAACAGAGCTTCCTTCCAGCCCTGCTCTGGCCTTCAAAGACTAAAAGGCAGTGTGACTGCTACTTCATGTCCTTCTTCTGTATCACCTGCAAAATGTTGCTTGCCTTCCCCCCTAGAATGATAAACACACACACACACGAATTCTGGGAAATGCACTTTCAGCTGAGCTAAATCCACACAGTCCTAATCTCCACGCCCTGATCTTTTGACTTGTTCAACAGACTTGGGAGACACCTCTGATTACTCCCTCCATGAGGGTCTTTCATACGGGCTTTCAGGCTATTCCTAGAACTTTTGGCCTTCTCCTCTCTGCAGTAAGGCACCCTAAGACGTTTATCTTTCCTTCTATTTTTGCCACCCGTGAATCATGCTCTTTCTCTTATTTGTATTCTCTGAGACTCCCCATCACTCTGTAACTGATTGGCTAAGTGCTGGGCAATAGCTCGGCAAAGGCCCATTCAGTCTGGGCTTATGGGAATGAGAACCTCATGGTTCCCACATTATGTCCTATTTCCTTATGGTTTTTAAGCTGTATTGATGCTGAGCTAGATGTGTGTTGTGTTTCTGCAGTCGATGGCTCTTTGTTAGGAAGTCTATCTTGCATATATATTTACTGGGCCTGGTGCTGACTGTGCCCTCTGATTTCGAGTAGGTCAGTGTTTTTCCAAACAAAGAAGAGCAGTGTGCTTTGGCACTGCTGCTTGGTATTTTTCCTAGAGTGCTAGCAGGAAGCAGACATTCATTTGGATTTTGCCAGTCTCTCTTTGTCTAAATGGTCCCATTTGGCTTGGCCTGTTGGCTTTAGTCTATTAGAATAGCGATGTAGGAAACCGTTCCTCTTGTTTTATGAGCTTGAACCCAAGTGCATCAACATGTGCCTTGGCAGGACAGAGATTTACATAAATATTTCTGGGCCATCAGATCTCTGTAAGAGCGTTTCCACGTTCCAGATGTAGGGTAGGAATGTGCAAATCCCACGTGGAGATCACAGTTCACTAACTGTGGATGGCCCTCCAGAGGAAAAAAGTGATTCCATTTAATGGCTGCAAACTGATGACGAGAGACCCAGAAACCACCATTCTTTTGGTGCTGTTTAAAATTTGGGCAAGAAGCCACATTTCTGAGGCAAGGAGAACTGTATTTTTCTTTTCATGAGAATAAAAAACATCTCTAGCATGGCGGAATAAATAATACCCATCTCTCAATTAGTATTAACAGCTAATCAGGGTGCAGCAGGGTAGTGGCACTCTTGTCAAACAGCAGGCAGCTTGTTTCATTTTTCCAATGCCGCTTAAAGATTATTTGAAAAAAATCTCCTTTAGAGACCCGTGTGCAGGGAGCCACATACCCCCAGTCAGAATTTAAAGTGATCCAAAATACAATATTAATGATTGATGCAGAAGCTCACAGTTTGGCGCTGGGGTTTAATTAGATAAGGATTGCAGCTGTTTTGGGGTGGAGGCAACTTGATGGGATGCAAAGCTGTTTTGTGACTTCCCATCTACGGGGTATCTACTGAAGCGGAAACAGAAGCAAGCTACTAGGAATTGCGATGGCATGTTTTCAGTGCTGAAATGAGTAGAAATTTGATGGTGGGGGAGGGAGAGTATTTTGTAATTAAAAAGGGGGCTTGGGTCTTCTATTTCATAAACACTCATAAAAACCAGTTAGTGCAGCCAAGCCAAGGTCATGTGTAAAGAGCTGACATGTGGGGCTCTCTTGGCCCATACCACTTTGCACATACAAAATCCTCTCATCTCAAATACATCCTTCACCTTGCAAACAGTGTGTCAGATGAGGCAATGTCTTACTCATGCGGACAAATACCTATAAAAGCTGCGTTGTAATCACTTTCTCTCCCTGAAAACCCGAGAAGAATTTTAAACGGGGTCAATAGCGTTTCATTTCGTGAGTTTGGAGTCTTCTGTGTCCCAAGCTGAAATTACTAGAATGCACTGTATAGTGTTTGTCTACAGCTAAGCTTCAGTGTGTGTGTGTGTGTGTGTGTGTGTGTGTGTGTGTGTGTGTGTGTGTGTGTGTGTGTTGACCTCTATGAGACCACTAAAGAGAACGATTTATTGAAGCTTGTTGTAAATTAAATGCACAAGACTTGAAGAATGTCTCCCATCAGAATGAGGCTCTGAGCTCTGCACATTTACAGTAGTGTTGTTAAAATTGATCTTTAAAACATTTTCATCCAATAAAAAGGAAGCCTGCCTATGTGGTTTATGTTCTGAAATAATTATAATAGCCATTTAGGAAATAAATAAATTCTTAATTGTTTATTGTCAATATCTACAAAATGTGAAGCTACACGTGAATGCTAAGTATTATTATTTTTGTTGTATGGCTAAAGCTTGATGCAACTTCTGATTCTTATAAATCAGTTTTTGAGAATTTCGAATAGACTTTACCCAGTGTAGGTTGGGGGAGAAATGAACCCTTGTAGAGGTGCGTTAACTCAGGTTATTAAATTGTCATTCCTTGCACCAAGGAAGAATTTGTTTCATCTTGTTAATGCTGTGGCAAGGTGTACAACTATAAATTAGAGAATCTGAAAAATTTATTTCTGGTGTTTATTTTCTAGCTGTGTAATTTTGGTCAGTTTGCTCAGCCTTTGAGCCTCCTTTTTCTCATTTGCAAAATGGGAACAATAGTCCCTTCCCTCCTTATCTCCCTGGGCAATTTTGAGGATCTAATTGGGTGGAACATGTTGACAGACCAGAAGCTAGATGTGTCTAATATTCTGCAAATACACTTGTAATAAATTAATGGTGGCTTCCATGAAGCAGTTCCCTACAGTCTAAGCCATAAAGCTGCAGAGGACAGGTGACTCTTAAACTTTCCAGTGAGCAAGGGCAATGGCTGTGTTTAGATTTCCAAAGCTTTCCCTTATAGTAATACTCTCACCACCTGCTTTTTTTAGGGGACGTGAAGTAGGATTGTAAGATTATTCACACAGATACAGAGATGAGAAAAATGAGGTTTTGTGCATGATTGAATGAATTACAAGGCAAGGCTTTGACTCAGGCATTCTGGTCCCAAGATGAGTGTTACCCCCTTTAGAATGGATTCTCTGAAAAACAGTCTGAAAATAAAAGAAAATGAAAAGGCAGGCTATCAAGGAAATATGTAGTTAGCTTTGGAATTGGAGAGTGCAGATGTCAACAAAACAGGTAATTCATTAGAGTGGATCAATAAGCTTAACAGCAGGGTTTCTGTGAGATACACTGTAGAGAACTGCCTTGCATATACATGAGTGTTGGCTAGATTGTGGATTTTCCAAAGTAGAACATACTCCTTTTAGTTGCATGTAATAATTATGGTTGATTGCTGGAAGTGATCTTCTGTAGTTGTTCCCTTGATAAAATAAATGATAAACATATGGTCCCTTTGTGTCTTTTCTAATAGATGTTGATGGAAAAGCTCACAACAATAAGTTGTAGTTTTATTGCAATAATAATATTTGATGCAATACTCCATCAAAATCTCTGAGGATAAAGATGGGTTATAGTGCTTTCAACATCATCACACATCCTTGAGCAATCAATAAGAATTGCTGTTGATGGATTGAATTGATGAACCAAAGCCTGGTAGTATGCTTAGGGAAAAGTAGGCATGAGTGCTTTGAACAAAGGCAATGGGTGGAATGTAGGAAATGCTAATAAAAAGCTAATGCATAGATAATAAATACAGGTCTTGAAATGTACAGACAAAACTTGTAGAATAATGGAAATCATGATGAAAGATAACAGCAAGTACCTTTACTTACTGGTGCCTATTCATCTTCTAGTCCAGTGAAAAGTTTCCCCAGAGTTCTGTCTAGCTTAAATTCTCTTTTCTCCCTCTACATACACTCTCCTTGGGCTTCATTATCCACCCTAAGGCCACATGTTCCACTTGGGTAGCAATGACCCAGCTCAAGCAACCTCTCACATGCCTTAGTCATGTACACTTCTGAACACTCCCATAGCATTTTTCACATGCTACCATTATATCAGACAGTTGAAATCTGAACGAGCTTGCCTATATAGGGGAGATAAAATGACAAGGATAAAGAGCCTATGATCAAGGATTAAGCAATTCCCACATTTTAAAGGCTAAGAAGAAGAGGATTTTAGAGACAGAGAAAATGAGTGGCTAAAGGGGTAGGAGCATAACCAAGAGAGGCAATGTCACTGTTGAATTAGAAAGGAAGAAAGTGTTTCTTGAAGAAGGGTTGGTCAGTAGGACTGAGATGTCAGATGAGGGCTGGAAAATGCCCATTGGAACAAACAATGTGGAGGCAGCCACTAGTGAGCTTAGCCAGAGCTGTTCTGATGAAGTGAAATGGGTAGAAATCAGAGCGCTGTGGATTGAGAAGTGTAAGTTGAATAAAAGGAAACAGAAAGTACAGGCAACTATCTCACCTAGAGTTATTTTAAAATCAATGACGCTGTTTTGTTTTTTGTTTTTTAATTCCCTTGGAGTCACAGTTACGACAAACTGTGAAAGCTGTCATCCAGAAAGGCTTTCCATCCACCTGGAGCTAATTTTATATCCAGCACTTGGTGAGGCTCCTGGGAACCACACAACCCCATTGCCAGCCTCCCCGATCTAGGATTTCCAGGAGCAGCTGGCTTGTTCCAGAGAGGGCCAAGTCTCCAATTCATCAGTGAACTCAATCCCTCAGAAACTCCCAGGTCAAGTTCTATGGAAATGTCTAGGCCAGTTATTGCCCCCATGACTCACCTATGTTTTTTCATCCAAACTGAAAAATACTTTTCCAGTCACCATCTTTTCCAATGCCTTGTGGCTCTGTGCTTCCTTCTCCCTGAAACAGATGTAATTGTCCTCCTCCCAACCTTTTCCACTATGCTCTTCAGAGTCTCTAGTTAATTGCAAACAACTTCAGATATACCCTTAATCCAGACGCAGATCCTTCCTCAATTTCCTGGCTCTCACTGAAACCTTCCCTCTCCAGTAGACACTCTCATTTGGGTTGTGGACCCCCTACTCTCAAAGTCACTTGCAGATCTTTACTCCTCCACGTACCTTCTGGTCGCTCCCCTCTTTCAGGGAGCCACTGACTCACTGTCAATCTTTTTATCTCAGGTGTGTAGAATCTTTCCTTCATTCTAGGCTCTTAGCACCTTTTCTTCTTCAACAGACCAGAAACCTGGTAGGACTATCACCCAAATATATTCCAAATCAGACCACTTGCCCTGCTTGCACCTTTTCCAGGCCATCATCGTCTTTTACCTGGATTGCTACTGTCTCAGAAGTCAGCTTTCTGTTTCTCCTCTTGCCCCCATAATCAATTTTCCATTCAGCCCCCAGGGGAATCTCCCTAAAATGTATGATAGCATGTTATGCTCTTTCTCAGAACCCTCTTGGGGCCTTTCATCATTCTGAGACTAAAATCCAAAGCCTTCCGGCATCAGCCCCTGCTCATCTCCCTGCCTCATCTCCTATTAAGCCCCCCTTGCTCAGCCTGCCTCCGCCATACTGGAATCCTCCGGGCAAGCTCATTCCCTCCCCATGGCCTCTGCCTGGAGAGCTCCTCTTGTGGACATCGGCACAGCTTGCTCTTCATTCCATTCAGCTCCCTGCTCAAATATCAACACCCCAGACAGCCCTTCCTGATCACTTCATTTAGAAGATTCCTGTTCTCTCCCTGCCTCAACATCACTCTCAGTTTGATGCTCTGCACACTTTGCAGCCACAATTGTAGCGTCTATAATTTGTTATAGTGTTTGTTTAGGCCTCTTTCCTCTATTGGAACCTTAGTGCCATGAAGAAAGGAATGTATTTGTTTGTCTTGCTCACCTCTGTCTCCTTAGTACCTGGAGCTGGGGTCAACACATATACATGTTAAGTAAATGGTTGAATGATGAGCTCACACACTTTTAGTTTCCTTAGTCTGACATTTCCTTCCTCATGAATTTCCCATTGAACTCACATTTCTTCAAGCCTCAGCTCAATTGCCACCTCCTCCCTGAAGCTCTTTCTGATATCTATACCAGCCAGCATCCTTAACGCCTTCTTGCTTAGTCACCCCAGCATGCTACTACTTTTTTTAAAAAACTTCTGCAATTGGAGAACCAAGATGGTGGCATAGGTAAACACCAGAGACTGCTGCCGCAAACAACCACTTCAAAAATACAACTAGAAGACAGAACAGACATCACCCAGAACCACAGGAATGCTGGCTGAGGAGAGACTCTTCAACTAGAAGGAAAAAGAACAGCAAACCGAGGCTCAGAGGCGGCGCAGTGTGGAAAATACAAAGGTACCGAGGTGCGCGCGCAAAGCTGGCTGGTGGCTGAGGGTGCGGTTGTCGTTTTCAGTCTGGAGGGAGTCTCAGACTCTGGGCTCCAGATCCGGGTGAGTCTCTAGGGACTCAGACTCAGACGGGAGAAGCGGGATTGTCCGGCATCAGCTGGAATCTGAGGGCAGCTTTCTCTCCGAGGTTTGCAGCAGCTGCCAGGGTTCTGAGAAGCAGAGCCTCTGGGAACGGGACTGAGAGCAGGCATAACTGCTCCCTCCACCCACCCTGTTGATCCCGCCCTGCCCAAGCCCTGCACAGAGCCATTTGCCGGATCGCCTCAGGCAAAGGCTAGATTAGCACCTCCCCAGAGGACAGAAGTTTTCCACACAGCTGATTCTCACAGCCAGTCAGCCTGGTGGTCAAATCCCTCTAGTATTAACTACAACAATCAGGGCTTAACTACAACAAGACTGTGCACAAAGACCACAAGGGGGTGCACCAAGAAAGCAGAAAAAATGCGGAGACAAAAAAACATGACAGAAATGGAGGATATGGAGCTAAAAAACGCAATTTTGAGGGCTTGCAATAAACTTGTGGAGAGCCTCACAAAAACTAATGAGACCCTCGATGCTACGATAAAGAAACTAGAAATTAAGCATACACGGACTGAAATAAAGAATATTATACCCAATAGCAGACCAGAGGAGCGCAAGAATCAAGCCAAAGATTTGAAATTCGAAGAAGCAAAAAACACCCAACCAGAAAAGCAAAATGAAAAAAGAATCCGAAAATACGAAGATAGTGTAAGGAGCCTCTGGGACAGCTTCAAGCGCACTAATATCAGAATTATTGGGGTGCCAGAAGATGAGAGACAGCAAGATATTGAAAACCTATTTGAAGAAATAATGGCAGAAAACTTCCCCCACCTGGTGAAAGAAATGGACTTACAGGTCCAAGAAGCGCAGAGAACCCCAAACAAAAGGAATCCAAAGAGGACCACACCAAGACACATCATCATTAAAATGCCAAGAGCAAAAGACAAAGAGAGAATCTTAAAAGCAGCAAGAGAAAGAGACTCAGTTACCTACAAGGGAATACCCATACGACTGTCAGCTGATTTCTCAACAGAAACTTTGCAGGCCAGAAGGGAATGGCAAGAAATATTCAAAGTGATGAATACCAAGAACCTACAACCAAGATTACTTTATCCAGCAAAGCTATCATTCAGAATTGAAGGTCAGATAAAGAGCTTCACAGATAAGGAAAAGCTAAAGGAGTTCATCACCACTAAACCAGGATTATACGAAATGCTGAAAGGTATCCTTTAAGAAGAGGAAGAAGAAAAAGGTAAAGATACAAATTGTGAACAACAAACATGCATCTATCAACAAGGGAATCTATGAATCAAGTGAATAAATAATCTGATGTACAGAATGAACTGGTGATTATAATGAATGAGGGACATAGAAAGGGAATGGACAGACTATTCTTGGGGGGGAAAGAGGAATGGGAGATGCGGGAAGAGGCTGGACAAAAATCGTGCACCTATGGATGAGGACAGTGGGTGGGGAGTGAGGGCGGAGGGTGGGGCGGGAACTGGGAGGAGGGGAGTTATGAAGGGGAAAAAAAAGAGGAACAAATGTAATCTGAACAATAAAGATTAAAATAAATAAATAAATAAATAAAAATAAAAACTTCTGCAATTATTAGTTTATTAGTATCATCCAGGACTCAGATGTTCAGTATTCCTCCTGAAATTACATAAACAAATGCAAACGCAAATATCCAAGTCAAAGTTATATAACAAAACAGCACTCCATCACAAAAGCGTGTAAAATTACAAGAACGCTATTTTAAAACACTGGCCCAGCTGTGCCCAGGCACGTGGCTGGCAATCAACAAATAACATTGCCTAAGTTTCTGCTAACTTTCATCTGAGTCTAGTTTCTTTTGCCTTTACTTTTAAAAGGGACATTGATCAACATTGATCATTTAACAAATGCAGGAACACCCCAACAAGGTTACTGATGTATTTTGGGCATGACTCGTGTTTATTACCCTGTGTTTCTGACTCTCGGTAGCATGTGGGTGGGTTGGCCTTGATTGCTGTACCATGTTGGAATGACTTTGAAGGATACTGTTGGTTCCAAGGGATCCACTGCCTGCCAAAACCATGTTCCAGGAAAAGAGATGGAAGAGAAGGAGAGAGATACAACCTGAGGGATTGGAAAATTAGACAGTAGCCATCTGTTACTGCTCCCACCTAGCTCATGAGAGTCTGTGAATACAGGGCTATTTTTACAGGTGCATATTTGTGTTTGCTTGCCCTCCACTTGTCTTTCTGGGTTCATTTGGAAGTACTTGAGATGATGCAGGGAGCCCTTGGCTCTGTAAAACAGCAGGATAGCTCAGAGCCCTGCCTGGTAGGAGATCTGTCTTGACATTCAGGTCTATTCCACATCCAAGGATGGGAAAGGCATTTGGTGGCAGAGGTGAAAGAGAGGGCTCAATGGGGCACCAATTTGGCCGATGAAAGATACTGAGCAGATATCTTGGGGCAGCTGCAAGATAACTTCAGTTCCTTCATATATGACAAACTGAAGTACTTGGGGGCTATGCTAAGCCCAAGAAGACAGAATAAAGTGAACTCACATATATGTGGGCATATAAATATTTCTACTTCTATCATCTTAACCTTATAAGTGCTGGAACATAACAGGTCAAGTCACGTGGGTCTCAAACAAAACTTCTTTCCAGGTTATGGCTCCATTTTGCTCTTGAAAGTTTCCATTTAGAGGGATGCTCAGGTTCTAAGATCTTGAGAGTTCCAAGTTTTCTTTCTGTGTGACACAGATTTTTAAAAACCATTTGTTTATGTTTTTCTTATATTAAATGCAATGCAATTATTGAGAATCTACCATGGAGCCAGAACTCTGATAGGTGCTGGAGACACAGGGCTGCATAAAATGGCCCATTGGGGAAAAACAGACATCTGAGTCCCCAGTTTATCCAGCATGATGTATGCTATAATGAAGGAGTGTAGTGCACCATGGAGAGAACAAGAGGAGTTCTAAAATCAGCCCCAGGAGCATCATAGAAGAGGTAATGCTTGTGCCTGGATTCCTGTCTCCAGGAATAGGTAAATACTAAATGGAGGAAGGACATGCAGGAAATAGAATGGTGGTCCAAGAAGATGGAACAACACATGCAAAGGTCCTGAGGTATAAAACAATCTGGCCCATTGAAGTTGAAACAGCTTATACAAAGACCCCGATGGCTGAAACAGCCTGGAACAAGGGACAGCAGGTAGTTTGATAAGGCTAGAACAGAAGTTATTTAGAACGGGGAATGATAGGTGAGTACTAGATCATGTGACAAGCCAAGGACTTCCTTAGGAAAGCAACAGGGAGCTGATAAATTAGTGTAATAGGTGGTAACATGATTATATTTGAATTTGAGAGCAACAACTGCAATGCAGAGGATAAAATGAAGGCTACTAAATTTGAGGCAAAATGACCAAGTGATAGTGAGAGCCTGAATTATAGAGGTGCTGGCAGGGATGGAGAGGGGAGGATTTTGAGAAATATTTAGAGAAGGCAGTATGGAGAAAACTTAGTGTCTGCATAGATATCAAGATCAGGAACAAGGAAAAGTGAAGGAAGACTTCCAAGTTTCTATGTAAGGTAATTGGTGGGTGGTGGTATTATTAAGGGAGATATAAATTCAGCCGAAGACTTTATGAAATGGGGAGGGACAAGAAAAAGAATTCCACCGGGGTACCTCGAGTTGAAATTGCCAATGAATATTCCTCAAATTCCAATTTCTGTGTGATGATACTCAGCTCAAAAAAGAATCCAGTGTCTACAGAGTGAGCCTGGCACTATGTAGCTTTGAGAACTGGCTCCTGACTTGTTTTTCTCCCCCAACTCCTCCACATAAACCCAAGTCTTCCTGTGGCTCCTCCATTTCTCTCCCTTGTCAGAGGACTTTTCTATTGAGGCTTACTTGAAGCCTCACATCCTTGTATGACTTCCCTTGACAACCCACCTAATGTTAATGTTCCCTGAGCAGTACCATGTGAAATTACATGTTACTCTATGTCTATGTTCTACCTTCCCTGATGGAACTGGGAATATCTGACATAATGGGGGTGATCATGTAGCTGAAGGGCATGAACATTGTTGGCTGAATGGAAAATGGTCCATATCAGAGAACATTGGAGGTTGCTGAACATGTTTGCAATAGATCAAAGTAGTGATGTGAGCTGGCCTGTGGGGGTGTGGAGACTCATTCATTCTTCTCATTGAGCCTCTTGTTCTGGCAATAGCACCCTCAGTTCTTTGAATCTTTGCATTTGCTAGGATTCCCTGTGGGTTTGGATATGGCTTGTGCCTACAAAGGGGGAACTGGCAGATGTCTGTCCTTCCTGGGTCAACTGGCCACCCCTGACCTTGTCAAATGACAAAGTTCTTGTCGCTCCTCTTTCCCACTTTCTGAAGTACTATGGCTGAGCAATTTGGGGGTGGCGGTGGGGGGTGGGGGTGGGGGGGAAGAGGGCCATCTCTGACTCTGGTAATGTAAGACCCCTACTTCCAGTAGGGGGCAGTGCTGCACTTCCACAGGCTGACCAGCACCTGGCCTGGGTGCTGTGGTGTGGTCCTCCCACTGCCATCAACTGGGATTTTCACCTGTGTACTTGACCTTCTTGATATCAATAGATGAGGCTCTGGAAAGCAGAGACCCTGCCATATCCCTTTAGTACTTAGCATTTGGCAGATAATAGATGCTCAGTAAATGCATATTGTTGCAACGGTATGGGGCAAGGTAAATTTGCTTAAAGCAATTACACACACACACACACACACACAGACACTACAATCCATTTTCATTATACTGTTAGTTTAGTCAGGACCTATTATGTGTCAGGCATTATTCCAGGCACTCTACATACATCATTTCTAATCCTCTTAATCCTTTCACTAAGTGTGTTGTTCATCCTGTTTTACACATGTATTTATTGAAATGTCAAAACAGTGTTTGGAACTGGTGCTTAAATATAGGCTTAATTTTAGCCACATTCATGCTATTTTGTGAGCTCATTTTTGGCCAGCAGACATCTTTGACAATAAAGCCTACGGATAAGTCAGCACTGTCATTTTCTCCTGGGGTCTGTTTGGTTCTCTCCTATGTTTCCCACTGTATGCGCAGACATGCACCCACACATACACGTTCCTTTTCCTTTAACTCACTCATACCCCACACTCCATAATATGGAAAAGGGACCCTTATTGTTCCATAAGATGTTTGGTACTTTCCTTCTCTGAACTGTTCTGTGAATGCTACTCTGTCTTATTGGAATTTTTGGTGATTTAAAAGCCTTAAGAAGAAATGCTCATCAATGTTGTAAAAACTGCTTTTTGCTAGAGTTAAATAGTCCAGCTATTTTTTATTTGAAGAAAAGAATGCTAGTTCTCTAATACAAATCACTAGACTGATATGTTAGTCTTTATATTTCTCCTCCATTTTTTCTCTCTTTTAAGGCTTTCTATTATATTTTCATTTTGCACCTGGGACTTGAATATTGGGGTTTCCTTGGAGACTTCTTACTGTAAAATACTGAGCCATTTTATTGTAGGACTGGGTACATACGATCAATTTAATGGCAAGGAAATGCTTATTTTCCAAGACTAATAATCACAATCCATTCCTCACTGGCTTCCCTGCTTCTAGCATGGCTCCCCTGCAGTCATGCAGCTGCCAAATTCTCTTTTCTCACCTGCTGCTCTGACAGTGTCACCTCTCTCCTCAAACTCCCATGGTGGCTCGCTATTACCTTCATGTTCATCCATGCCCAAAGCCACCCCCCTAGCTTCAAGACCACTGCTCTCTTCAGTTTCCCAACTTCTAGACCTTCCAAGAATTCTGCTGTCAATGCTTTTCCATTATTCCCAACGCCATTCCTCAATATGTCAGGAATCCACTGGGAGCATGCCAATGGCTTCTGATCAGATTTCTGAATGCTGCTCCCTTTGCCTCTATATCCCTTCCCAGGACTTCCAGCTCCCAATTCCATTTCTTATTGTTGTTGTCAAGGATTACTGGCTGAAATTTCACTTCTTTCTCAAAGTCATTTTCATCTAATAGAATAATAGCTTGTACTCTGTACATTTTATTTATTCATTTTAATTGAGGTGAAATACACATAATATAAAATTACCATCTTAACTATTTTTAAGTATACAGTTACTAGCGCTAAGTAGATTCACATTGTTGTGCAATGAATCTCCAGAACTTTTCATCTTGCAAAACTGAAATAATATACCCGTTAAACAATAATTCTCCATTCTCCCCTCCTCCTAGCTTTTGGCAACTACCATCCTACTTTTTGTCTTTATGAATTTTACTACTATAGTCTCTTCATATAACTGGAATTACGCAGTCTAGTCTCTTCATATAACTGGAATCACGCAGTATTTGACTTCTTGTGACTGGCTTATCCTACTTAACATAATGTCCTTGAAGTTCAACCATGTGTCAGAATTGCCTTCCTTTTTAAGGCTGAATAATGTTCCATTGTATAGCTATACATTTTGTTTGTGCAACCATCTGCTGTTGGAAATCAGGGTTGCTTCCGCCTTTTGGCTATTGTGGATAGTGTTGCTATAAACATGGGTCTACAAATATCTCTTTGAGAACTTGCTTTGTATTCTTTGGGGGTATCTACCCATTTTGTACATCTTTTAAAAATATATTTTACTAATGTTATAGAGATAGGAAGGGAGAAGGAGAGAGAGAAACATTGATGAGAAGAATCATCAATCAGCTGCCTCCTGCAGGCTCCGCACTCTGGATGGAGCCCACAACCCAGGCATGTGCTCTGACTGGGAATTAAACCGGCGACCTCTTGGTGCACAGGATGATGCTCAACCAACTGAGCCACACCCACAGGGCCCATTTTATACATCTTTAAATAAAAAAAAAAATAGTTTTCATGGTGTGCTGAAAGAAAACCAAACCAAACCAAATACTTGGTTCTTTCAACTGATTCATATTAAGAGATGTGCTAATATTAAAATAGGCTGCATCTGCTTCAGAATCCAATGGTAATAAACAAATATTTCACAATGAACTATGAGTGGCATTTAGTTGTTGACTGGGTCAACCCTCAGAAGCAGAGGGAGAGATGATCATCTGAAAAATTGTGGAGTGCTTTAGCTCTTCTTCATTTTTATGGAATTTATTGTAGTTTTGTGATGTCAGAATAATATGTGGTAAAAATATGGGAAGCACAGAAAAGTATGTGTGTGGTCAGTTTGCTAAGTGAAAAGTACACATCACCTTTCTTGTTAAGATATATCCCCCCCAAGTGATCCTGATCGCCTCTCCCATACCCATCATGGGTTGTTCCAGGTGTAGAGAGAGCCTCCGGGAGCTGGGCTGGAGTACTTGTAAATTATATGGGTTACTTTTGTCTCTCTGGTATGGGACCTCTACTAAATGTGGCTCCTCTTCTCATTATACATCTGATCTAACCTTTGACTCTCAATCTTCTTAAAACAAAAAGAGATGAGAAAAGAGGACCTCAAGAAAAGTGCACCAAGGGCAAAAATTGTCCTCTAAGACCCATACAGAGCGGGCCCAGCCTTCCCTCTTTCAGGCAAGAGACTACTTGAAGCTGTTTTCAGAGGTGGAGGCCTTTCCACATGGAGACCAGGTTTTAAACATCTCTGATCACAGTTAAGCTAAACCACTAGCACCATAGCTCCTTGTCCTTGACCTTGACTCTATTGCATGACACTTCTCCCCAGATGTGCCTGCATGTGGCCTTCAGCTCTTCTCTACTCTCAGCATGTGCCATTGCATGGATCATGTGGATATTCTTGTCCTGTAAGATTAATTCCATCTTCTCTAGAGAGGATCACCTTTTGTAGCTCAGAATAAAAAAACAAAAAACAAAAAACTTTTCACTTCAGTTTTCTTTCTTCATTCTCCAAATACAGATGCTATGTAAGTCTGTTTCTTGCGATAATTTTGTTAGGCAAGGGAAGAGTAGGACAAAAAAATTTGAAGAAAAATCATGCACATACTCTCTCCACACCTTCACTTGTTATTTTTTTATACCTTTACTTAGCTCTAACCGCAAATTCAATTAAAAAGGAGCTGATCTATTTGCTTTTACTTTTAACAGAGTCATTGAATTTTTCACATTAGAGCCATTCTAAAACACCCAATCAATATTTGCTTAAAGAGAAAATTAGAGGCACCATTCTTATTTAAAAGTTAAGGTCCTTGTGGGATCAAATTGGAAAACGAAGTTTCCTTCATTTTTGGCCCACCTCCTTTCTTCCTTTAGGGTTTTTATTCTAGTTGCCATCTCATCTTCTTGTTTAATCCCCAGCCTCCATATGCTACCCATTTTTCTGGGCTTTTAATTAGCAGTCCAGGATTTGGAATTGGCCCTCATCTTTACTGTTATTCACACCAGGTTGAAGAAAATGAAAGTAATAAAGGGATTCAAATTCCTATGGGCCTGCAGTTTGCAGAGCAGACCTCTTGTTTGCCATTAATATGGGGGCAAGATGGATATTGATAGAACAGTTGACAAATTCTTTAAAATTTTCTTTATGCTCTCCATTCCCTGAATAATGAAGATATGTTATCACTATTAAATATTACTTTCTATCAGAATTTCTTGTGTTAGCTTTTAACCAACAAGGCCACGGCTTTTGACATAAAGTCATGAAAATGAATGAGGAGACCACAGGAAACAGTCCCAATGTGACTGATGTTGTAGAGTGGACAGAAGAGAGAAACTATGCTGGGTTCTATTTATCCTTTCAAGTCTCCAAGTTGTATGGCATCTTAGCAGAAATGACCCATGGCTTTTTTTTTGTTTTTTGTTTTTCTTGATTCTCTAAACTGAGGTTCATACCTTACCAAATGGCTCACATACTTTCCACCTGATATTGGAGTCTCCTTAATACAATATTTGTAATAGAGTGAATTGAGAGCTAAGTAAGGGTGTGTGTGTGTGTGTGTGTGTGTGTGTGTGTGTACACAAATAAAACCTAGTTAAATTCTCACAACTACTTAGAAAGTATCTATTGTTATCCTCCTTTAGGGATGCAAAAAAAAAAAGGAGGTCAGAGGAGTGATATAATTTGTTTGACATCTTATAGTAAGTGACAAAGCTGGGATTTGCACTACTGTTCTTCACTTGGAAAGCTGATGTTCTTTTCAACTACACCATTCTATTCATTTGGTTGTAAAAACAATGATTATTAATCAATCCCTCACCCCACCATTTTTACTCAAACAACTTCTGGCTGACAATAGTTGTCCAACAATTTTTAATTCCATTTTTCCTTTTCCTCCCTCTCCTATCTTGCTAATTTTCTTTGCTGAAAGCATTCACAGACTATCAAAATTCCCTAAACAATTCAAATCAGTTTTGTGTATGAGCAGAATATAGAATCTGTCATAATGTTGACTACCCCCAAAATTATGTTTTTATACACTATATTTTTCAAATTGGGGCCAATCAACTTGTCATTCATTGAAATGTTTTTAGCACAGATTATGTTGACACATGGGGATGCATATGTCACATTTAGAGGAAAAGTTTTAAAATATGATGATTTCATTGGCATTGATTCATTGTTAACCAAAGACAAGGTTATTTAGATGCATTGAGTGTGGTGCTTTTGCATCACTCAGCTACTTGTTATTTTCCCCAGGCTTTTAGAAAATTCTCCTACAAGGATATAAAAAACAAAATTGCATCCTTATGATAAAGCAGAAAAAATGATTAATATACTATAGAGAAATGTTACCATATTCAATGGTACCAAAGTCAGTTTATGACGTTTCATCTTACACTGTGTCTGAAGTTCTGTATTGGGTTTCTACCATGTGAAGTTGGGTAAGGAGATCCTTGATTGAGGGTCCCTTTATGTAAGATGCAGGGCAACTGGTTATTTTTCTGGGAAATAAGACTCATGCAGATTGGAGGGCAGCAGGGGGGTACTGAAATTTTAACTTCACCATCATGTTTCTAATTCTGGAGAAGTCCAAGCTATGGCTGTAGGAAGTACATCAAGCTGGGAAGAGCACCATATCAGGGTATCATATCTCAGCCAATGAATGTCTGCTGAAGTCCAAACTTCAGCCAACAGCTTTCTCAACATCTCCTCCTAGGTGGACAGTTTACACTCCACTTGTCTGGAACGGACCCTCTGTTTCTCCTCCCACACCTGTCCACATAGTTTCATTTCCTTAGTGCTTGGCAATACCATGCTTCCAGTTGCTCAGGACAAGAACTTTAGGACTATCCCTAGTTCCTTTTTCTTTTACTCCACATACCCAACCCCTCAGCATATTCTGTTGGCTTTGTCTCCACAATACGCCCAGATTTTAGTCACTTCTCACCACCTCCATTGCCAACACCTTGGTCCAAGCCACCATCATCTCAAATGTAGATGACTACAGTAGCCTATTGGCTTCCCTGTTCCATCTTTGTCCTGGACAGACTGTTATCAATCTAGCAGGCTTGTGAAACCCAAGAGAAAATAATGATTCTCCTCATTCAAAACTTTCTATTGGCTTCTCACCTCCCTGAGTAAAAGCCAGTCCTTCCAATGACCTGCCTGGCTCCACAGCCTGCTCCCCCTCTGGTATCTGATACAGTTATCTCCCTCATCCTTCCACTCTAATAGCAATGCCTTCCTTATTCTTCATCTCAGCCACCAACATTGGCCTGGGTCTGGACTTGTTACCAACGTTCCATCAAGTGTCCTCATCCAGTGTCTTTTGAGGTTCCAAAAATCTTCTCCATACTGGAGAAAGCATAACCCATCCATTCAATTAATCAATGAGACAAATCAGTTTTATTTCCAAATTTCGTGTCTAATGGGTTCTCTTTTCATCATTTTCACTGCCAATAATCTCCACTCCATGCCCACCACCAAAAAAAATATTTGTCTGGACTAATGCCTTCCCATTCTGTATTGTCTTTTCTCCTTGCCTGGATGTGTCTCCCAGAGATATTCATATGGCTAATTCCTATACCTCTTTCAAGTCTGCACTCAAATGTTTCCCTCTCAAGGAGAACTATCTTGACCGTCCTACTTAAAATTACAAAACAAAATTTAAAAAATAAAATAAAATTACAACCTGTATATTTTTCTGCTAGAATGTAAACTCCATAAAAGCAGACATCGTTGTCTTTTAAAAAATAAACAACAAAAGAAACAAACAAAAATCCTGATGTATCTTAAGAACTTGGAACAGTGCCTGGCCATAGTAGGCACTCATCGTATAGCATTTTAATTAGTGAATAAGCTGGAAAGTGCTAATTCCTGACCAGGATTTGACATTGTAAGACTTTGGGCAAGACATTTCAATCTCCTGAAGTCGGTTTTTTGTTTTTTGTTTTCACACATATGGAGAGACTGGGGTCTGCAACTGCTACTTCATGACTTTAAAGTGACTCTCACGAAAACATTCCAAAAAATAGACCTGACTATGATGTAATATGATTAAAGGGCAGATGCTGCAGAGGTCATGGACGGCACAGTGGGCTCCTGCTCAGCCCAGGAGCTGCCCTGGCTGGCAGCCCACACACTCAGTATTGCTTCTCTGAAAAATTGTCACTGCAGTCTTGTTAAATTCTAACTTAGGGCCAATGTTTAGCTGTAGTCTGAATGAAGCAGAAAAACATGCACCATGGAAGGACTAGGCAGCTCTTGGGGAAAAGCCATTGCTATGGAAACTCCACGTTGCTTTACATGTGTAGCATTATGAGAGTGACTGGCCAGAAGAATATATAACAAGATCCTTGAAATATTGAAAATCATACCTCATTTTATTAGGGGTTTTGTGATCCAACCTTTTGTTCATGATGTGATTGTGCTGTGAAGTTCAAAAATATTGTTACCTGGGGTTTAAAAATTTTAAATAAGCTCTTCATTAAAAATGCTAGCATCAGAATCACTTGCCATCTCCTCTGATGATCTGTAATTAGAACAGATTCACTGGTGCAAAGAATTTTAAGAATCCTATTTTAAAGAGTCCTTCTTCATGTTAAATGAGTTTTCTACCTCTATGCATTGTGTTCCATGCCGTTATTTGTCCCAATTAAAATTTCTAAGCAGCTTAAAGTATACAATAAAAAGCTACTTGCAAAGTAGTAGATATTCAGCCACAAATATAAGGCTTATCTTTTTTTTTCTCTAGAGAGGAGAGAAATTATTTTTACTCATTCATTTTACTAATTCATTTAAACAACGATTTAGGAGACATCTACTCTGTGCCAAATCCTATATTAAAGGGTGAAGAAACAGTAGCCTGCAAGTCCCTCTAGCCCCTACCCTTATGCATGGAGTGTGCAGTCAAGTGGGAAAGACATAAATTAAACAAATAATTAAACACAGTTCAGTTATAATTGCACTGACTGTTACTAAGGAAGAACAGGACACTGGGCAGTATGAGACTTAGGCTGGTGAGGAGAGAGGTTGTAAAACCCTTCCAAGGTACGTGCCCCTCCACCTGGGACCTGAAGGACTCCTCCAGGTCAGGTCAGAGGTGGGGGCTTGCGGGAGTGATGCACATTCAGGCGAACGGGAGAGCATGTGTGAAGATCCTGGGGAGAAGATGAATTAAAAGAGGAGCAACACCCATGGAGCATCACAGCAAGAAGGAGACGGGCAATAAACTGGAGAGGGCAGACCATGCAGGACCTTGTAAGCTGTGTGAAGAATTCTGGATTATTTCTGGAGTAAGAGAAAGGCATCAAGCAGGAGAATTACATGATTTTATTCATTTTGAAAAGATCACTCTGTGTGATGAGTGGAGACTGAGCTGGAGATAAGGTGAGGATGGATGGATGAATGGATGCATCTGCACTAGTCTACACATAAAGAATATTTTTAGTGGTGGTGGTTTTGGGCAGTGAAGATGGGAAAAAGAGAGCCCATTGGACACATATTTTGGAAGTAGAATTGAAGAGTTTGTCATTGGGCGGACTGTATGTGTGGTTTATGCTTTCTCCAGAAGACGCTGCAGTTAGTTTTGGAGCAGGTTCAAAGGACACTAGATGAGGACATCTGATGGGGCTTCAGTAACATATCCACACTTGCCAGAAGCCAATTCCAGCATGTCAGCAAGGGCTGAATCATCTGGGAATGGCTAAAAGGCATTTCCCCAAACCTGAAAAGAATGCAACCTGTGGGTCACGACCATCGGAAAACACATATAGCATATCAGATATTTACATTACGATTCATAACAGTAGCAAAATTACAGTTATGAAGTAGCAACGAAAATAATTTTATGCTTGGGGGTCACCACAACATGAGGAACTGTATTAAAGGGTCGTGGCATTAGGAAGGTTGAGAATCACTGCATTAAATGATTGCTTGCTGCCAGACAGCTCAGGGCATCTTAATCTACATGTTATTGCCTCCTACTGGCCAAACTCCTGAACAGCAGTAGGCAAATTCTTCCAATCTGACAATGAATTCTGTACTTAACCCTACCCTTTGAAGTGTATATCTCTACCTCTCCGTAGGACAAATTGTGTAATAAATAGCAAGGGGTCCTGAGACGAGGAGAACTTTGTTCATTTTAGCTAAGCTCCTCTGACCCCCAAATGCCTTTCAAAATTATGCTTCATCTCTGGACTCTTTATTAAGTTACACACAGCCCTTCTCCAGATTGCTGAACCCTTCTAGACGCTGGAAATAGAGCCCCGGCACACACTCAGACCAAAGATGATGGATTTAGCATCCAGAACTGGGTGGTTCCAAGTGACAAAGGCCTCAGGGATTTGATTCCATCACTTCTTGACGTCCAGTTCACAATGCAGCGTTTATGCATCCCTGCTTCGAACTGCCAACCTCAGATTTCACTTCTCTGGCGGTTTAAGAGTGGTCATTCAGTATGTGTGTGGGCAAAGGGCTGAGTCTCTTCTGTTTCCTAAGAACAGATCCCTAGATCTGAGGAGACTGTCTATTTATTGAGTCAGTTTTGGTAATTTGTGTGTTTCTAGGCATTTTGTCTAGTGTTAAGGGCCGGTAGAATACACTTGGCTTAACTTATGTCAGCTGGATTTGGTGTGAGGGCAGAAGCCCTGCCCTGAAGATGGGACCAGTCAAAGACTGAACGCCACCCAGTCTGACTCTCCCGCCCAGTGTTAAGGGGATGGATCTCATGATGTCAAAGGCCCACCCAGATGTGATGTAACTTCCTGTAGTTCAAGTATATAATAAATCAGCTTTCGGAGCTGGCTCTCTCTCTGCGTGCTCTGTCCCTTCAGAGGGCAGGCCCACTCTGCCTGTCCCTCCAGAGTGCAGGCACCACACCCAGCCCAAGCTTTTAATCTATTTTATGTCTGTCTTTCATTATTTCTTTAATCCCGAAAGCGCCTCCTAGTTTGCAGGAACGGGTTCAAGTCTCCCCCTCCGTGCGGGTCTCGGAGTGGAGATCACAGCCCCAGCCCGCTCGGTATAGTCTAGGTTATTTTAATTTGTTGGCATGTAATTGTTTATAGTATTCTCTTACACTTTTTTAAATTTCTGTAAGGTCAGTAATGTCCCAGTTTCTTTATGATTTTACTTATTTTCATCTTCTTTCTTTTTTCTTAGTCTGGCTGAAGGTTTAGTTGATCTTTTAAAAAACCAACTTTCCATTTCCTCTATTCTCTCTATTATTTCTCTATGCCCTATGTTGTTTATCCCTACTCTAATATTTATTATTTCATCCCTTCTTCTGGTTTTAGGTTTATTTTGTCCTTCTTTTCCTAGTTGTTTAAGATGCCAAGTCAGATTATTTTTTGAGATCTTTCTTCTTTTTTAATGTAGATGTTTACAGCTATAAATTTTCTCTGAGTACCTCTTTTACTACATTCCCATAAGTTTTTGTATGGTGTGTTTTCAATTTCATTTGTATCAACATATTTTCTAATTTTCTTAGTGATTTCTTTTTTGACCCATTAATTTTTTAAAAGAGTATTTTTTAATTTTCACATATTTAAAATTTTTCAGTTTCCTTCTGTTATTTATGTCTGGCTTTATTCCATTATGATTAGAGTAGATACTTTAATGATTTCAATTGTTTTTAATTCATTGGTTAAAGACATACATGGTATGTCCTAGGGAATTTTCCATGTACATGTGAGAAAAATGTGTGTTCTGGTGCTGTTGGTCAGTGTTCTGTATATGGCTGCTAAGCCTAGCTGGTTTGTAGTGTTGTTAAAGTTCTCTAATTCTTTATTGATCTTTTTTCTATATGTTCTATCAATTATATCCATTATTGAAAGTGGAGTGTATTGAAATCTCCATCTATTATTGTAGAACTGCTCTTTCTCCCTTTAATTAGGTCAGTGTTTGCTTCATATATTTTGGGGCTCTTTTGTTTGGTGTGTAGATACATATAATTGTTATATATTTTTGATGAGTTGACCCTTTGATCAATATATAATGTCCTTCTTTGTTTTTAACTTAAAATATATTTTATCTGATGTTCACATAGCCACCCCAAATCTCTTTTGGTTACTATTTGCATGGAATATCTTTCCTATCCTTATACTTTCAATGGATTTGTGTCTTTGGGTCTAAAAAAAAAAAAATCTCTTTTAAGCAGCATGTAGTTGGGTCATTAAAAAAAAGTCCATCTTGTCATCTCTGACTTTTAACTGTTGAATTAATTATAGGTTTTTGATAGCTATAAAATTTCTCTTTCACTACATATGGTTTGTTTTTATTTGTCTCAAGGTATTTTTCTAATTTTCTTAGTGATTTCCTTTTTGACCCATTGATTCAAACTGGTAAGCAGGACTTGCTTCTGCCATTTTGCTATTTGTTTCATTTAGTTCTTATATCCTTTCTCCTCCTCATTTCCTCCAAAAGTGCGTTCTTTTTTTCTTTTTTTTTTATTCCTAGTGAAAAATTTTGGCTCTCTTCAAAATTTTTCTGTATATTTTAAAATCTATTTTTAATGGTTACCATGGAAATGAAATTACAGTTACTATCTTAAATTAATATCATCTAGTTTGAATTGATACCAACTTAGCATTAATAATATACACTAACTACTCCTATCCAGCTCTGTACCTCTCTTGATGTTGTTATTGTCACAAATTTCATCTTTATACATTATGTGCCCTTTAACATAAGTTTATAATTACTAGGATTGTTTATACATTTGGGTTTTAAATCTTAATGGAAACAAAAGAGTAATAAACTAAAACTATAATAATGGTAACTTTTACCGGCGTCATTTTTTTATTTAAAAAAAACTTTTTTAATTGCCATGTTCAAGTTTTCCTTGAGATGTTGGGCATATTTGGGTCACATCAGCTGTCAGGCTTCAGTTCATAGTAAGTACATATGGAGTCAGCAGTATATTGGGGTCAACATTCTTACATTCATACAGAATGTGGAAAGCTCTGCTTTTAGGCACCTACACCCACAATTTTTGCCCTGGCTTTACCCAGATTCTTTTTTTGCTCTTTTTATATAGTATATATTTTATTAGTTTACACTAATACATTCTCATATTACAAAGGCAATTTAGTATACTAATGTTTCTTTTGATATTTGAATAATCTGAAATAACTTAGAACTGTACATTAAAAATCCTCATTTGGATAATAAAGACAAGGTAAAGAACAAAAATTTTTCCATCTTACAGGTGGACATTGAAGTGGACCTAATTTGTTGTTCTTTTTAAAAGCTTAATTAAAATGAATAAAACATTTTTTTTTTTTTTACCAAACTAGTGGTCTCTGGCACCCTTTTCTGTTGTTTTGATGCAGGTTCTTCTTTTGTCTGCTTCTTTTCTTGCTCTTTTTCTGGTCCAGATGCACCATTTTCATCCCACTATCAATTTAGTTTTCCCCCTGAAACTGTACTTTTCCTTTAGCAGGCCTAGTCAGGGCAGCTTTATTTCCCTTTCCTTTTCCCTTAAATCTGCAATTTTTTAAACTTACATTTGTTTAGGGATTCCTGATGATCTTCTATGATTTTTTTTTCAATGTTTCTTTTTTCATATCTTCATCTAGAACTTCCCATATCACTTGTTTGTTCCTTAATTAATAAGCTTACCATTATTTCCATCATTAGCTTTATCCAGTGCTTTCTTAGCTTTTTCTTTAAATAGAATTATTTCCTCTTTTGCTCCTCTGACAAAGTCTATCCATTTTATTTCACCATGATCTGAGGAAAGGATGTGCATCTGGGTACCCTGAAAATTTCAGCAAGCAGCTAATCTTTTCTTCTTCAGACTTCATTTCAGCATTTTCTGCTAACTTTTGTTTTTCTTCTTGCTCATTTAGCTCATAATTTAGCTTCCACTTTACTTTGCTTTCTTCATGTTTTTTTTTCCCACAGTAATCTTTCTTGAAAAATATTAGCAGATCTGTGTCTTTGTACTTTTGTCCAGGGATCTCCACAGCTTTTTAGCAGATTCAGTGCTATTAAGCACAGCAAATATTGATTCCTCAAATGTTTTGTGTAGTGTTCGTCTCATCTGAATATTTAGTATTTGACCTTTATCTTCTAACTATTCTTTTTTGAAATGCTTTTTTTAAAAAGATTTTCTTTCTTTTTAAAAAATATATTTTTTTATTGATTTTAGAGAGGAAGGGAGAGGGAGAGAGAGAGATAGAAACATCAATGAGGAGAGAGAATCATTGATAGTTGACCTCCTGCACGCCCCACACTGGGGATGAAGCCCACAACCTGGGCTGTGCCCTAATTGGAATCGAACCATGACCTCTTGATTCATGAGTTGATGCTCGACCACTGAGCCACAGTGGCTGCTCTAACTATTCTTTTATGCCATCAAGGGTTGCATCAGTAAGGAAGCCTTCCAAATAAACAGATCTGTATTTTACACCATTTTTATTTATTTACTTTTTTTCCTTTTTTGTTGAATTTATTGGGGTGACACTGGTTAACAAAATTATACAGCTTTCAGGCACACAACTCTAAAACACATCATCTGTACTCTGTTTTGAGTTTTCATCACTCCAAGTCAAGTAATGGGGAAATTCCATCATTTTTATACACAGTCACGTCAGGGAGGCATTTGTTTGGAGATCTTCTGATTTTAGTTTTATCTTCACTTATTTCTATGAGTTCTGCCTTTGATTTGCTCAATGATCCTACTATTACATTAAATTGTGCTGTTCGAGGCTTTAACCTATTGAATTCTATCATTATTTCCAAAGATATCCAGCCTTCATCCATTTTGATTTGTTCCTTTAAAAACTTGTCCCATGGCAAAATTGAAGCCACCAAAGTAATACTCAATTTGATGAAAGATTTTGGTCTCCGGAGCAGCCATTTTTTCATCGCTATTTTTGGCCATCATGGCTATCTTCTTTTTTTTAAAAAAAATATTTTTATTGGTTTTGTTAGGGGCAAAAATAGAATATTGGAGACTAGCTATGGTTATGGTAAATATTAATCATAAGTGCTTTGTGTTGGTTAAAAAAAGGACATTCTGACCTGGCTGGGAGTAGTATGCCCCCAGGACCTGGGAGTCAACCTTGGAACCATTCTCATTCAAGAATTGTCTATTATCATGGAAAGAGTAACAACCTTGTTGCCTAAACAATGGAGTCCCATCCCAGCCTCCTACTTCCCCATGCCTGTAATCCCTACTTCCCCATGTAATCCTGGTCCTACCCTATATAAGCAGCAGGGGGGCTGCAGAGCAGAATTTCACTGATGATCTGCTGCTCTCCCATACTGCCAGCAGTATTAGAATACATGCTCATATATGATTCAACCCTGTCTCTGCTTAATTGGCTTAAGTACTGACAGGCAGCAGAGACCCTTTGATTGTCCGCTTACAATTTCAGAGAGGAAGGGAAAGGAAGAGAGAGAAACATCAATGATGAGAGAGAATCATTGATTGGCTGCCACCTTCATGCCCCATACTGGGGATTGAGCCTGCAACCCTGGCATGTGCCCTGACTGGGAATTGAACTGTGAACTCCTGGTTCATAGGTTGATGCTCAACCACTGACCCATGCCGGCCGGGCAGCTGTGGCTATCTTTAAGGTCTCGGTCCTGCAGAGCCGGGCCACAGGATCACTAAGAGTGACTGACTGCAGTGTCTCATCTTCCCCCAGATTCAATTAAAGAAAAAAGAGATTTGTGGTTTTTATCTTTTATTTCTTCTCTTCTTTATTTCCATCCCATTTTCTTTTTCTTTTTTGTTCCTCTCCCACTCTCTCCAGGTAGAGTAGACATGTAGTTCTGCACCTGTGAGGGAAGGAGGTATCTACAACTTTCTATTGAATTCTCCCTGTTTTGAGCCTGATGCCTCATATCTGTATTTTGCTGTCCCGAGCATGTCTAAGTGAGGTGACTCTCCAGAGACTTAGTGGTTAGTCTGCAACCCCCCCACTTGTATTCTGAGCCATGGTTTTCTTCACTTTGGCCCATCAGTTACTGAGCCTACATCTGCTTCCAGAGCACAAAAATTATTGAAATCTCTTGTCAACTGACATCCTCTCTCATAATAATTTTATGTCAGTTCTTGTTTCAGTAATGTTGTGTAATAAACAACCATTCTATTTCCCAGTGATGTAACACAACCAACTCCTCCCCCTGTCTTCTCCCTCCCCCTCCATCCCATAGATCAACTGGTCAGTGGTGGAAGTTCCTAAAATTGTGTTCCAATTATTTTATTCCTTTAACATATTTTAAAGTGTCCTCTTTCAAATGTTTCTTTTGCCTTTTTTTCTGTGATTATATTTTGCAGATAATCCATTTAAAACTAATTTTAAACAAACGTACTCAAGCCTATTTATGTTGCCATTCAGTGACCTTGTTTTTGAACCAGGTGTAGCAGAATAACTGGATGCAATAACATCTGTGGCCACTATTGCAGAATTACCCTTTCTAGTCCATATTAAAAAATTCTAGTGAAGTCTCACAAAAGAAAAAAAGCTAAATCAGTAGTTTTCATTCTACCCATATATAAAGTTTTGGCAACATTTTTCTGTGTAAATAAGAACCCTTTAGCCCTCTGTCAGATGGCTTATTTTCCTGGATGGCTTGAGGGCTGGAGAATGTCAATTTAAACTGCCAAAGGTATATCTGAGATTACTTCAGGCAAAATTGAGAAGTGGTTCTTCCCCATCTGTACTTACCTGAGGCATGCAGTGTCTCATGCTCCTCTCTTCTGAAACACTTCTGTTCTGAGGGAGGAAATGTTATTATGGTGAAGGTCTCGATGATGGATGGAACATTGTTAGCCCTCCCAGGATTCTGCATTTTGGCAGGAATCAGGGCCTTAAGCTGAGGAAGTGAGAAAACATCATTATTCAGACCAGCCACGGTAGAAGGACAGATAAAGCAGATGACCTTTCCAAACACTATCATGTTCAGGGGACTGTCAGAGATATTGTCAGTCTTTCTTGACTTTGTGTATTGATTTCACTTTTCAAGTTTTTAAAATCGATTTTACCTTTTTTATAATTTTATTTCTTGATGTCTTAATGGAGCCTTACATGCTATTTTGGCTAGAAAGAGAGTCCTGTATTGTTTTCTATAAATAATTCAACGGTGGCAGTGAACATTAGACATTTGGCTGAAAATTGTACCTATGGGTTGTATTTTCAGGTTACTGCTTTAGTTGTCTAGGTCTAGTTCATTGTTTGCCTAGCTTGCGTATTTTAGCTTTGATCTGTGGGCTTCAGATAATTTATGTACCTTGGAAATATTTATTTATAATTTATATTTTCCCACTTCCCACTGAGTTGCATACAGTAAAAGATTAAATTATAATAACACTTTAAAAATAAAATTCAGAAATTGGAAGCTATGTGATAGGGGCAATATTACAAACAATAGGCTTTGAAGTCAGACAACCCTGGGAAAACTAACCTTTCTCAGTCTTGGTCTCTTTCATGTAAACTGGGAACAACAATCATATCTACATCTTGGGGTTATTGTACCAAAATATTTAGCTTGATGCTGGCACATTGGCACAAATTCATAAATAGAAGCTATTGTTATCACGTGGTTAGAACAAATAAATGTACCGATATCTCAGGCTTCTCTAGTTCCTATGATTGTACTTTTTAATTTACAGTTTCTTGGAAGGCCAGGCAAAAATATGGATGCATTAAGTAAGGTATCCCTGAAGTTTTATGGAGTGTGACTTTTGCTGGCCAAACTTTTCTTGCTTGCCAAAGCATCCCCCAAGAATTTTTAATGTTCAAAAAAGACATGGAATTTCTAAATAGAATTTTGATGAAGGGCAAGTGGAAGCTAGGGTGAGAGTAATGACTAAAAGTTAATGAGTGCCCACTTTGTATTGATAATCTGTTTTAGGGAATGAACTTATTTGATTTTATTTAATGCTCTCACTAATTGTATCAAAGAAATACTATTTATGCCAATGTGTTAATGTGCTAGAATATTCTATTTATAAGTGAATAAATTAAGAACTCTAACTAAATTTAGATTCATTTAAACCCTTAGGTCTAGAATTTGAATCTAGGCCTGTCTGATGCCAAAGCTCATGGTCTTTCTATGCCAACATTCACCTACCTGGCCTACCCCAGAAGATTGAGTGAACTGGAGGGAAGAGAGTCCACAAAATGTCTAGCGATGCCTAAGTCACCATTGAAAAAATGTTCTTGTCTTCACTGACATTGGCTGCAGATGTGGTGAGATTTCCTGGGCCCATTTCTCTCTGATCACTCTATGTCTTAGTGACTTTCATCTTCCCCGCAGTCTTCATCTTAGACATTTTCTCTAGTTTTTTCAGGATTTAAAGGAAGCATAATAGTCAGCTGTATGTTCTAATGTCTAGAATATACTGAAACACAACAATAGGACACACAGAAATTTAGTAGGAAAAAAAAAGCAGCAGTTCATTTTCCCTTGTATTCTCACTCCTCTTCTCTCTCTCTCTCTCTCTCTCTCTCTTTCTCTCTCTCTCTCTCTCTCTCTCTCTCTCTCTCTCTCTCTCTCGTATCTGGAAGCTTGATTCCTTCCACCAATTGTGGCTCTTATCATTGCTGTTTCTTTTGTTTTCTTTCTTTCTGGGAAAAGCTAAATTTCTAGTCGATTTGCCTTTTGAAAACTCTCCCCTTCATAAACCCATCAACATACCTTCACCTTCTACCCATCTCTTCTCAGTGTCTCCTGAGAGTGACAACAGCTGTCAGAAACATCTGCTAGGGCTTTCATTTCTACCCACATGTTCAATAGAGTAATCTTATCTCCATTATCTGATAGGAAAGGAGATATTATCCTAGCTGCATAGAAAATGTTCTTTTTAACAGCACGACTGAAGCTCTAGGATGTGTTCTTCATATGTTGAGCCATAAAAATACAACAAATGCTATTTTAACCTGCAGCCACCTGGAGCGCCTTCCCAGGCTCTCTTTGCATGATTCCAGTGATTGCTTTAAGTATTTGCCTGGTTGAATGACTTGAAAAAATGGGGAAAAGATTTAGTGAGCCCAGTGGTAATGATGAAGCTACAGACTGGAAGAAAATATCTGCAATACATATATTAAACAAATGGCTTCTGTCTAGAATACACAAAACAAAACTAAAAATCTATAACTACAAAGTAAGACAACAGCCCAGCAACAAAGAAAACAGGCAAAAGAATTAAACAGATACTTTACAAAAAAAGATGTAGGCATGAACAATAAGCACATAAAAAGATGTTCAACATTGTTAACCACCAGGGAAATCCAAATTAAAACCACAGGAGGTATTCCAGTATACTCAAAGAGATATTATTAAAAATATTGACAATAGCCAGTGTTGGTGAGGATGTGGAACAATTGAAATGCTCCTATATTGTTGATGGAAATATAAAATGGTACAGCCAAGTTGAAAATAGTTTGGCAGTTTCTTAAAAAGTTAAACATACACTAATATATAACTCAACCCCATATCACTTTGTATTTAGCCAAGAGAAATAAAAACTGTGTCTACACAAAGACTTTTACATAAATGTTCATAGAAGCTTCATTTGTAATAGCTCCAAACTGGAAACAACCTGTATGCCCATTGACAGGTGAATGAGTAAATAAAATGTGGTCTCTCCATGTTGCTGAGGGCATACCATTCAGCAATAAAAAAAGAATCAGACTACAATTTATTCAACTACACGGGTAAATCTTAAAATCATTATGCTGAGTGCAAACTATGTATGAGTAACATGTGCTGGATCACCTTTCATGTGAGAGAGGGAAGGAGCAGGAAAGGACATCTTGAATACACAAAATTGGTGGACTCAGGGACAATAATAGCAATTAGATACATCACTCCAATAGCCAGAATAAAAGAGGAGGTATAAGTTTTCTCTCTTGGCCGTGACCAGCATGGCTAGAGAGCAGACAAGTCCTGAGTAGGGGCGGCTGGGGATTGAGAAAAAGAAAAAAAAAAAAAAGAGAGAGACACAAGACTTTAAGTAAAGCTGGGACCAGGTGGGATGCTGTTCTTAGATGGAGAGACAGTGACCCAGAGCTAGGGCAGTGAGTGTATTATATACAGCATGATATCAGGAATTTTTACTAGAGTTTAAGACAAAGGAAATTATGTGAAATCAGGGTTAAAGATCAAGCTGCAATTCATCATTCTTGTGGCTTCTTTGTAATTGTCACTCCTGGCTGAGCCTGGATAATTGCATCAGTTCTTGGCGCCTGGCTGAACTTAGATAATGAAACCCACCTCCTGGCGCCTGAGCTAAAGGTCAGGCTGACAACATACCTGCCTCTGGCAAGGTATGTTTCCAGAACATCGTTCTGCCAACGCCACTGGACTCAGCCAACAATTAGCTCATGTGCCTTCCCAGGCACTCTCTATAAGGAGGCAAATGGTGGCCATAGGTACTAGTGAGTACAACCAAAGTGAGTCTTAAGGACTGCTAGAACTGTTTGGGGACATGTTTTAGGGTGGCTGGAATTTCTGCAATTGTGGATACAGATGGAGGCAAAATTTTCTGTTCATATTGCCTCTCTAATTTCTTCCAGAATGTTGTACTTGGGCAACATATATTTTAAAAATAAACAACAATAATCTTAAAGCACACCAACATGAAACCAGTCAGCAATAATGCATACATTAAGGAAATTATATCATGTTATAGATTAAAAACAACGTATGCAGATATTTTATAGAGTAACTAAGCATTATTCTTACTTTCATTAAAAGTCAGAAATTTTGTTATATCAATAGAGGGCTCTGTTCATTCTTACCTAAAATTTTCTGTTTGATGAGAATGCTACTAATATCCTTTCTTCTCTCTTTCTCATGAGCTTTTAAAAATCATTTTATTTTGTACATAATATAAAATTTACCATTTTATTAATTGTCAAGTGGCATTAAGTACATTCACAATGTTGTGCAACTATCATCACTCTTCATTTTCACAACTTTTTTATCATCCAAAACTGAATCTCTGTACCCATTAAACAATAACCCCCCATTACTTTCTTTCTCTAGTCCCTGGTAACCAGGTCTACTTTCTGTCACCATGAGTTTGCCTATTTTAGCTATCTTATATAAATAAAATCCCACATATTTATCCTTTTATGTTTGACTTATTTCACTTAGGATAGTGTTTTTAAGATTCATCCATGTCATTATGTGCATCAGAATTGTAATGGCTGAATAAAATTTCATTATATATTAATTCACTAGTGTCCCGGTGCATGGATTCATTGAAAGGAAATTAATTAGAAGAAATATTTTAATATTGCTATTTGAGTCTTGCTAATGAAAAGAAAATAGGATTCTACCGAGTTTCCTATCTACCTACTCCAGGACTTCTGTGAGGATCAAATGAGATGAGGCATGGGAAAACGTTTGGTTAAACTGTAAAATGGTTACATCTGGCTATAAAGCAAGTTGGGTTCCTGGGATGAAGAAACTCCAAGGAGGCTAGTCACTACGGAGAGGAAGCTGGGTGTTGCTACATGACGTCATTACCCTGCGCCCACAGTGACCCATTTCCGGGCTGGGCTGGGCTGTGGGCCATATTTTGCGCCATGGGGTCTTGGCAGTGTTGGCTGTGATTTGGTGGGGTGTCACTCTGGGGTGGTGGCAGGGCCTGTGTCCCACTTGTTAGCCAAGTGTTAGTTTGTTGGCGCCAGGTCCGTGGTGCTGTTTATTTTTAAATGGCCAGTGGGCGTCATGGCAGCTCCTGAGTTGAGCGCCTGCCCCTGGTGGTCTGTGTGCATCATAGCGACTGGTTGGACGGACAGACACTTAGACTTTTATATGTATAGATATGTTGATAGACATTTCGGTTGCTTCCACCAAAATAGCTAACTCTAACCCCAACCCTAACCTTAACCCTAGTCCTGACTGAATGGTTTTGGCTAATGTAACTAATTCTGTTGTGAACATTGGTGTATAAATATCTGTATGAGAGCCTGCTTTATATTCCGTTGTATATATTACCTACAAGTGACATTGCTAGAACGCATGAACATTCTATCCTTCCTTTTTCTTTTTCAGGAACTTCCATACTCTCACTAACTTTCAAATAAAATTTCACTGTTGCTAGTTCGCCTTCTCCTCATCCTCTGAGGAGTGCTTGACCTCTGCCTTCCCATTCCCAGGCATATTATAAAGTCTAAATAGGCGAATTATAAAGTAGGGAGAAGAATCAAATGAAGGGAAGAAACGGGGAAGGCTTCCTATTGGCCTGGTTAAGCTCCAGGTGTCCTTTGGTAAGGGAGCATTCAAGTAATAGGCAAAATAGAAATAAAGCCAAGAACTAAGACAGCATCCATAACAAAGAGCTAGGGGAGGACTGAAGGGGTGAATGTCAGCGGCTTGGCAAGGGAGAGGCACTGGAGCGGTTGCACGATGCAAGGAGACCTGGAGGAAGGAAGCTTGTTGGAAGTGTCACTGCTGTGTGCTGTGAATTGGAACTGCTAATTGTTTTTACATAAACCTGAGGCTTGGAATTCCTCCTAAACTTCTCTTGATTATTGGATTGGTTTCCTGGCATTTGACAATCTGCTGAGACCTGGTTATATGAAGCCTCTAGGTATATAAGAGTTATGCCTGATTGGACAATGTAGCTAAAGTTTCTGCTCTGATAGTAACAAATCCCAAATACCTCAGTAAATGAAAACAAAAACAAAAACAACAACAACAAAACACCCCCACCACACACACTCATTGTATGTTTCCAGGGAAAAATCGCAATCTTATAATAAAACATTAATTCTTTTTACTTAGTACTTTAGGTTACAATAAGTTAATTAAACAAATGTAGCTGTTGGAAGATTATTTTCCTTGTCTGTAGCACAGAGTTTCAGTTCTGGCTTTAACTGGAGTTGTGCATTTGAATATTCATAAGTCTGAAGTGCAAGATCACAAACTGGGACTTTTTCTGTATAAGATACCACCCAGAAAAAATATCACCATTTATTTGGAAAAAACAATATGGTGTGTGGGATGGAATGAAGTTATGGTAACAAAATTTTCCTAACCCTAAATTGGGCTGTGTTCTGACACATGGTTTGATAAGGCAAAATATTTTAAATCAGCAGAGTCCGGAAAAAACCTAGGACATATGGCTGCCTTAGTTTTGATACTAAAACAGGATCTCTTACTCAGTTATAATCTTTTCAGTAAATTAAACAGCATTACCCTGGTACATTCATGGATTCCTTGATTTATTGATTTAGTCACTTCCTAGCAAGGTATAGCATCTCCTCAACGTATGTTTCCAGACTCATCTTTTGATTCTACTCTCTCTAACAGCCTGTCCTCAACCCATTCTAAACTACTTAGTTTTGTTGGATATGCCATGGTCTCCATACTTTTGCATGTGTAGGTTCCACTCTATGGAATACCCTTCCCTGCACTCTGTCTGGATAACCTCTGTTAATTGCCCTGTTTAGGCATCATCTCCTAAGGGAAGACATCTTATACCACTTCTTACCCTTATTGTTTTGTCCCGGTACTTTCTCTGTGCCTCCAAGGTATCCCTGTAAAACTCAATCACAGTGTATTTCCTATAGTACTATAAATGTTGATTTACTTTGTATTGTCTTCCCAGGATAGTAAACCATTCAAGGGTGTATTAGTTTGCTGGGATTGCCATAACAAAAAAACATCTTAGTGGCTTAAAAAAACAGAAATTTATTTTCTCACAGTTCGGGAGGCTAGAAGTTCAAGATCAAGGTGCTGGCAGGTTTGGTTTCCTCTGAGGCCTCTCACCTTGGCTTGTGGATGGTGGCCTTCTGGCTCTGTCCTCACATGGCCTTTGTTTTATGCACAAAAGTGTCTGCAGTGTCTCTTTCTTTTCTTATAAGGAAAACAGTCATGTTGGATTAGGGTACCACTCTTATGAACTCATCTAACCTTAATTATTTGTTTATAGATCCTATCTTGAAATACAGTCACATTGGGGGTTATGGCTCTAAAATATTAATTTGGGAATGGGAGCACAATTCAGTCCACAACAGAGGGCAAGGACTATTTCTTACTAGAGTTTATATCTCTACCTCCTATTAAAGTATTTTAAGCAATGAACAAAGGATTAAAGAATCCTGTTACTAAAGGATCAAATAACAAATGAATAAAATGAAAGAAGACTGTTCTAATTGTCAAGGTTTGAAGGAATCAGGACTTAAGAGAAGATATTCACAGGGTTGATAATTGAAACTGTAGTAAAGGTTATGAAGAGAGAGAAAGAGGAGAGAGAGGGAGAGAAGGAAAGAGGGAGAGAGAGACTGTAGAGAAAAAAGAAAAATGTTGCAAATTGGGAGGGATAAAAGAGGGATGGGACATGTCAGAAAAGATGATGAAGATTAGCATATACTAGACCTGAAATGAGTGAGTTTGTGATATAAGAAAGGGAAATCAACAATGTTAAATAGTGAAGGAAGATGAGACTATTGGATTTAGTGCATTATAAATAATTGATGCACAACTACCAGAATGGTTAAAGTGAAGAAGAAAAAAATACCAATTGTTGGGGAGAATACGTAGCAACTAGAATTCTCATATATAATACTAGTTGGATGTATTTGTTACAACCACTTTCGACATGGCTTAGCAGTATCTATAATATTAAAATTAAATATATAAATACTCCATGCCCTCCCAAATGCCACCTCTAAATGTATACTCAACAAAAATGTATACACATGTTTATTGAAAGAGATGTACCAGGATGTTCATAGCAGCACTATTCATAAAATCCCCCAGACTGAAAGCTGCTCAAATACCCAAAAGTGGAATAGATCACACATTGTAGTATATTTACATAATATAAACTTACAGAAAGGAGAATGAGTGAACTAAAATTAAACACACAAAAAAACATTGAAAAACATGCAATCACAATGTTAGATGAAAGAAGACACATGAAAAAAGAATACATACAGTATGTTTCCATTTATAGGAAGTTTACAAGTCAGTAGTACAAATGTATGGTGTCAGAAGTCAGAATAGTCAGTTAATTTGTTGGGGGAGGGGTCAGTATGTCATAGAGGACATGCCTAGGAAATTAAGAATCCTGGTAATGTCTGTTGGTCTGGTTGCTGGTACATAGGTGTGTTCAGTTTGCACACATTAATTGAGCTTTTCACTTATGATTTATCCATATAAATGTTTGCTGTATATAAATGTTTCAAAAAGCAATAAAAATTCAGTAAGTAACAAAGTGATATAATATTGTGGTGATATTGCCTACAGGAGAAAATGTGTGTGTGTGTGTGTGTGTGTGTGTGTGTTTGAGAAAGCAATTCTGCAGAGATGAAACTATAAGTTTTTGCTGGTGGGATGAGTGAAAAGATATGAAAATTTTTGTCTAGCTCAAGGTATTTGGCAATAGAAGGAATAAAAAAGAATAACTTATATGTAGCTGGGTCAGAAAAAGATTTAATTTAATTTCACTTTGAAGAATGGTATCGTAGGAGATAAAAAAAACGACAAAACTTTCCCTCTACCCTGTAACTTATCTGGGGCCCTGAAACAAAAGAGAGATTAACAATAGAAAAACAAATACAAGTTTATTAACATGTACATAATACCCAGTGAAATGAAAATTGGCATGGCTCAATGGAATGACATATCATGAGATATGTCTTTGGAAAAGACAATAATGCTAATCTACACTAATAAAAGAGAAACATGGTAATTGGCGTACGACCACTACCCTTCTGATTGGCTGATCAGCGTATCCTTATGCAAATTAACTGTCAGCCAAGATGGCGGCTGGCAGCCATGCACTGAAGCGAGCAGGGAGGCTTCCTTGCTCCAGTGACTGCAGACTGCAACGTTCCCCGCCTGACTTGCAGGCCTCTGAGCTGGCAGTTTGAAACATTCTAACAAATATAGCCGGCTGGGATCTCAGAGCTGAAGTTATACATTGTTTCGATTATAGAACGGCAAACAAACCAGCAGTGGAAGCCTCAGAGCTAGAGCCAGAGCTAAAGCTGGCCCAGAAGAAAAAAAAAAAAGAAAAAAAGGAGTGGTTGGGAGCTTCCCGCCAGCCTGAAAGCAGTCAAAACCGCCAGCCTGAAAGCAGCCCTCAGCCCCTCACCCAGACTGGCCAGGCACCCCAGTGGGGACCCCTACCCTGAAGGGTGTGTGACCAGATGCAAACAGCCATCATCTCCTCATCCAGGCTGGCCAGGCACCCCAGTGGGGACCCCCACCCTGATCCAGGACACCCTTCAGGGCAAACCAGCCGGCCCCCAGGCCTCTATCCTATATAGTAAAAGGGTAATATGCCTCCCAGCACCGGGATCAGCGGAGCAGTGAGGCCTCCTGGCACCAGATCAGTGTGACAGGGGGCAGCGCCCAAACCCCCTGATCGCCCTGCGGCTCTGTGTGTGACAGGGGGTGGAGCCCCAACCTCCTGATCGGCCCTGCTCTGTGTGTGACAGGGTGCGGCGCCCAAACCCGCCCCCCCCCCCCCCCTCCACGGGCCCTGCTCTGTGTGTGACAGGGTAGAGCCATAACCTCTCCATCGGCCCTGCCCCGAGTGTGACAGGGTGCAGCGCCCCAACCCCCTGATCCGCCCTGCTCTGTGTGTGACAGGGGGCGGTGCCCCAACTCCCCTATTGGCCCTACTCTGTGTGTGACAGGGAGGAGCTCCCCAACCCCCTGATGGGCCCTGCTCTGTGCGTGACGGGGGGGGGGGGGGAGGGCGAGGGGGGGGCAGTGCCCCAACCCCCTGATGGGCCCTGCTCTGTGAGTGACAGGGGGCAGCGCCCCAACCTCCTGATTGGCCCTGCTCTGATTTAAATCACAGCTTTCTCCACGGATAAGATTCTCTTGTGATTTAGAGTCATCCTTCTCTTCCTGGTACAGAGAAAGAGACACTTACAAATGGAGATTTCCTTCATAAATTTCTCTTACAAAAGGGACTCAAGCTGTTTGCAGAGCTTCTGTTGTGTCTGCCATTTTTTGCAGCATAATCCTTATGCCAAAGAAGCATATTTGGGGTGACATATTCTTGTCTCCTATGGTATCAAAGAGAGGGAAATTTGAGATATGGTTGAAGAGGAATGAGAAAACCAAGTCTCAGAGATGGTGTGAGGATGGGATTACGGACTAAGGTAGAAAGTGTGGGTCTTTAGAAGAGGACTAAGTCCTCTTCTTTAGAAATAGGAGGACCAAGGAGAGAGGAAATTGAGAACATTATAGGTGTCTAAGTCCAGTCTAGAAGATTAAAATTGGAAGGTGGGTGTGGAGATGGGTCTTGAAAAGAGTGAAAAAACGAGCAATAATGTCAGCAGGTAACATACTTGTGAGACAAGAAAGGTATAAAAGTTTTGTATGAATTTATACAGAGACCCCAATGGCATGCTACCATGGTTTTATGGTGCAATGCTTTGGTATTCAGGGTGAAAAGGAGAGAAAGTGGCCAGAAGGGTTGCCCAGACAATGTTGGGCATAGTAAATATAAAAATGGTCAGCAACTCCAGGGTTTTGTGAAGGGCCTTTACAAAATATCTCTATGTGCTCTCCAGAGTCATTTGGCAGGAATTAGTTGAAGTGGCATGAGACCTGTAAAATTGAAGACTCTAGAGCAGCGGTTCTCAACCTGTGGGTCGCGAACAATGAAAATACATCCTGCATATCAGATATTTACATTACGATTCATAACAGTAGCAAAATTACAGTTATGAAGTAGCAACGAAAATAATTTTATGGTTGGGGGTCACCAAAACATGAGGAACTGTATTAAAGGGTCGTGGCATTAGGAAGGTTGAGAACCACTGCTCTAGAGGGTCCAGGGGGCTAGGGGTTAAGGTTAGTAGGGAGTGTGTTTGGTCCGTGCAGGGAATGGGAGAGATGACAGGCCAAACTTTCTGTGATCTCTGCTGCAGATTTCAGGTCCTTCCTAAATTTCAGCTCTTTCACTCCTCTCACCCCAGAGTGAGCATTTTATTGTGGCCATAATCTCTCTACATAGAGCTCCTTATGAAACGAAAACTTGGGGTAAATATTTTTTTAAAAGGATGAGTTCTTCAGATGTTATAACAGTGGTCCTCATGGTTGTGTAGATATGAACTCACATCTGGTGATTCCATCAGCCCCAAAAGTCCTATGACTCTAGGGAACAGTTGGTCCAATATTCTAATGCAAAAGAGATTGCTGACTCCAAGTGAAAGATCTCCATGCCACTGGAGACCAGCAGCTAGAATGGGTTTCTTAACCCAGAAGCCAAGTCCCTTGTTTCTTAACATATTGTCAGATATATTCTTTTTATTTTTAAAAGTAAGCTTAAAAACATAATCTTTTTACTAATGGACCATTGAACCAAGACTCATTTTAGCTCTTGGATTATTAGCCTCTGACCAGCCTTTCCCACAGAGCTGGGTTTTTATCCACACATAATCCTCTGTCACCATCATCATCATCTGTTGCTTCTACCCCAATTTCTCATAGTATTCACTTTTAGCACCATTACCCCAAATTGGTGAATTTCAGGCAGAATCGTCTATGAAAATATCGGAGGTAAAAATAAGCCATTGTAGGCTGTTAATGTCACCCCGAGGCCTTATTTGCTACTTTTCTGCTCATTTTACTGCACTTAACCCACTACAAAGGAACTGAACTATAATCAAATGCAATTTACCAGAGCTAATGGAGGGGCCAAAAGGCACTGGAAACAAAGATAGCGAATAATAAGAGATAAATGTAGGAAAAAGACAAAGTATGCATACATGCTTTTGAGATATCATGCGCATTATACTAGTAAATATCTGCCCTAATAATTTTGCAGTTCAATTAAAGCAGTCTGTGGCCTGGGATGGGGAAGGTGGTGAAGCAAGATTACCCAGGGATAGTGTGCATTCGAACATTGGCAGAGGCAGAGAGAGAGCTGTGATAGAGAATACAACAAGTAGAAAATTGAGTGTTGATTTGTGGCCAACTATAGTGGAAAACAGGCTGGTATATTTGAGCCAGGTTTGTATATCATGTTCATTTTCTCATTTAAAAAATTGCCAAACTACTTTTGTTCTGTGACTTATTTCTTCTCTGAACCACCTGGAAATGGACCTTATTTTTGGGTGAACTCCAGGGGAAATTTTGAATTCAGTATGGCTCTCCTCTTTTACTCCTGTAGACCTGGACATGAGGCTTGGCACATGCCATTCTGATAAAATGGAACCAATCTTGACTGTCCTTGAAGGAGAAGGCTGGGAGACAGGCTGTGGCTGCCTCTGGATAAGACATTCTTTGCTCCTTGACATCTCGTTTCTATAAAAAGGCACGGATCATTTTGCTAGACTCTGCAAATAAGTCAAAATAAATCAAGGTCTGCATTAGAACGGAAATCTCAATAACTTTTTTTCATTGGATTTGCTCGGGTTGTACTTATAGCTGGGACAAAAGGGCAAACACAGAATGTGAAGCAAAGAAACCATCTCCTTTTATGTATTTTCACTGTAACCGAAAAGTCAGCTATATAGAACCTATGGTTTGAATGCCTTCCAAGGTGAGACAAACCTCAGTGTTCTGAGCTTTTCCCTTTTTACAATGTTCTTTCCTCCCTTGACCTTAACTGTCACATATGGTGTCATGTTGATCCATGACACCATCCTTCCTCCTTGAAAGCTCATATCCCAGAGTCATGGTTTCTTAATATTTGGTTAAGTGCCACCTGCCAAGACCCAGTTATTTCTGTAGCCAATTAACTAGTTCACTGGTTCATGAAAGCTGTAATGCTTCTAGAAGCAATAAAATTAAAGCACAGTCTCTTTTTGAAAAGCAGGGGGCATTGGCTGTTGCTGTTGTCACTGTTAACTGTCCTTTGTGTCTGAGAAGCCCGAGGTATCAGGAGCTTTACCTTATCCTTTGATGTATGAAGAATCCAATTTAGAGCTTAGCCTGTGCATGTTTTTGAGAGACTAAGCCGGGTATTTAGGATAAGGGAGTGCTATTTGCAAGGACGTTTTCATAGCAGAGAAGATTGTTTGCCCTGATAAATGTAGCAGAAACTGGGTAGCTCTTCACTAAACCCACTTTTTCTTCCCTCTGAGCCCAGAGTTAGCTCACATTTTCCAGCCCTGCTTGTGGTTGGGTGTGGCCACATGACTGAGATCTGACTGACAGAATGTGCTAGAAGTCATGTTCATACTTCTAGGCCTGGCTCCGTGCATGATCTTCCCCTTCTGGCTTGATGCTGACAAGCATGGTAACGTGGGGAGCCTGGTATCTAAGGTGATGGAGACATAGATAGAAAGAGCCTGGGTGCCTGGATCACTGCTCAGAGGACATGCGCCCACTGATTGGAAATAAGTTTGTGTGAGCGAAATAAACATCTATCCTCGAAAGCCACTAAGGTTTAGGGTTTTATCTGTTACATCTTTAGATAGTTATTCCTTAACTAAAACTCTAAACCAGCATTTGCACGAAATTAACGCATACTGACATTTTGACTCACTATGGCAAACAAGTTAGACTCACTTTTGTCAAAACAAACTTCTATACATTTGCAAGAGTCACACATTCCAAATCCCTGTTAAAACAAGTGTTTTTATGTTTCTTCTAAAAGTCAGTTTATATTAGTGATCAGAAGGTCTCAGTGTGTAAATTACTCCTGAAAACATTGGGCAGGGATGATGATCACAGATTAAGATTAATGGGGTCTCTAATTGAGGAGGGAAAAATTGCGTAAGAATACAATAATAAAGGAGCACACAAAACAAGGAAAAATAAAGTATACACACAGTGTAAGTTAATGATAAGAACTCAAAAAGCATTGTTACAGGAGGTGCGGGGAGTTTTGAGACTTGCGGAAGACACACGAAGAGCCAGGGGCTGAATCAAGGTGGGGAACCAGCGCTGGCACTCAGGGAGCTGCCTTAATATCTGTTTCCTTCTGAGGCTGCCGCAGGCCTGGGGACACAGACAGAGACCTGAACTACAATTACAGTGAGAGTGACTGTGTTTTTCACCCAAGGTCTCACCCAGGAGTTCTCTTGCACTTGTTGGAGATCTCATTATTAGGCTCCCCAGATGGACCTTAGCCCTTTCAGGCTGCTTGTATGGAAATAAACAAAGACTAACCATATGAGAAAAGCAAAGGCAATTTATTCAGAGCTTGTTATAGCAAGAGAGTCAGCCACTGCTACTTGCATTTTGGCAAAGACTCAAAGGCCCGCAGAGGTGTGGGAGAGCTTCAGAGAGGAGAGAAGGGAAGGCTCCTGTGTGCCCTGATCTGAGGCTGGCTGTTGATCTGGGGATGGTGGAAGCGGCTAACTAGAACTGGGGTGCCTATGGCATTGGTTAGGGGTGCGTATTCTCTGCTTGGAAATGAGGTCAAAATTCAGGGAAGCTGTCAGTTATTAGTTAAGTCTTGACCATTTGAGGCCAATTGTAGGGAAGTTATTATTATTATTATTACTATTACTATTATTTTTTTTATGTTGTTCATCCTCACTGGAGGATATTGTTTTACATTTTTTTTTAAAAAGAAGGGAGGGAGGGAAATGAGGGTGGGAGAGAGGGAGAGAGAGGGAGAAAGAGAGAGAGAGAGAGAGAGGAAGAGAGAGAGAAAGAGAGATCTCATATTGATTGCCTCCCGCACACACCCTGACTGGACCTTGGGTTAGAACCTGCAACCCAGGTATGTGCCCTTGACCAGGAATCGAACCCATGACCCTTCGGTGCTTGGGCAGACATTCTAACCACTGAGCATACCAGCCAGAATGGGAAGTTATTGTTTAGCTTCCTGGATTGTCACTTTGAGCCACTTCTGGGTGGCCAGGAAGACTATGTTACATTAAAAAAAGAAAAGAAAAAGGTGCATTAAGAAAAGCTCTGTAAACAATTGAGTGTGACTATTGGATATGTATAAATTTGAGCATATTTTACTTTTTGAACCTCTTGATTTATCCTGTTTTTAAATCAGAATGGATCTGGCCAAAAGTAGAAATGAAAATATTTTACGTTTTCCTTCTCATATTCCTCTTTCAGCTATTGAAAGAAAACACACCAACCCATTTAGTATTCTGGACATTTAAAAGACCTTCAAGTCTCAGCTCTTTGGCAGCCCAGTGTCTTTAAATTTGCAGAACAGGCAGGCAGGGCATGATTCCATGTTTCCAACTCCCTGGGGCTCATTTCAGGGGTTTGATTAACTCTTTGGTTTGGCTCAGCAAAGAGAAGCCGAGTGTCTGCTTAGAAGAAGAGGCAGGGGGCATTCAAATGAGGACTGCTGTCTGCCAAGATCAAAGCAGCATTGCACATGTTAAGGAGTCTAAATCGCAGACCCTTGGATGGTTGTAGCACCAACTTGAAGCCTATTTGGACAGAAGTGGCCACTTGAGCAGCCTTAGGGTTGGGCAAAGGCTTCTTTGTTTTAGAAAGTGCCTCGCACTCGGAGGAGGGAATGTGAACGGAGGGAGCCCTCTTTTGGAGGAGGAAAGCTAAGGAGGAAAGTAAGGGAGAGTGGGAAAGACCACAGTCACGACTGGACAGAAGATGTAAGCTGAGGACTCTCCGTTTGCTTTCATTGGCAGAAGGTACTCGGGAGAGTGCCAGCCTGCATTTCTGAATTCAGATTGTGGGAAAACCAACCAATGTTTTTAAGATAAAAGGGTCGACTACCCACAGGGAGAAACTTTCCCCAAATTATCTAGATTATAAGGCTAGAATTTTTCTCTTGTTTGTTTGGCTAAGATCAAGAATTCTAAAGGTAGGGATGAGGTGGGTGGAGGTGGGTTTCACATGTGTTGGAGGAGCTGGGAGCAAGCACTACCCGCTGGTGAGGGCATGAACGCAGGGAGTGTCATCCAAATGTACTCCACGGTGGTCCTGGGTTCACTTCCTTGGCTTTTCACAAGACCAACAGTAAAGGTGATCCAAGTGAAATTAATCTATGGCTTTTCTGGAATACTAATTCTGTTGAGTATGGTGAGCAGCTGCTGATAGGGCGTCCAGTGATCCCTCTCCTGGTATTCATACCTTTGCTTAATATCCTCACCTTGAATGTGGGCTCTATTCAGTGACTCACTTCTAATGAGTGCTGGGAGGTCCTGTTCCCACTCCTCTCTTGGCCTCTCACTTGTCTGCTTGATGGAACCAGCTGTCATGTTGTGAGCTGCCCTGTGGGCAAAGCAAGACAGCCTCAGGCAAATAGCCAGTAAGGAGCGGAGGCTCTCAGCCCAACAACCTGCAAAAAACTGAACCGATTCCCGACAATAACCATGTGAGGGAGCTTGGAAGTGGATCCTAGTTCTGACAAGCCTTCAGATAACTACAGTCCCTGTCCCCATGATTTCATCCTGGGCAAGAACCTGAAGGAGAGGCATGCCCAGGTTCCTGAATTACAGGAAACGTGAGCTGCTTCACTGCACCAATCTCCTTCTCCTTAACTCTGAACATCCACTTGGCTGCTGAGTCCACTAGAGATTTCTCTTTCTTTAAAGTTTTCACCTCTTCTTGCCTCTCTAGTCTTATAGCCATAACCTATTCCAAGGAAAGTTCTTGGGAAATTACAGGAAAATAGATTAAGAGGCCTGACATTTGCAGAATGTCCTCCAGCCACTTATCCTCATTACACCACCCTTGGTTCTTTCGGTTCATCAAATCTCATTTAGTTGTGCATCAATTAGATTGCCTTTGGCTGCAAGTGACATAATATCCATAATAGTGGATTGTATAACCAAGGACTTATTTTTATCACACTATAAAGTCTAGAGTTAGGTGGTCAAGGATGTTATTCAAGCAGGCACTGGAAAACCTTATAAAAGGCAAGAGAGTATTTTAGGCCTTGAGGATTGTATAAACACATTGCCCTTGGAATGAGAAAGCATCCATAGAAAGTAGACAAATAAATAATGAACAAACAAATAGCAGCCATGGACAATGTAAACATATGAACATGGCTGTCTACCAATAAAACTTTATTTATGGACAATGAAATTTGAATTTGCACATAATTTGATTTTTCATAAAATATTCTTCTTCTTTTGATTTCCTCCCAGCCATTTACAAGTGTAAAAACCACTTCTCTTGCAGGCTGTATAAACGCATTCAGCAGATCAGATTTGCTGACTTTCATGTTAGTCTCCTTCTATCTTCCTACACTCACATTCTTAGTGCCTGGTGTGGGCTTCATGCACACACCATGACTGCTGCTGCTCCAGTCACTGCTTCTGCATTCCAGGAAAAAAGAAAGGAAGGGGAAGGAAGAGGAGTGTTGCCTAGATTAGATCATCAGAAGCCTTCCAGAATTCCTCAGCTTATGGCATTGCAGAAGTGTGTCAAATTATTTTATCTGAGCACACTGCAAACCTGATCAAATTTGGGATTCTGTTAGTAAGAAAGAAGAGAAAGAATGGGCATTAGAATGCAAATAGCAGAGTGTGCCAGAATTGAGTTCTTGCTTTATCCTTTGATATGTGACCCAGAGGCAATTGTCTATAATAGCATAGAACTCTAAAAGCCTGATTATGCAAAGTATTACTGCTCAGTTTTCCAGTGGTAATTCCTGTTATATCAGGACACATTGGTGAGCTCCAGAAATTTGATAAGCAACCATTCAGAAATCTGACTAATGATTTTTATTATTGCCCAACAAGTTTCCAATGCACAGCTATATGTGAGCACATTTAAAGCACCAAATGCAGCATTAGCTAGTATATGCAGAATGAGTCTTGCCTTGGACAGCTTGTCATGGCTAATTTTACAAAAGCAGTAACTACAATGCTTACTAGTAGTTTGCCGTTCTTTCCTACTTTGAATCCTTCACTTTAACAGGTTTCCTTGAGATGGATTGAAAATTAGGAATTAAGATAATTCTTCTTTTGTTGTTATTTGTGTGCAAGTTCCATGGAAGTACCCCCTTTAGTAAACCTTTGGAGATAGTGACTAACCCCACAAAAGAGGGGACAGTTAGCCTTGTCCTTACTGTGAATGGCTACAGAGAAATGACAGGGTCTCTTTGCCTGCCTGCGTCGTCTGCATATGAACAGAATACTAGAGTCAATGGTCCTACAACAATGATACTTTCTAGAAAGGAGAGACATGAGGTAGCTTATTAAAAGAGAGGACCCTAGCACATTCACTGGAGTATGGGCATTTAGAAACAAAAATCTATGAAAAAAATAGCATGACCGAGGTGATAAATCATTGGAACACAACCATTGACTTCTGACCATCTGATGAGTTATGGAACTCAAACAAGATGTTAATTTCTCCAGATCTTGGGTTCCACTTCTCAAAAACTGCTTTCTTTCATTTTAAAGTGATATAAACTAGCATATAAGAGCATAGGCTTTGGCATCAGACAGATCTGGACTCAAGTTCTAGCTCTGCCACATTCAATTTGGGTGAGCGTGGACAAGTTGCTTGATCCTTAAGAGACCAAAATCCTCCTACTATAAAAAGGGACTAAAATGGGACTATTTTGTTTTCAGGACAAAGTGAGAAAATATATGTAATACTCTTAGCATAGTATCTGGTAACTAGTAAGCACTCAAAAAAACATCCCCTATTATGATTCTTCATATGATTCTTTTACTTAATATTTGCTAAGCTCCTTTGTGTAATACACTCTGTACATAAAACTCTGTATTTAAATCTACACTCAGAGTTACTTCATCATTAGACAAGCCCAGTCAGCCTTGCATTGTATTTTGGAATTCTCTTTCCAAATAATACTGAGTGCTTATGATGCACCAGTCTCTGTTTTAAGCATGTATTATTTTATTTTATATTATTTTGCATGTATTATTTTATTAAATCCTTATATACACAAGAAAGGAGTACTATTATTCAATGTAAGAAATGAGGAACTGAGGCACAGTGAGGTCATCTTGTCTGAAATCATTCAGCTGGTAAGTAGTGGAAAGGGAATTTAAACCTCTAGGCTAGTGATTCTCAACTTAGGGTGACCCCCTCCTCACGCCCTCCCCCCACCAGGGGACATTTGGCCACATTTTTAGTTGACACAACTCAGGGGAGAGTGCTACTGGTGTCTGTGGGTAGAGATGAGGGCTGTTGCTAAGCATCCTACAGTGTACAGGAGAGCTTCCGCAACAAGGAATTATCCAGCACAAATGTCAAGTGCTGAGGGTGAGAAACCTTTCCTGGCCTGTCTGTTTCCTGAGCTCATGTCCCAACTATTTCTTTATCCAGCATCCATATATTTTCTACAGAGAGGACAGCGACAACTTAAAGACAAAGTGATATTTCTGTGGGTTTCCTCATGTCTTGTGTACCATTCTGAACAAAAGTTAGGAATAAGTAAGTAATCTGAGAATGATTACTATTTTGTTTTTTGAAGAGGTTAATTGTGAAATAAATATCATTTAAAATCTAAATTTAATATAGTTCTAGAAAAAAAGGTCTCCCCCTTCGAATCAAAAATAGCAAGTGTCTGCGAGTGCATGAAGGACTTGAAAAGGAAAGCTAGAGTGATGCTTCCGTGAAGGTTCGAAATGCTCAGCGGTGGCCTCTGTGGGTGAGTACAGCGCCAAGAAAGAGAGAAGACATGAAGCAGATGCCAGCTTTCTCCCAAAGGCCCAAAACCAAAGAACTAGCTCCTTGCTTTGTGTCATAGCATCTGCTGTTTAAGACTGGGTATTGCAAGTGTGAAATCAAGATGGGAGATAACACATTACTCCAAGAAGGTGATAAAATAAATGTTCTAAAATCATTCGGAAAGCCACTCTAGTTGGCTTTTGTTAAAAGATAAACTGAGGCATATTAAACATTTTAAGAGTGTATTTGAGCAAAAATTGGTTCTTAATAGGTAGCCCCAAGCTGGAAGTGGTTAGGAGAGTTCCATGCATAGGAGCCTGGGGAAAGGCTTTTATAGAGAACAGGTGGTAGCAAAGCAAGAAAATTATTTGAATCACTAAAATGATCTAAGGCGCCATAAAATGACAATTGCAATAACAAATACCATTGTAATAAAAGTTATAAGAGACTTAGATTAGCAGATTAATAAGGAAACAAATTATAAGGAATCTTTTGGAGGTAATTTTAAAGTCACAAATCACTGCTAAAGAAGAATTCAAGAGGTTGGTCATCCAGTCATTTCTTCATAGAAATAATGATGTTAGATTTCATGAGCTATCATGGTCCTTCCATTGAGGGTGTGGTGAGGTACATTACGAATGTGGAAAATAAAGGCAGTATTGATTTGACAGGGAGCATCTCAGTAGGCAAGCAGTGCAACACCTCCCCAAATAGAAGGCCCATGCATGAGCCGGGCTGTGTGTTGGACCCTGCAGTACAGAGATGGGCATCTCAGGCAGCTCAGCATCTCACTGACCTCACCAGAGCAGACCTCCTTGGCATGCTCATCTCCTATGCCACCCATGAGAGAGGACTACAACCTCTACCAAAGATGATGCTTGCAGTGGCACCAAACTTAACAGGAAATATTTGAAAAGACAAACTCAGAGCCACACAAATAGGTCTTTTTGGTTTGGTTTGGTTTTGAAATTCCACATTGCTACCATGGATCTGGTAATGGAAGATAGGAACTGAGCTCAACTCCATTGCTAATGTCTCTTATTTGGATGTGGCCTCCAGACAGCTCGCTTCGACTTATTCAGATGGCCCCATCCCAGATGTTTTAATTCTTCTTGTCCCTGTTTCCAAGTTATAAGTGTGTCACCATTATCCAGCCACACTTACTATCTTTTTAAAAAATATATATTTTATTGATATTTTACAGAGAGGAAGGGAGAGGGATAGAGAGTTAGAAACATCGATGAGAGAGAAACATCGATCAGCTGCCTCCTGCACACCCCTTACTGGGGATGTGCATGCAACCAAGGTACATGCCCTTGACTGGAATTGAACCTGGGACCTTTCAGTCCACAGGCCGACGCTCTTTCCACTGAGCCAAACCGGGTAGGGCCACACTTACTATCTTTGCCCCTCTGTCAGTCTGGCCAATAACCTCTGATGGTCTCTGCTGTTTTATAGAGCTGATCCAAATACAGCTGAATACATCCTACCAGAATTGTCCCTCAGTCACACCCCATGTTGTACATCCTACATAGAGCTCACCTCTTAATCACCAGGGAGTATGTTATATGTATTTCTACTCATCTTGTTTCCACGGCCTTGTTTCAGTGAATCTGTTGCACTCCCATAACACTGAACAACAAGCCAGGAGTGGAGTAGGTATTTGTGTTGAATAAATCTACTAAAAACTTGAATTTTATGCTCTTTGGTAGTCTTACATTTTCCTCCCTGACAGTTTCACATTGCAAAAGGTATCAGATGTGTCATTTGACATCTGCATCTCCTTATTAAAGGAGAAATAGCAAGAAAGAAAAGTCACAGAGTGCATCTCTATGGTGACATGCAATTTTCCACAACTCATACAGTTTCTAAGTAAATCGCTCTCTGAAATTTTTCTTAGCTTCCACCTGCATTTTCCTTGTTGACAACATCCTCCATACTTTATAAGAAAGTTATTATTTTTGCTCGAATGTCCTATTTTTTAAACAGTGACTTTTCTTAGTTATGATATCACCACTTCTATATTGTAAAGGTGTCTAGTCCAAGCTATTTTTGGATAGGTTTTGCATATGTCCTTATAGACCTTTCCAGTTTGAACAGCATTATGAAGGCTTTTGTGACATTCTTGTAGCATGAACTAGAAGATCAGAATAATCGCTAGCTGCTTTTGCTACCTGCTGTGTGCAAGATTCTTTATATATGCAAACCTAGTGTTCCTGACTCCTTCCATTTACTATGAGGCAGTCAAATATGAGCTTTACTCTCACATGATTGGGAGGTCCCAGCCCTTACTACAGTATATTCCTCTGAGGGTCCTAGCTTGCATTCTGCTACCTGCCAACATCCAAGTAGATCAACTCTTATCAACTGCTGCTCCTGGTTCTCTCTAATAACAGCAGCTTTCTCACCACCACATTCCCAATAGGGATGTGAGGATAGTGTAAAAAAAATTAGAAAGCCCTCAACATCATATGTCACTGCATCTGACGTCCATTCACCATATTCTCACATGCAGTTTCTTTCGTTAGTCTTGGCCTAACGTCTTGCTGGGGCCGCTCTTCCTGAGTGGATTCCTTTTTCTCATGCTCACCTTCCAGGAATATCTGAACACTCCAGCGATTATCCTCCCTGTCTTTTGTGAAGTGACTATTTGTCTTTTGTCTAATTTTGTATTAGTTATTTGTCTTTTTCTTTGTAAGAAAGAGAGGAGTGAGATTATGGGGTTCTCTTATCTCTAATCTAAGACAACCAACCTTTTTCCTGCAATTAATAAAAAGAAAGAAATGTAGAGGAAAGTATAGCAGATATTAAAAGTAACTATGTTTGACTTCTGTTTGCAACCAAACAGACTCGACAGGCAAAAAGCAGGCTGGACCTTCACTTTCTCTGCTCTGAACACACCTCAGAAGGGCTGGGTGGCTCATAGTGTTAACTTCTGGGGAGTCAGGATATTAAAGGAGTTTAGATTAATTGCACCATTTTGAATAAATTAAACTAATTTAATGTGTTTTATTAAAACTGACTAGTTTTTTGTTTTATAATGCTGCTGTCTATAGTAGCAATTTCCAATCTTTTTCATCTCATGGCATGGGTAAGCTAATTACAAACATTCTGTGGTACACCAAAAAATATGTATAATTTTGATTGATTGACAAAAAAATCATAATTGTAATTACCTATCATTTTTGCTCCAAAGTGACTTTTAAAAAAATCAGGTGCCTACACTTGTATATAGGGATTTCTGGTACCAAGAATTAACCAGTCAGCCTGCCCAGCATGGCTCAATGGTTGAGCATCGACCTATGAGCCAGTAGGTCATGGTTCAATTTCCAGTCAGGGCACATGTCCAGGTTGCAGGCTTGATCCCCAGTGGAGGGTGTGCAGGAGGCAGCCGGTCAATGATTCTCTCTCATCATTGATGTTTCTCTCTCTCTCTCTCCCTTTCTCCTTTCATCTCTGAGGTTAAAAGATGTCAGCAGGGTTAGTTTCTTCTGAGGCCTTCTCCTTGTTTCTTTGCATGGTCTTCCCACTGAGTGTGTGTATGTCCCAGTCTCCTCTTTTTATAAGAACACACATCTTATTGGTTCAGGACCCTCCTCAGTAACCTCATTGTATCTTAATTACCTCTTTAAAGCTAATATTTCTAAATAAAGTCACATTCTGAGGTACTAGGGATCAGGACTTCAATATATGAGATATGAGTTTAGGAAGGAAGGTGCACAACTCAGTCTACAATGTGAGGCTAAAGACTAGAATGTAAATATAAACCACATCGGCAAAACAGGTTCAAAACCAAAATGCATCACCAGGACAGGTGAGAAGAAGGTGGGTAGTGGGCCTGAGGGAGGTGGCCAGGAGCTAGGGTGCCACATGGAGGGGTTTGACAGAATTTAAATGTTTTCCTTGATTGTAGGGGATTAAGAACTATTTTTTTTCATGTTTAAATAATTTATTTGATGTTTGTTACTTTTATGTTCATTTCAATACTTAACACACGTATCTGTAAGACATGAAAAATAGTGGTCTATTTAAGAGACTTTAGTGATTGACAATATCTTTGAAATGCACTTTATGAATAGAAATATTTCCAAAGCAAAGAGAGAATGTAATTGAATAAGTAGACACGTGAAATTCTGAGCATTTTATTTACAAAAGTATGATTAATTTTTGTTCTTCAATAAATGAATACAACTACTGTTTAAGAACTATTTGAGCATAGAATAACTGAGGAGTCAAGCTAGATGGCTCAGGATTATGTTCAGGGAAAGGTACCTTTACGACTTCAGCTGGAGATTTCCAAGAAGCTGCAGGAGGTAAGGGGGTTCAAGTTGAGATGAGACGTCCTCCAACGAGCACAGACTTAGAAGTCAGCCACACTCAGTTGTTGCTCGATCCCACTCCCACCCCAACAGTGTCTGACTCATCAGCTGCCATTAACATTATGTTTTATTGGGGTCCATTGTCTATAAACCAATGTCACCCTGAAATATAACACACTGGACTTCCTGTGAGTTAGCCATAGTCACTTCACTCAGAGATGCTGCCTGAAGGGTGTTAAATTTAGAAATGTTAATTAATTCCTTCTCAGTGTCCTGGGCATGGGGAGCTCAAACCCTCCCATTTCCCCTCATGGGTAATGTCATGCAAGTTTCCTTTCTAATTTAGCAATGTCTTATTTGACAAGTCTCTAGATCACCCTCATTCACCTTTGTTTTCATAAGCAGCAGAGAGAAAACAAGAGATCAAGACATTGATGCATCAGCTCTGCAGAAAAATGGCAAAGATTACAATATGCTATATTTAGGTCCACCATTTGCCTAAGGAAGATAATTGGGAAATTAAGTTGCCTGGTTAGGAAGTCAACAATCCTTCTGCTTTGTCTGGTTGTGCAGTCTTATAAATGTCCAGGGCTTTAATTCCTTCAGGCACTTTCAATTGACTCCAAAATTTGGAAGATTTGTCATATAAACTGCCAGGTTTAATGAGATAATTCAAAAGGGGAAATAATGGGGGAGTTTTTTGCAGTAATTGGTGTTACATTTTCTTTTCTTTTTTTTTTTTTTGTTAAATATATTTTATTGATTTTTTACAGAGAGGAAGGGAGAGGGATAGAGAGTTAGAAACATCAATGAGAGAGAAACATCGATCAGCTGCCTCCTACACACCCTCTACTGGGGATGTGCCCACAACCAAGGTACATGCCCTCGACTGGAATCGAACCTGGGACCCTTGAGTCCCCAGGCTGATGCTCTATCCACTGAGCCAAACCAGTTAGGGCATTACATTTTCTACATTGCCTTTCTAATCCATTCCACTGAAAGAGTTAGGTTTTCAGATTATGGAAGTTCATGGCAATAAGAGATATTTAAGATAAAGCGTCATAAGTCTCAGCTGTACCCAAGGAGGTTCCCAGGAGGTTGTCAGCCTCTCAGCCTGCCAACCGACTGGGGAAGAGGGTCTCACTGTCAATGCTGTATAGGAGACAGGAGTTCCTGACAGCTCACCTGAAGTTGTGGAGTCACAGACTAGGATGAAGCTGTATTTGAAATTTTTTTCAGTATTAGCTTCTCCTGGGACTCCATTCAGCCAAGCCTTCAAGAGGGAATAAATCCTTTCTGTTATGAACAAACTAGAGAAGAAATGTCTTCTCAGATAAGGTCATCTCTGAATTTGAGGTACCATAAGATAAAGTATAGTATTAGTTTGTGTGGGCTGCCATAACAATATACCACAAACTAAGTGGCTTAAGCAACAGATATTTATTTTTCTCATAGCTCTGGAGGCTGAAGGTCCAAGACCAACTTGTTGGCAAGGTTGGTTTCTTCTGAGGCTTCTCTCCTTGGCTTGTAGATGGCTGTCTTTTCCCCGTGTCATCCCATGTATGTGTGTTTGTGTCCTAATCATCTCACTCTCTTTTTTTTTTTTTTTTTTAGAGATGAAAGGATAGAGAGAGGGGGGTAAATACTATTTGTTCTACTTATTTATGCATTCATTGGTTGCTTCTTATATGTGCCCTGACTGGAATCAAACCTGAAACCTTGGCTTATTGGGTTGATGCTCTAACCAACTGAGCTACCTAGCCAGGGCCCTAGTCTCTTCTTATAACGATAGTCATATTGGATTAGGGCCCATGTTCATGACCTCACTTGACTTTAATTACCTCCTTAAAGACCCCGTCTCCAAATATAGTCGCATTCTGAGGTACTTGGGGTTAGGCCTCAACATATGAATTTTGGGGGACACAATTCATCCCATAAGAGATGTGTATCTTCTTTTCCAAAATAAAGTTACAGAGACTTTCCCTCATTCCTTTTTTGTTTTTCACCATATTTTTATTTCCTGTGTCAGATTAGATAGCGATTCCAATCATAAGATATCTCTCTCCTCTTCCCAATTTCTTCCACTCCCACCTCCCACAGTCTTTCCTATCTCCAAACCATTTTCTAGGTATTGAAAGCAAAAATGCTTTCTTTTTTCACATACATCTTTCTAGCCATTACTCAATGGGCTCTGGGATCAAAGAAGGTCAACACAACCTCTGCCCTAATAAAGCAAAATTCCCTAAGTTTCATGAAAGATCTCTTTTGCTACCTCCCTAACCTCCCATAGGACATTTCATAGTGGAAAGACCTGAGGGGAGACTGTGGCCCCCATCAGTGATAGAAATAGTCTGGTCACAATTTGCTGAAAGAGCCAAGTGACTATTCAATATAAGATGCCTCTCTTCCTCTTTCCTCTGGGGCTGTATTAAACAGGGGCAAACATTCATTGGCTGATCAGTCTTTCTCGGTGTCAGTTCAGACCAATTCTTGAAGATACATACAGTTCTGACTTCACTATGCTGTTGATGTAGAAGTGGAGATAATGAGCAGGTGCCTAATGGTCTGTCTGACAAATAGGGACATACGATTTAGCACTGCCTGTCCAGAGGAGGTAGTTAAAGCATGAACATACATATAAGTTTCCCCTGGAAGAACATTTGAAATGAGAAGGAAAGAGAGCCTAGGAAATATGTGTGGGGAACATCCACATTTTAGACACAGAAAAGGAGCCTGCCAAACAGACAGTAAAGCAGAAGCCGGAGAGGTAAGAGAAAAATCAGGAATGAGAAGAGACTTAGAGGTCCAGGGTAGAATAAGAGTTTCAAGGAGGGAGCAGCCAACAGAGGCCAGGGCTGCTGAGAAGCCTATGATTCCTGAGTAGCTAGGACCAGGTGAGGATTTTTGGAATGCTTCCTCTAACTTTCTCTGGACTCATTTCCAAGAAATTTCCTAGGGGATCCCACGCGGGGAGGGAGATTTCCCTTGCTTTTATCTGGTAGTTGGCTTGTGGGGAATGATGGAGTTGGGAGGGACATTGGTCATCTCTTGAGCACCAATTTGGTTCCTCTAGGTCTAGTCTTTTATTTTGGCTACTGACAGCATTCACCACAGGCCCCTGCATATGGCTCTCGTTTTGTGCCTTGGACTTCTCAGTTGTCCTGGCACATGGAGGAGCCTTGAGGACCTGTTCAACACTCCCTGAGTTAACGTAGAACACAGGAATTATCTTTACCCCCAGTCCCGTGGAAGCCAGTGATTAGAGCGGGACAGCAGCCAGTGCTAAAGGCTTCCTCTTTTCTTCTCCTTGGACAAAAGTCCTGTAGAACTAAGCAACAGGTTGCCTATAGTGGGGGCCACCTCCAACTTCTATAAACACATCTTTATGTTAATTCACTCTTCTCTGCTTTGCTTGCTCTCCTCTGGCTCCTTGACCACCTCCCCAGTAAAGTTCTTGCAATCAGCTCTGAGGGAAACTAAGGCTGAGAGAATCAGTCTGGGAAGAGCTGGATTATTCAAGTCAGACAGCAATAAGGGCCCCACTGCTGGTGATAAGGGGAAAGATGATAACCCTCTGCAAGCAACAGCTTACCATTACTAAGGCTCTCACCTGTGCTAGCAGCCAGAGAAAACTCCCTGCTGTTAAAAAGCACATGTGATTAGATTAAGGTCACCTGCATAATCTCCATATATACCAACTCAATGTCAACATAGCTTTGCTATGGATGTGATATCCTATCATAGTTACAGCTCCAGGGTTTAGGGCTGATGATCTGGGTGCCACTTAAGATCTGCCATAACATGCCCACACCACACAGCTTATAAATCTTGCAGCGGTTCTCAACCTGTGGGTCGAGACCCCTTTGGCAGTCAAATGACCCTTTCACAGGGGTCGCCTAAGGCCATCCTGTATATCAGATATTTACATTACGATTCATAACAGTAGCAACATTACAGTTATGAAGTAGCAACAAAAATAATTTTATGGTTGGGTCACAACATGAGGAACTGTATTTAAAAGGGCAGAAGGTTGAGAACCACTGTTAGAGCAAGATTTTGAATCTAGGTTTGTCTGACCCCAAATCTCATAGTAACACTATTTTCTTACTTGTCTCTCAGGGGTGAAAACAAATGTGTTCCAGAGAACTTTATATTTATCAACAAGCTTTCCCATTTACTGGATCGTTTGGCCTTATAAGAAACTCCTTATGAGATACTATTTTCCTTTTTATGGGTGATGAGACTGGGGATTGAGAATGTTTAATTACTCATTCAAGATGCTATAGGCAGAAAATAGTAAATTAAGGACTGAAGAACAGCTGTCCTAATTCTAGATTCTATACTTTTCCCTTTACATCACCACAATTCCCTAATTTCTTATTTAAATCATTCTTATTATGTAATTGGGAAACAAATTTACTGGGCTAGAATAAAGAAGCTAGCAGAGTAATTACAGTTTATATGCAAATGTTTAAATGCTACAGTGGGCCCTGTGCAGAAAAACGGGCCCACCTGTTATGCTAATTAGAGATGAATTCTGCCCAAATGCAGATAAATACACCATTCAAGTCTTAAAAATTATTGTTCTTAATGAAGATAGTAAAATTTTAAACCATCTAGAAAACAACCAATTCATGAAGTGAGAACTTTTTACATAAATTGCAGGTTAATCAAAATCCCCTTTTGCTATGGATATGATATCCTATCATAGTTCCAGTTCCAGGAATTAGGGCTGAAGATCTGGGTGCCATTTAAGAATTCTGCCATCACATGCCCACACCACACAGCTTATAATAAATCTTAGAGCCAGTAATTATTTTTGAGAAATGGCATGATTTTGGCAAATGGTGTGGGTATATCTCACCTTTGTGTTTAGGGAATTAGCCAACCACAGAAAAAGCTTAAAAAGTGATTATAGAAACATCCTACTGCCAATGACTATCTTTCCATGCATACAATTTGGCATGAAAGACTGTCCTTACAATAAAAAAGTTAGGATTTTTTTAGAGGTCAGAATAATGGCCACTGGTTAGGGTTTTCCTAGCATGGCGGACTAGGATATTCCCATATAGAGCATCTCTCACCTGAGTTCCCAAATGATTTAATCATTTTCCCCCTCTATTCTTATGACAGAAGTTGTATCTAGTGAGGAACTATCCTTACACTGCCAGTTCAGAAGTTATTTTATGTTTAAAGGACGGCCAATCAGTTCTTCAAATAAAAAAACTAGAAACTCAATAGTATCTTGGGCTTGTTTCATTGTCATCATTCATAGGGGCAAAATCTGTTACAATCTGGGATGCAGTCTATGGAGATTATTATGCTAAACAAAAGAAGCTATACAGAGAAAGGCAAATACCACGTGATCTCTCTCTTTTATTATTTATTTTATTTTTTTATTGTGTAAAGTATTACATATTTCTCCTTTTTCCCTCATCGACCCCTCCCTGGCTACTCCCACCCCCCAGGACAAGCTCCCACTGCCTCAGTGTCCGTGTCCATTCCTTATGCTAATATGGATGTATTCAAGTCCTTTCGTTGATCTCTTGCTCCCCCCCTCTCCCCTGCCTTTCCTCTGAGGTGCCATTGACAGTCTGTTCAGTGTTTCTCTGTCGCTGGATCTATTTTTGTTCATCAGTTTATGTTGATGATTATATTCCCCAAATGAGTGAGATCATGTGATATTTATCTTTCTCCAACTGGCTTATTTCGCTTAGCATAATGCTCTCTAGGTCCATCCATGCTGTTGCAAATGGTAAGAGTTCCTTCTTTTTCATAGCAGGGTAGTACTAGTATATTCCATTGTGTAGATGTACCACTGTTTTTTAATCCACTCACCTGCTGATGGGCACTTAGGCTGTTTCCTGATCTTCGCTATGGTAAATTGTGCTGCTGTGTCCTTTCTGATTGGTGTTTCTGATTTCTTGGGATATATTCTTAGAAGTGGGATTACTAGGTCAAATGGGAGTTCCATTTTTAACTTTTTGAGGAAACTCCATGCTGTTTTCCACAGTGGTTGCATCAGTCTGCATTCCCACTAGCAGTGCACAAAGGTTCCTTTTTCTCCACATCCTCACCAGCGCTTGTCTTTTGTTGATTTGTTGATGATAGCCATTCTGACAGGTGTGAGATGATACATCATTGTTGTTTTTATTTGCATCTCTCAGATGATTAGAGACTTTGAGCATGTTTTCATATGTTTCTTAGCCTTCTTTCTTATATGTAGAATCTAATGAACAAAATAAACTGATGAACAAAATAGAATCAGAGGCATGGATACATGGAACAGACTGGCAGAGGTCAGAGGGGAAGAGAATGGGGGTAACTGGATGAAAGAAGGTGAAGATATTAGACAAAGAACATTTATACATAGCCCATATATAGAGTGCAGTGATGGCAAATGGGGTGGGGGTAGGGAAGCCGGGTGAAGGTGGGTAGAGGGGGGGAAAACAGGAAACATCTGTAGTAGTGTCAACACTAAAAAAAAAAAGAAAAGAAAAGCTTCTGCACAGCAAAAGAAACCATCAACAAAACAACAAGAAAGCCCACTTCATGAGAGAACATATTTGCCAATGTTATCACCGATAAGGGTTTAATCTCCAACATTTATAGGGAACTCTTACAACTTAACAAAAGGAAGATAAACAATCCAATCAAAAAATGGGCAAAGGACCTAAATAGACACTTTTCAAAAGAAGACATTCAGAAAGTCAAGAGACATATGAAAACATGCTCAAAGTCACTAATCGCCCAAGAGATGCAAATCAAAACAACAATGAGGTACCATCTCACACCTGTCAGAATGGTTATCATCAACAAATCAACAAACGACAAGTGCTGGAGAGGATTCGGAGATAAGGGAACACTCGTGCATTGCTGGTGGGAATGCAGACTGGTGCAGCCACTATGGAAGACAGTATGGAGTTTCCTCAAAAAGTTAAAAATGGAACTCCCATTTGACCCAGTGATCCCACTTCTAGGAATATATCCCAAGAAACCAGAAACACCAATCAGAAAGGATATATGCATCCCTATGTTCATAGCAGCACAATTTACCATAGCGAAGATCAGGAAACAGCCTAAGTGCCCATCAGCAGATGAATGGATTAGAAAACTGTGGTACATCTACACAATGGAATACTATGCTGCTGTAAAAAAGAAGGAATTTTTACCATTTGCAACAGCATGGATGGAACTGGAGAGCATTATGCTAAGTGAAATAAGCCAGTCAATGAAAGAAAAATACCACATGATCTCACTCATTTATGGATAATAAAGACCATTTCAAACTTTTGAACAATAATAGATACAGAGGCAGAGCAGCATCGAACAGACTATCAAACTACAGCGGGAAGGCTGGGGAGGGTTGGGGGGCAGGAGGAGGGGTAAGAGATCAACTGAAGGACTTGTATGCATGCATATAAGCACAACCAATGGACATAAGACACTGGGGGATAGGGGAAGCCAGGGGAATGTCAAGAAGGGGAAAAAAGGAGACATATATAATACTCTTCGTAATACTTTAAGCAATAAAACAAAATTTAAAAAAAGAAAATAATTAGACCTTGGTCAGGTTAATTTTATTAAAAGATTTCACATCTTGAAAAATCAATGAATGCAAGAGAAAGGGTTCCTAGTTGGTGAACAAACACATTATTCCCTTGTACAATTCTAATGTAGTTATACTGAATTGATTTAAAAAAATGTGAAATGATAAACATGAACGGTTTACAAATATGGAACTCTATACCCATTTAGCCTAAAGCTTTATCTCTTTACTAGGAGCCCAGCGTGCGATTTGAAATCTCGCGGTGTTACCCACTCTCCAGTTGCCTGTCCAGCCCTGCCTCCCTCCCTGGGCTCCACAGCAGCTGTGGCCGCTGCCGGTCTGGCCCTGCCTCCCACTCCAGCCCTTGAAGCAGCCGGGCCACTGATGATCAGGCTCTCCCACAGCACAGGCGCATGGAGGCCCCTGCTGCCCTGCCCCCGAAGCTGCGCACACAACCTCCTCCTGTCCAGTCAACCCATTACAGCATCTCAGTTAGTTAGCATATTTCTCTATTTTATATATATTATATATATATGTATAATATATATATATATTATACATATATAGAGATTTCTCATGAGGTAGATTGTTTTAATAGTAAATGTTGGTAACAGTAGTCAACATAAAATACGTCCTTTCCAATATAATCTTTCAAAAGAAGATATTTCTAGCATATTTGACAGAAAGCACAATCTGTCCATCGTTTCAATATGTGAGTGTGGTCTCACCGGCACAAAAACATGGCGACTGCATGGAAGGGCCAGAAGACTAAGTAATTTTGTGCTTTTCAGATCGGTTTGAGAGCATCTGGACTTTTCCAACCCTGTCTTTAAGGAAGAACCAGTTACAAAAACAATATAGATGTTGACAGAGAAATAGAGGGTGGGCCAGAATGGTCCATAGTCAATGTGACAAAGGGCACTGCTGATACCATGATCTGAAGATGAAAGTATCCAAGCTTAGTAGTGGGCAAAGATAATTAAAACACAGTTCCCTGCATCAATCATATAGTAACAGTGGATTAATATTCTAGAATTAACATTCCAGATTTGTTCATTTAGGGAAGGCCATCATAATTATTTAAACAAATACACAAAATGGATATTCTCTCTAGAATATTTTTAATGAAATTGCTTCTGGAGGTTGTAAGTTGGTGCTTAAAACAGTTTCTAGCATTTCTTCATGATGTCAAATGCAAAAATGGTCATATTCATGTGGGTTTTATTTACAGTAGGGAGAAGCATTAATAAGTGGGCATAACATTTTTTTTCAAATCTAAACTTGATGTCCCATTTTAGAAAATCTATGTCAGCTTTACTAATATAAATCAGAAAAAAACAGAAGCAAACAGAAATCACTCCTGGACACCAGCAGCGGCCCAGGAACCAGTGGCCAGTCAATATGAGAATCAGCTGGCTCTTTCTCATTCAGTCTTCACCTTTCCAGCCAGAGGTTTTTAGGTTTCACTCTCTATCGAGTCAATTGCTTGAGAGGGGTGAGGGGGGGAAATCTTCAAATTGCATTACATATCACTCATTTCCCTTCCCTATCGATTTTTCCCCTCTCTCACTTCCAGGGGCATCGATTTTCTTCCTTGGGTTTCTGAGAAAGCTTTGCTCCCCAGGCATCCCTACCTGGCTAGAAAGAAGCATTATTCACACTTCCCCTGCAGCCATGCAGATGTGACACCTGCTGCTCTAGGCAGTGGGCTGAATTTAGTTGGAAGCTACGGAAAACCTTTGAAGGAAAGTGACTTAAGAACTCTGATCTCTGAGGATATAAAGGCTCTCACAGGTGTTTGCTTTATCTATTACTTTGTATTAGATGGTGCCTTACGATTCTTCATAATTCTCAGCAGACTGGGATGGGCTCAGATGGGAAATCGCACCCCATCTTGAGGTGTACTGCGGGGCCCTCAGGACACCCCACTACTGTCTCCCTTGCAGCCAACTCATTACATCCGGCTGTGAAGATCAGAGATTTTATGAGTGTAATGACAGCAAGGGTGATCCCTGAAACCCTTAGTGAACATAGAGCTGAATAGCCATTATCAGAGATAATAAAGCAGGCATTATTCACATGTGCTTTACCAGCTGTAAAATATGCTCACAAACACATCTTAGTGATCCTAACAGTCTCCATGAAAGGCAGGTGAAGCAGGTGAAGCAGGTGTCATTCTAATTTCATTTGACAGAAGAGAAAAGAGAAGCCCCGACAGGTGAAATGACTTGTGGTGATGTGCCCTGTGCTCCTGGAAGACAATGGTGGTCAAGAATTCCCCACCTTCCTGTGTTCTGCAAAAAAGCCCCCTTCCCCTATGACTTAGGTATGACTCACCCATGACCTTCTTGTTTCTCTATGTCAAGGCCAGACACAGACCTTCCAGTTACCATTCTTTGCCACATGAGCGATTAGCTGAAATGTTTGACCAATTGACAGAAAATACCTGCTAACCTGATTTAGTTAAACATTACTCTTTTTCCCAGGACCCTGAACTCTAAGCCTGAGCCAGCTTCGAAATGTGGAATAACTTCTCCTTAAGGCCCTTCTGAAGAATTGGCTCACCTCAGGGACAGACATTTCCTGCTCAACTGTCCTATCGTGTCATCCACCTCCACCCACTCACCCATTTTGAGATAATCTTGCATCCGAAGTGTTCTTCCTATTGCCATAGTCTTTTCAAATAAAGTCCCTCCTTACCTAAGTCAGGATTTGGTTTCTGTCTGACAGGTCACAGGTAAAGGATCAAAAATGGTCTCCTGTCACCAGCTTTGGTCATGCACATGGTCTGACTATCCCACCTGCCAAGGTGAATGGTTGAGCTGTGGCCCTGGGCCCAGGCCCTGCTTATTTCAGACTTGGTTCCCCTGGCTTGCTCTCTGTGTTCTTGCAACATTGCATCCTATTGGGATCTCTGGAATAAAGTGTTTTCACAAGAACTGAAGAGCAATTCCAACTGACATCTGTGCTCCAGGGAAGATTTATGTTGCTTTGTTGACACTGCTTTTATCTTAACCTGGGAACACATCACCTGTATCCCACAACGGGAGGAAAGAAACTGGAATTCAGGCTTCAAAAATGAGAAATCTTCCTACTGACTGACACTTTGTTTGGTATATCAGACAGTCTTATTTAGAGCTGAGTTAAAATAACCCAAAGCCATTTGATCCTGTTCAGCTTAGAGAGAACAGTGCAGTGCTGAGAACCACGCATGTGCCAATATGTTGCTAAGAGATGCCAGAGGTACAGGGATGGACAGGCTAGACTTGCCCTCAAAGGCTTTATGGTCTTTTGGAGATTCAGACACATGACCTGGATTGGAGAAGCAGCGTCAAGATCACCTCCTAACTGGGCAATCAGCTCTCTGGCGCTTGGGTAGTGGTCTCAGCAACGGTGTAGCTTATTGGCCCACTTCAGGCATTTTTCTTTTCCACGATATCAGCTATAGTGGAAGGACTTCGGGTAGAACTTCTGAATTTTATTATCACGTTGCTTTACAATAATGATAATCTATGACTTCTAAAGCTAATATTTCTGTAGCTTTCTGATTGATGGGTGTGACTCCAGGTCACCGCCTATTAGATGCTCTCCAGTTTGCTCTGGAGGAGCCTCCTCAATGAGCTACCTGCAACATTGCCTGCTTTTGTGGCTGGATTCCTTAAAATCCAATATACTAGTATTCTGAAGGAGATGATCAATAAGCAGATGGCTCAAGCACATACATAGGCCGAGAAATGTGGCATCTAATTAACAGTTAGATCAGGACGTGAGGCAATGGCAGAAGGAGAGTGAAGACCTTGCCCGGGATGGAGGACCCCCGGATAAGAGAATCAGGGCTGGTGGTGTGACATGTCCGTGCGAGGTAGCTGTCAAAGTGAGAACACAGCAACCAGGACCCTCAGGCTGTGCTCATTAGTGCCTCACAGAATTCAATGATCAATTGACCTGGCCCTAAGCAAGGCCCATATCCATTACTCTGAAAAAGAAGTCAATGGATCAAAAAGAATACCAGTTTGAGATTCTCCATGGGTTTGGCTCTGAAGCTCAGTCAGTTGGTAGAACACAGGAATGAGGCATTCTCTGCAGGAAGGAGAGCCAGGATGGAGGCAAAGGCAGGTTTCTGGAGTGGGGCAGTTTGGTGCCTTGCACAGAGGTCAGGAAGAGACAATTTGCTAGAAGAGGCCAACACACCCCTTGCATTGGATCCCTGAGGGATATTTCCATTAATCTGTGAGTCCCACCAAGGTTGCCAAGAGAGCACGGACTCCTTCTTGTCTCATCGCTTAAACAGGAAGAGAAAGAGGCTTTTCTCCCCTCTGTACCTGGGAGAGCCCACCGCTGAGTGTCTCCTGGCACAGAGGAAAGAATTGAGTTCACTGAGACAGTTTTCCCTGGGGTATGTGGAACGTACTAGTATTATCGACCTGTGGCCAGCTTAATGTTTCCTAGTTGACTGTTTTTTGTTGAGCTTTCAATGTTTCACCAGGTAAGGCCTTCCGTGATGTTTCTAATATAAAATGCAGACTCTGAAAGAGAAGACAATGCCTGGAGTCTGATAATCCTAAAAAAACTGTTCTATTGCTCCTGGAACCAATTAAGTCAGAGGAGGTCAAGCTGTACCTGTGGGAGGTGATGTGTCTCTGAAGTCTGTTGACTCAGTTTGTGAATTAGGATTAATGCCTTGACATCAAGTAAACACATTAAAAACTAAGCTTGTTGTTTTTTGGAAAAAGGACAACTGGTTGGGTTCTGTTGACAGATGAGTGACCATATCTCAGGTTGCACTAACCAACTACAGGGAATAAAATGACATGCATTGTGATGGTTAAATTTATGTGTCGACTTGGTCAGGCTGTGGTTCCAAGTTGTTTGTTCAAACACTAATTTAGATGATGTTGTGAAGGTATTTTTTAGATATGAGTAAAGCCAATTACCCTCCATAATGTGTGTCTCATTCACTCAGTTGAAGGTCTTAAGAGCAAAAACTGAGGTTTGCAAAAAATGAAGGAATTCTCCCTCAAGATTATAAACAGAAATCCTGCCTGAGTTTCCAGCTTGCAGATTTTGATTTCAAAGCTATAGTGTTACTCTTGTTGAATTTTTAGCCTGTTGGCCTGCCATATAGATTTTGGAATCATTATCAACCCACAATTGTATTATCCAATTCCTTAAAATAAATCTCTCTATAAATGTCCCATTAGTTCTATTCTCTTGAGAACCCTGACCTATACTCATTCTGTGTATTCCAAATGAAGTGCTCTCCCTGACCAGACAGATTGGTCTCTAGCCTAGTTGTCTGCAAGCACGAGTGAGATAAGCATGATCTATTTCCAAGAATGAAGGGCTAGAGTAAAGACTATATTTCCCCCTCCATCCCCCTCCCTATCCTTTGTCCTTATCTGAATCTTTCCAATGCACTCTTATGCTTCAAGAGTGTTACCTACTTTAATACTTTTATGTCTCCAAAGTAGAAATTAAATAGAGTGCCTAAGAGGATGCAGGTAATTCAAATCAAAAGTTCCCTTTCTCTAACATAATTTATGGGTACAATTCTCTTCCTTGAGATCTTGGCTAAAGAAGAATTTTCTATAAAACGTTACTCTGCTATTTCTGACCATCCCTGGTCAAATTACTGATTTATTATTTTAGATGGTTTTGACATGGCTTAGAATGCAAAGGCACCACCATTAATATGCATTTATTTACAGAGAGCCCATGGGCCCTAGCCCATTTCTGCACCTACAGGTGGATTTGATCTCATTTAAAAGCTAAACATCTCAGTGGCTAGTCAGATATTAGGAACGCTACTAGGAAGGATGCATCAAAACAAATAATTCCACTTAGTGTTATTTTGGAATCACCGACCACATCTATACAAAATGGAGTGACAAATATCAATTTATGAAAGGAACACAATGAAGCTACATAATTCTTCTTTAGGTTGGTTGATTCTGTAACCAAGCCTTAAAAATTGACATTGGCATTGTACCACTGCCTGTGAAGAGAGAATGAGAAAGAACGTCAAATCTGTCTCTAAATAAACCATCCGTGGCTTAATTCAATGGAGAATGATGCCAGCCTCCTTACCATTCAAATGGGGTAAAGAGGTATGTATGTTTACTAGGTATGTTACAGGATAATTTTTAAGTTGAATGGGGGACATATAGCATTGGGGAAAAAAATAATAAAATACTACATTTAAATCAGGTAAACTGCCATTTGTGACAACATGAATGGAGCCTGAGAGCATTTAAATGAGACCAAACCCACCCGAAGGTGCAGAAATGGGCTAGGTCCCATGGGTTCTCTGCAAATTTATCTATCTATCTATCTATCTATCTATCTATCTATCTATCTATCTATACAAAAGCCTAATATGCAAATTGTCCCCACGGGAGTTTGACCAGGAGAACGATCGCTCTCTATGATGTGGGCTGAAAACCAGGGGGTGGCACGGAATGAAGGAAGGCCCTGGCCAGCAGCCGGAAGGCCCCAATCAGCCCTGATCACCGACCAGGCCTAGGGACCCTACCCGTGCACAAATTTCGTGCACCAGGCCTCTAGTAAATATATATGAATGGTGGTACTTTTGCATTATGAGCCCTGTCAAAACCATCTAAAATAATAAATCAGTAATTTGACCAGGGACTGTCAGAAATAGCAGAGTATCATTTTACAGAAAATTCTTCTTTAGCCAAGATCTCAAGTAAAATAAGTCAGAGAAAGACAAATATCATATGATCTCACATACATGTGGAATCTGAAAGCAAACAAACAAACAAACAAACAAACAAAAACCAAGCTCATAGATACAGAGAACAAATTGCTAGTTGTTAGAGGTAGGGGTGGAAAAAATGGGTAAAGGGGGTCAAAAGATACAGTTATAAAAGAAATAAGTCATAGGATGTAGTGTAGAGCATGGTGGTTATAGTTAAAATTTGAACTAGATGTATTGCATATTTGAACATTGCTAAGTGAGTAAATCTTAAAAGTTCTCATTACAAGCAAAGGAAATTATAACTATGTATGGTGACAGATGTTACCTAGACATATTGTGGTGATCATTTCACGATATATACAAACATTGAACCATAGTTGTACACCTGAAACGAATATAATGTGATATGTCATTATACCTCAATTAAAAACAGTAACAACAACAACAAAAACAAACAAACAAAAAACCGGATGAACTGATCCAATATAGAAAGCAAGCAGATATGAAAGCATAATTTAAGGGTAGCATTGGAATTGTTTTGCTATTTCAATTTAGCGACTTGCTTTTGGGATCAGGTGACAGGATGTATTTTAAAATTTTAATAAGATATACACAACAAAACTCATTTGAACTATTTTTTTTAATTTTCTTTTATTGCTTAAAGTATTACAAAGAGTATTACATATGTCTCCTCTCCCCCCAACCTTGACATTCCCCGGCCTCCCATGCCACCCAGTGTCTTATGTCCATTGGTTATGCTTATATGTATGCATACAAGTCCTTCGGTTGATCTCTTACCCCCCCTCCCACCCCACAACCCTCCCCAGCCTTCCTGCTGTAGTTTGACAGTCTGTTCGATGCTGCTCTGCCTCTGTATCTATTTTTGTTTATCAGTTTATAATGGTCTTTATTTTAAATGTACAGTTCAGTAGTATTAAGTATATTCACATTGTTGTGCAATGAATTTCAAGAACTCTCACATTTTGCAAAACTGAAACTCTACCTATTAAACGATAACTGGCCTTTAGTCCTTGACCATCACCATTGTACTTTCTGTTTCTATGAGTTTTACTACTCCTGATACTTCATATAAGTGGAATTATACAAAAATGTTCCTTCTGTGACTGGCTTATTTCACTTATCATAATGTCCTTAAGGCATACGTGTCAGAAATTCTTTCCTTTTTAAGACTGAATACTATTCCATGTGTTCATGTACATTTTGTTTATCCATTCATCATCCATCAGTGGAGATTTGTGTTTTGTTTTCACCTTTAGGCCATTGTGAATAATACTTCCATAATAAATAGGAGTGTATGTATAAAAATATCTCTTTGAGACACTGATTTCAATTTGTTTTGAATCAATACCCATAAGCAGTATTGCTGGGTCAAATAGCAATTGTATTTTGAATTTTTTGAGGCTACTTCATAGAGTTTTTTTCACAGTGGCTGCACCCTTTTACATTCCTACCAACAGTGCACAAGGGTCCCAATTTCTCCGCATCCTCGCTAACACTTGCTATTTTGTTTTTTTCTTGTTTGTAAGATTTTTTTTTCTTGATAACAGCCATCGTAACGAGTGTGAAATCAAGATGTAATTTTTGGAGGAGGTAGTATGGGAGTGATACTGCATGAAAGTAAGAAGCTGAGCCAAGCTGATTGGGAACGTTTCTGGCTGTGAGTTTGCAGGCTGTACACAGGGATTAAAGGTATCAGTGTTTTGATGGCTGTCTCTTTCCACATACTGACTCAGAAAAGTGGACCCTCCTACAAACTCTGGGCATACAGATCTTGTGTGTCTGTGGGCTTCTGGAAAGGGAGAAAATTCTGAGTTGAATGTCCTGGCTGGGGTCTGAGCATGCTCAGGGCTCATCATTTTTGTTCTCTGAAAGGCTACTCTAATATGCACCACTGCCAGGGAGACGGACTGTATGGGCTGAATTGTGCCCCCCTGAAATTCGTATATTAAAGTCCTAACATCCAGTACCCCAGAATGTGACTTTATGTGGAGCTAGGCCTTTAAAGAGGTGACTGAGTCAAAATGAGGTCATATAGGTGGGCCCTAATCCAATATGACTGGTGAATTTATAAGAAAAGGAAACAAAGACACATACACAGAGGGAAGACTGTGTGAAGACACAGGAAGAAAATGACTGTTAGCCAGGAGAGAGGCCTTAGTGGAAACCAACCCTGCCAACACCTTGATTATGGACTTGTAGACTCCAGACTGTCAGACAATAAATATTGGTGTTTAGCCACTCAGTCAGTGGTACGCTGTTGTGGCACCCTAGGAAACTAATACAGACCCTCAGACCTCCCCTCTTTCCTATATTCACTCCTTACATGGCCTCATCTAGATTATGGCTTTAAATACCATTTCTATGCTGATGCTTTCAAAGGCAAGTCCCTCTCTGTGGACTCCTAGCCTATCTAGTCAACCACCATATCTACAATCGCCTCTTGGAAGTCTAACAGACATCTTCAATTTAACATGTATTGGTGTATTATAGAAGCGCAACCAACTCATGCCGCAGTTAAAACAGACTCTACTTCTAGTTTCTTACCAGCTCTTTAAAAATTTTCAGTTATGTTCCCTTGGTCTTAGTTATGAACATCAGCAGCCCACAACTTTTCTGCTCACCCTTGGATATTAGGAATATTCAATGGTTACCTTAGGTAGCAAATTAGTCTCATTCAGAAATTGGAATGGTCCAACTTGATTTAATGTCAGATCTGTTCTCAGGTCTGATTTAAGCTGGAAACAGCTGTGGTAGACAGAAAAATGATTTGCTTGACACTGGGGATTCTGGTTGGAAAGTTAGACAGCTAGTGAAGATTTGGGATATGTTATATATCAGCTCAGACTAAATCCATCTAGTACATTTTGTGAACCTCTCAGGTAAATGAAGTAAATAAATTCATCTCTTCTGTCTCTTTAGAAGCAAGAAGCCAAATTTTGATTCCAAGAGGGTATGAAACTCATCCAAGATTGTACAAGATGTAACCAGTAAATTCAGGACTTGAAAAATCTGTTGAACTTCAAAGCTCATGAGCTGTGATCTCTACTAGTGTTTTTCAAACTGGGTTTCTTGGAGTACTAGGATAGTCCAGGCCATATATGGAGGTTGGAGGTGGGTTTGGGCGGGGAGGGGGGGGGGGTGTGTTTTAATTTTCTAGGGCTGCTGTAACAAAATACTACAAACTGGGTGGCTTAAGTCAACAGAAATTTATTATCTCACAGTCCCAGCTTTCGAGGGCACAGATTCGAAATCAAGGTATTGGCCCCTGCTGGCCATGCTTCCTCCAAAGCCCTTAGGGGAGGACACTTTCCTTCCTCTTGCAGTTTCTTGTAGTAGCATATCTCCAATCTCTATCTGTCTTCACATGGCTGTCTTCCCTCTGTGTCTGGGTCTTCACGTGGCTTTTTCCTTCCTCTGTGTCTCTCTCGTCTTCTTACTATGGACACTAGTCATATTGGACTAAAGGCCCATGCGACTCTGGTACGATTTCACCATAACTTAATGAATTACATCTGTAAAGAACCTATTCCCAAATAAGGTGACATTCACAGGTAGCAGAGGTTAGAATTTCAGTATTTATTTTGGAGAGACACGACTCAATCAATATCAGGGGTGAGAAGAGGCCATGTGAGTGGGTTCTCATCTTATTTATTTATTTAAATAAATCTTTATTGTTCAGATTATTACAGTTGTTCCTCTTTTTTCCCCCCATAGCTCCCCTCCACCCGGTTCCCACCCCACCCTCTGCCCTTACTCCCCCCCGCCACTGTCCTCATCCATAGGTGCACGATTTTTGTCCAATCTTTTCCCACATTCCCCACATCCCTTTCCCCCCGAGAATAGTCAGTCCACTCCCTTTCTATGCCCCTGATTCTATTATAATCACCAGTTTACTCTGTTCATCAGATTTTTTATTCACTTGATTTTTAGATTCACTTGTTGATAGATATGTATTTGTTGTTCATAATTTTTATCTTTACCTTTTTCTTCTTCTTCCTCTTCTTAAAAGATACCTTTCAGCATTTCATATAATCCTGGTTTGGTGGTGATGAACTCCTTTAGCTTTTTCTTGTCTGTGAAGCTCTTTATCTGACCTTCAATTCTGAATGATAGCTTTGCTGGGTAAAGTAATCTTGGTTGTAGGTTCTTGCTATTCATCACTTTGAATATTTCTTGCCACTCCCTTCTGGCCTGTATAGTTTCTGTTGAGAAATCAGCTGACAGTCGTATGGGTACTCCCTTGTAGGTAACTAACTGTTTTTCTCTTGCTGCTTTTAGGATTCTCTCTTTGTCTTTTGCTCTTGGCATTTTAATTATGATGTGTCTTGGTGTGGTCCTCTTTGGATTCCTTTTGTTTGGGGTTCTCTGTGCTTCCTGGACTTGTAAGTCTATTTCTTTCACCAGGTGGGGGAAGTTTTCTGTCATTATTTTTTCAAATAGGTTTTCAATATCTTGCTCTCTCTCTTCTGGCACCCCCATAATTCGGATGTTGGTACGCTTGAAGTTGTCCTAGAGGCTCCTTACACTATCTTGATATTTTTGGATTCTTTTTTCTTTTCTGGTTGGGTGTTTTTTGCTTCTTTGTATTTCAAATCTTTGACTTGATTCTTGTGATCTTCTAGTCTGCTGTTGGATCTCTATATTATTCTTTATTTCAGTCAGTGTATGCTTTCTAGTTGGTCCTTTTTCATATCCTCGAGGGTCTCACTAAACTTATTGGCGGTTTCTAGAAAATTCTTGAAAATCCTTATAACCGTGGATTTGAACTTTATATCCAGTAGTTTGCTTTCCTCCATTTCTTTCATTTGTGACCTGTTTCTTTGTCTCCGCATTTTGGCTGCTTCCCTGTGTTGATAGAATGGCTTTGTGTGCTAGGTGTCCTATAGGGCCCGATGGCTCAGCCTCCCTAATTACCTGAGGTGGACACTCTTGGTGCAACCCTTTGTGGGCTGTGTGCATGGTCCTGTTGTAGTTAAGCCTTGATTGTTGTTGGTATCACTGGGAGGAATTGACCTCCAGGCCAATTGGCTGTGAGAATCAGTTGTGTCTACGGTGGGAGAACTTCTGTGCTGAAGACACCCTTATGGGGCAAGACTTGCTTCAAGTGGGGCTTTGGTGCTCACTGAGTCTGCCCCCTGAGTGTGTTCCTTATGGATCTGAGGAGTTGTAATCTGGGTGGTCTCACTCTGACCACTGGGTACACTGTCTCCTGGATCTCTAAGGAGGTGCTAATCTAGCCTCTGCCTGAGGCTACCCAGCAAGAGCTATGGAGAAATCTGCAGATTCCTCTTCCTTGTTTGGGGTTTGGAGGTGCCCAGATGAGGCCCAGCTGTGAAGCAATGCAAGCTGCTGTGGGGCCTTGGGCCTTCTTTGGAAGTTCTGGGTCTCTCTGACCCAGCTGCAGTTTTTGTTAGGTAATTTTAGATTGCAAAGGGCCAGGCCATTCATATGCAAAAGCACAGCTTGGGTGGGGCAGGGTCTCAGGGAATCAATAGGGCAGAGCAAACAGCTATGGCTGATCCTCAGCCCTGCCCTAAGAGGCCTCGGGTCTCAGTGTCCCCCTGTAATGGGAAATCGGTAATCACTGCAAGCACCTCTGAGGGAAAGCCGCCCTCAAGTTCTGCCCGATGCCAGAGAGTCCAGTTTCTCCCTGTATTAGTCTGGGTCCCCAGAGACTCGCCCGGAACTGGAGTTCAGAGTAGTCGGGAGCTTGAGACTCCCTCCCGATTGAAAAAGACAACCGAGTCCTCAGTTGCCAGCCCTTTCCACATGCGCCTCCGTACCTCTGCACTTTACTTCTACACCTCCTCTGAGTCTCACTGTGCTTTTCTCTTTCCTTCTAGTTGTAGAATTTCCACTCAGCCAGCTTTCCTGTGGTTCTGGATGATGTCTGTTTTGTCTTTCAGTTGTAATTTTGAAGTGGTTGTGCGAGGCAGCAATTTCTGGTGTTTACCTATGCCGCCATCTTGGTTTCTCCCTGGGTTCTCATCTTTATCCCAATTTCAACTTGCCTGCTTTTGCCCGGTTAGTATTTTGGAATCCCTTGAAGGACTTTACTTGAAAAAGAGTGCCACTGCTAAGCAATGTATTGAAAATCACCTATCTACGCATAGTATGTCACTTCCTACAAAGAAACAGGCAAACACATCATGCACCTGGCTGCAAAAACGGCTCTTGCTTCACACTTTATAACTCTTGTTTTTCTTCTACATGCCCTGTCTTATTCATCTTGGGCAGGGCATAAATGGCCATTCCCTGCTGGTGGGTGTTGCTCTCAAACTGCCACTGAGAATAGAGTGAATGGCATCAGTCTGGGCATTCTCTCCATCCTCGTTCCCTCTGAGTCCCCTTGAATTGCCATATGTGCTATGCATGTGTGGTCTGTTCCTCTTGGGGGTTCTGTGTCAAGTACTCTATCGCTTTATGCTTCTGGTGCCCTTGGAAACAACAGCATCCTTTAATTAAAGGCAGTAGGTAGCATGATGACAGGATTAGTATCAGTGTCTGGCCTCCCTAAGGGCCAGGGAGCATTGTGGCCAGTTTTCCCATCTGCATAACCAGACTGTTATATGTTTATGAAAAATCAAAGAGAGGGTGGCAGTTTTTTGTGTTTGTTTTTTTTTCTCGGCTTGCAGTCTGCTTTACCGGCTTCAGGAAAATAGTGGAGATAAGTCCCACGGGAATTGTTTGGCTGTTTCACTTCACTGAAAATGTAGGGTGCTGTGGCTTTAAATACATTGCTATTCCGCCCCTTGCTTCACTGCAGAGTGAACAACAGTGATGTTCTGCTGAACAAAAATTACAGACGTTTTAGGAAGGGCTCAGCAGTTTTGTGAGAAGGAAGCTGTATTATTCGAATATAATGAGCCAAAAGAGAAAAAAATAAAAATCCGGTTTTCATGCATTTAGTAAAGACCCAAGCCCTGGCCGTGTCACATCCTTGTCTGCTTTGTTATGGGTTTGGAAGGTACAGCGTATTCACTTACCCTGCGGGCACAAATGTGAAAGGAACTTAGAAGCTGAGCTGGAATGAATATCAGGAATAGAGCTTTTGCTAACTAATTATAGACAGAATATTCAGAAATAGAGAGTTTGCAAAGTGCCAGCCATCTGGTGGCCCTACCCACAAGCCCCCCACCCCACATACACAAAAAGGGTTTAGAAATCATCGTCAACTCAGAGAAAATTCTTTTACAAATTCAATATTTATTTCATTTTATTATATACAAAAAGTAAATGCCAAATGAACATAAAATGAAATAAAATCCTTTCAGCTGCACTGACTTTAATTGCCCATTACCTGATAATCACAATTAATCATAGAAACAATAGACTGTCACCACAATGTTAAAATTGTTATACAGAAAGATTGTGATATTTGGCTATTTTAAAAATGTTACACAGAGAAAAAGAAATCACAAAGCAACTGAGATGGGGTGAATGTTCAGAGGACACTGAGATAATCACTCTGTTAAAAGAGATCATCTAAACAGCATATCTTCAGTCAAGAATAATGTAGTCAAAGCTCAAACTCACATCTACTTGGTTGACTCAGCCTAAGTGGGCCAACAGTAATCCCTTTGCATTTTAATTTTCCCACAGAACACAAATACAGTTGGGGGTGTGGAATAAACTGTGAGTTCAGAGAAGATTTGCAGAGTACCATTATTTCCATAGGAGAGTCTGCTAGCAGGGGAATCATTTAGAATTAAAGACAGCGATGGTGTGTTGCAATCAACTCATGTCTTTGCTGATTTATGGCACAATGGACATATTTTGGGTAAAAAATAAAGCCAATGACGGCATCACACATGCAAAGATTTTTAAAAATAAGCTGAATTATTTTACACTTTTTTCTAAACTCAATTATTAAAATACTTTTTGAGGAATTCAACATCTTTCCATAACTATGTCTCTCAAGTGACTTCTATAAGGTTTGTTTTAAATCATTTAGCAACATGTGTCAATTTCTTTGTCTGGTACCTGCACACACAATTCTCTTGGAAGAGGCAACAATTTCATTGGAGTGACTGAGGACAGAAATTGACTTGTTCTGACCTGTAAATATCTTGTGTATATTTTTAAAAAATAACATAAGGAAAAGAATATACTTCTAAAAATTTAGAATCTGTAGTTTGTAAAATTATTATCATTTTAGCATGAGCTCGGTGCTGACCTTTTCAGATCAATTATAAATAATAAATTTCCCCAAAAGAAGTATTTATAGTGGAAGTGGGAAAAACATGAACTAAAGCTATAGCTCCTGTACCATATATATGAGCCGCTTTGGGCTTAGCACACTTTCAGGGGTGGTAATAATATATAAGAGCACATATGAATATATATCTTAGTTTACATAGACAGAATATGTAGAATTTTTGAACAATCTATATCTGGTGTTGGTATAGTTTCTAATGTTTCTAATACTGCCATTATGCAAATTGTCTCAAACACAAGGTAATAACCCATCATTTCCACAATTCTGACAGACCAGTTTTTATGCCTTCCTACGCAGGACAAATTGGAATTCAATTATGGATTGTTGACTGGACAATGGAGGAAAATATTAGAAAGTACTTTTCAACTGCCATCTGCATTGATTTCCACCTAAATATCCAGAAGGTCATCTCCACTTTCGTCGCTCTCCACGGTCAGCTGCCGGGTCCACCACTTCTTAACTTCAGAACCACAGGAAGCTGTGTCAGTCATGGGGTTCATTTTGCACACCACAGATTTCATGGTTGTCCGCCCTCCAAACCGTAAGTTGACTGAAGAAACTGAATGGCTTATTGGCTTTGGTGCTGTGGAATTAACCAAAATCCTATGAGCAAAATGGCGTTTTACTGTGTTGCAAGTCATTCCTGAAAAACCATGATATTCCCATCTAATGCTTTTGATGAACAAGTCCTATCCTTTTGAGTATGAGAAGATGTTGAGTATGAAACCTTTTCAGCACTGGATTCTTTATATTCATAATGGGCTTTAAAATTATCTTCATGGACAACTAGTAATACCATTTGAAAAAAAATGCTGCTTGCCTCTTGCAAAAATGAAAAAAATTTTTTTTAAAAGTTCCAGTATGGACAAATATAAGTGTCATAGAAATATTTGTGATTCAGTGCTCATTAGTATTATACATATTAAAAAAAAGAGAAAGAAGGACTGTAATGGATAGTAGTGGAGAGGAAGTAATGCAGAAGGTATGGAAAGAATAATGTGGGTAAATACTTTTTTTTTTTTTGGTAAAAATAAATGGAAGTATAGTTTCAGTGAAAAAGGAATGGTTTTGGAAATTATTTAAAAATTTCTCATGGCATTCATCCTTCCAATCCATGAATCTGACTGAAGCAAAGTGTCTGAAGACTTTGTTGACACACTCATGGCTTTGGGATTCCACAGTTATGGTTTTGGGTCCCATTCTGTGACCTGTGGATGTAACTAAAGGCAAGTTCATGTCCTGAAACCCATTTCCTCAATTGTAAAATGAAGAGAATGCAAGTTTTCTCATTGGACTATTATGAGAATTAAAATAGATTAAATGAGATGACCTACGAAAATGCATAGCAGAACTATCATATGATCCAGCATTCCCACTTCTGGGTATATATATTTGAAGAAAGTAAAATAATGATCTTGAAGAGATAGCTGCACTCTTATTTATAGCAATGTTATTCACAATAGTCAAGATATGAAAATAACCTAAGTATCCTTCAATTGATAAATGATTAAATAAATTGTGATATATAAATTGTGATAATTAAATATTATTCAAGCTTAAGAAAGAAATCCTGCAATTTGCAACAATATATGTAAATATACAGGACATTATGCTGAGTAAAATAACCTAGATATAGAAAGCAAAATACTCTATGATCTCACTTATATATGGAACCCCAAAATGTCAAAATTCACAGAAGCAAAGAGAGCAAATATAGTAGAATGATGGTTACCAGGGTTGGGAGATGGGGAAAATAGGGAGATGGTCAAAGGGTACAAAGTTACAGTTATGTAAAATGAATAATTCTGGAGATCTAATTAATGTGCAACATGGTGACCATCCTATATAATAATAGAGAAACATGGTAATTAGCTGTACCTCCGCTACCCTTCCCATTGGCTAATCAGGGCGATATGCAAACTAACTGCCAACCAAGATGGCGGCCTGCAGCCAGGCAACCTGAAGTGAACAGGAGGCTTGCTTGCTTCAGTGACGGAGGAAGCCAGCGTTCCCTGCCTGCCTTGCCAGCCTCTGAGCTTACAGTTTAAGAAACATTGTTACAAATATAGAAGCTAAACAAAACCCCAGAAACCTGCTTTCAGCCAGCAGGACCACAACATTGTTTCAATTATAGAACAAACGCAGATGCCTGCTTTCAGCCAGCCAGGATCTCAGAGCTGGAGTGAGCAGGACCGCAACAGTGTTACAATTATAGAACCCAAACAAACCAGATACCTGCTTTTAGCAGCTGAGGCCTCAGAGCTGAAGCCAAGCCTCAGAGCTAAAGCTGGCCCAGAATAAAAAAAAAGAAAAAAAGGAGAGGTTGGGAGCTTCAGTCACCCGCCAGCCTGAAAACGGCCCTCAGCCCCTCACCAGGACTGGCCAGGCACCCCAGTAGGGACCCCCACCCTGAAGGGGGTGTGACCAGCTGCAAACAGCCATCATCCCCTCATCCAGGCTGGCCAGGCACCCCAGTGGGGACCCCCACCCTGAAGGGGGTGTGATCAGCTGAAAACAGCCATCATCCTCTCATCCAGGCTGGCCAGGTACCCCAGTGGGGACCCCCATCCTGATCCAGGACACCCTTCAGGGCAAACCAGTCAGCCCCCACCTGTGCACCAGGCCTCTATCCTAAATAGTAAAAGGGTAATATGCCTCCCGGCACCAGAATCAGTGGAGCAGCAAGGCCTCCCAGCACCGGGATCAGTGTGACAGGGGGCAGCGACCAAACCCCCTGATTGCCTGCGGCTCTGTGTGTGACAGGGGGCGGGGCCACAACCTCCCTATCTGCCCTGCTCTGTTCGTGACAGGGGAAGGTGCCCCAACCCTTTGATCAGCCCTGCTCTGTGCCTGATAGTGGGGAGCTCCCCAACCCCCTGATTGCCCTGCGGCTCTGTGTGTGACAGGGTGCGGCGCCCCAACCCCCCCACCCCCCACGGGCCCTGCTCTGTGTGTGATGGGGTAGAGCCATAACCTCCCCATTGGCCCTGCCCTGAGTGTGACAGTGGCGGTGCCCCAACCCCCTGATCAGCCTTGCTCTGTGTGTGACAGGGGGCGGTGCCCCAACTCCCCTATCGGCCCTACTCTGTGAGTGACAGGGGAGCTCCTCAACCCCCTGATCGGCCCTGCTCTGTGTGTGACAGGGTACAGAGTCCCAACCCCCCTGATGGGCTCTGCTCTGTGCGTGACAGGGGGCAGCGCCCCAACCCCCTGATCGGCCCTGCTCTGTCTGTGACAGGGGGTGGTGCCACAACCTCCCCATCGACCCTGCCTTGAGTGTGACAGGGGGCGGTGCCCCAACCCCCCAGTCGGCCCTACCCTGAGCGTGACTGAGAGTGGCATTGCAACCTCCCGATCCGCCCTGCTCTGTGCATGACAGGGGGCGGCGCCCCAACTCCCCAATCGGCCCTGCTCTGAGCCTGACCAGGGGCTGCACCTAGGGATTGGGCCTGCCCTCTGCCACCCAGGAGCAGGCCTAAGCCAGCAGGTCATTATCTCCCGAGAGGTCCCAGACTGCGAGAGGGCACAGGCCGGGCTGAGGGACCCCCTCTCCCTCCACGAGTGCACAAAGCCCAGCAACCATTATGGTGGAATGACCAGAATGACTGGTCGCTATGATGTGCACTGACCACCAGGGGGCAGATGCTCAATGCAGAAGCTGCCCCCTGGTGGTCAGTGCACTCTCACAGCTGGCGTGCCACTCAGCCAGAAGCCGGGTTCATGGCTGGAGAGGGCAGCAGTGGTGGCAGGAGCCTCTCCCACCGCTGCGGCAGCACTAAGGGATGGCAAGCCAAGAGGTAAGGAGAGAGCAGGTGGGCGGTTAGGAGCGAGGGGTCCAGATTGCAAGAGGGATATCCGACTGTCAGTTTAGGTCCGATTGGTCCCAGATTGCGAGAGGGTGCAGGCCGGGCTGAGGGACCTCCCTCCCCTGCACGAATTTCATGCATCAGGCCTCTAGTAGTTAATAAGACTGTATTGTATACTTGAAATCTACTGAGAGAGTAGATATTAAGTGTTCTTACCACAGACAAAAATGGGAAGTATATGAGCTGATGCATATATGTTGACTGCCGCAATCTTTTCACAATGTATATGTTAATAGAAACATCACATTGTACACTTTAAATATATGTTTTTAAATAACAAGTAAAATAAAAAGGGGGAAGGGGAAAAAAAGAAGAAAACACATAGCATGGAACCTGGTACATTGTTGGTGTCCCTTAAAATGCCTTTTCTTGCCCTTTGCCTCTTCACACTCAGCCTGTCCCAATAGCCTGTCTCTTTAGTTACCACCATTTCTGGAATTGGGGCCACCTAAGCTTGGGCCATTAGAGGTACTTTTGACAACATCCTTTCTTTTATGCCTTTCAGTGAACACCAAGGACTGCACTTCCCCTAGGTCAGTGGTTGGCAAACTCATTAGTCAACAGAGCCAAATATCAACAGTACGATTGAAATTTCTTTTGAGAGCCAAATTTTTTAAACTTAAACTATATAGGTAGGTACATTGTTATTAACTTAATTAGGGTACTCCTAAGGCTTAGGAAGAGCCACACTCAAGGGGCCAAAGAGCCGCATGTGGCTCGCGAGCCGCAGTTTGCGGACCATGGACCTAGGTCATCTCTCCTACTTGTTGCTCCAGGGTCTGGACCACTGCCACCAGCTTTGGCCATGTTGTCACCTCATGCCCAGATTAGGTATCATCCTCTGGCTCCTAACGCTGTCTCCAGGCTCAGGCTCACTCTCTATTCTGCTGCCAAGTCACTCTCTCTAAAGCACGAATTCCAAATGCCATGTCTTGCTCAGGAACCTGTACTGGTTCCTAATAGCTACAGGATGAAGTTGAAACCACTCAGCCTGTAACTTACAGCTTTTCATGGCCTGGCCCCACCACCTACTCAACCTCATTTCCCATCACTCCCAGCTTTGTTTGCCCAGGCAGAAGCTAGCTTCTCTCTGATCCCTAAATAATAAACTCCTGGATGTGAAAAAAGATATTTTCCTTCTGATGTTAAGATCCACTGAACAACTTTTAGTCTCAAAATTTAGTTACGCTATCTTCTGCTTTGTGGAACAGACATGCTACAGAAGCGTTTGCAACATCATCCACCTTCTCATTGGACTGGGTCGAAGAAGGGGAACAAGGAGCATTAGGAAGCCCCTATTTTATCGTGGATTCAATTATTTAAACAGAAAACCACATATGGGGGACAGTGGGCCGTGCAGATCATTGCTCCCCTCCACTTCTGAGTGCCCTTAATGGGATTGCCCTGGCTTCCCAAAACCCCGTGTTCTCCTAGAAAAAAATTATCTCACTGAATGTGAGAAAGAATAGGATTGTGAGGATTAAGTGAGGGAACACACACAATGCACGTATAATACTGACTGGCACACAGTAAGTAGTATAGCACTAATATACATCATATATCATATATATCATATATCATATCATATATCATATCATATTGTATTATACTATGCAAGTTTTTTTGTTCCTTCTTTGAGACCTGTGGCATTTTCTAAATGATCATATCTATTCACTTCCTCTTAGATTAAATAAATTTTGCCTATGTTTTCGAACACCTTAAATACACTCAGGAAGCCCTTGGAAATCCTCTTTTTTAAAATGATCTTGGCTATGATGTCTCATTTTGTTAATAAGTATTGCCTTCTCAACCATAGTAACTGAAAATGAGGGCCAATACAGTGCTATTTAGAGAAGTTATTTTGAGGGAAATATCTTTGATAAGAAGATATATTTTTCCTGTCTATAAATAACTTCAGATGCAGACCCTTATTTTGAAATCTAAGATCCCAAACACACAGAATGTCAACAACTTAAAATGCCTCAATCAATGGAGAAAGGACTTGGTGCACATACCGGAGGGCAGACGCCACTGCCCGAACTTCCTCTGGGGCTTCCCTGCATCCCCTGCGTCTTGACGACTTCCCCCTCTGTCGGACAGGGTGGGGCTCAGAAGCTGCTGCTGGCTGCTGGTCTGCAGGGGGAAGAAGAGAGCAGTGACTTTCTGAACCCTGTGCTCTCATCCCTCTTTCTGCATCATGGGCCTGTCCCTCCTTTTGTTTTGAGAAAGTTAGAAAACATGCTTATGGGTGGATGAGTGGGTGAAAAAGTTGTGTTACATATACTAGTGCACAATGGAATACTACCTGGCCACAAAAAAGAGTGAAGTTGAACCTTTTGCAACAGCAAAAGGATGGACAAGAGGGTATTATGCTACATGAAATAAGTCAGACAGAGAAAGACAAATACTACATAATTTTACTTGTACATGGAATAGAAAGAACAAAATAAACAAACAAAATTGAAACAGACTCATAAATAGACAACAGACTGATGGTTGCCAGAGGGGAGTAGGGGGAGGGGTGCTGGGTGAAAAAGGTGAAGGGACTAAGAAGTACAAATTGGTAGTTACAAAATAGTCATGGGGATGTAAAGTACAGCATAAGGAATATAGCTAATAATCTATACTAATAAAAGGGTAATATGCTAATTAGACTGGGTAGCCCGGACGTCTTCTGGTCATCCTTCTGGACAAAGCTAAGGTGGCAGGGGCCGAGGTAGAGGCGGTTAGGGACAATCAGGCTGGCAGGGGAGAGAGGTTAGGGGCAATCAGGCAGGCAAGCAGAGGTGGTTAGGCCAGTAGGGGAGAGCAGTTAGGGGTTATTAGACTGGTAGGGGAGAGAGCAGTTAGGGGTGATCAGGCCAGCAGGGGAACAGTTAGGGGCATCAGGCAGGCAGGCAGAGGCAGTTAGGGGTGATCAGGCAGGCAGGCAGAGGGGTTAGGGGTGATCAGGCAGGCAGGCAGAGGGGTTAGGGGCGATCAGGCAGGCAGGCAGGTGAGTGGTTAGGAGCCAGCGGTCCCGGATTAGAGAGGGTGCAGGGCGGGCTGAGGGACCCCCCCACCCCAAACGAATTTTGTGCACCGGGCCTCTAGTATAGTCAATAACTATGTATGGGGGTCAGTAGGTAGTTGGAATACCAGGTTGGGGGGGGGGGGGCACTCTGTAAAGTACATGATTTCTAACCACTATGCTATACAGTTGAAACTAATACAGAATCATAATGAATGTAAACTATAATTGAAAAAAGAAAGAAAATGACAGGAAACTAGTGGGAAAAACAATATGGACCTATAATGTCCACAATGGGGAAAGGAAAAGTGAAATTGAGTAAAAAAGAGGCAAGGAAAGTGAGAGTCACCACTGCACACCGTGAGGGAAGGAGCTCTACTCTTCAAGTAGTGTCTTTTCTTTGACTCCCCTCAAAGAACCCTCCACCCCCATGTCCACATTCCCTCCACACCTGATAAACATCTACTAGAGTAAGGCTGGTGGTATTCCAGGAAGGAAGTGAAGCTGGGGGTGGGGGTTTGCAGGCACTGCCTGGCTTGGGGGAAGCATGCTCTTGCCAACCTGAAGGTCAATGCCTAGAGCTTCGGAAAGAAAATTCTCCACAGTCAAAGCTGGGATGGGCTTTGGAGGAGATCAAATCTTATATCAATGAAGACTAAAGTCTCTCACTTATATGTGGAATCTAATGAAACAAAACTGGAACAAAACTGAAACAGAGGCATGGATACAGGGAACAGACTGACAGCTCTCCGGGATGTTGGGGGACTGGATGAAAGATAACAGTGTGGTGATAGCCAGAGGGAAGTGGAAGAAGAATGGGGGGTAGGAGGAGGTGGGCAAAGGGGGGGAAAATGGGGTCGGAAAGACATTTTGCTTGGGGAGATGAATACACGATACAGTGTGCAGATGATGTTTTATTGAGTTGTACACTTGAAACCTGTACCCCAATCAGTTCAATAAAAGACTAAAGTCAAAGAGAAATGCCCTAACCGGTTTGGCTCAGTGGATAGAGTGTCGGCCTGCGGACTGAAGGGTCCCAGGTTCGATTCCAGTCAAGGGCATGTACCTTTGTTGCGGGCATATCCCCAGTAGGGAGTGTGCAGGAGGCAGCTGATCGATGTTTCTCTCTCATCGATGTTTCTAACTCTCTATCTCTCTCCCTTCCTCTCTGTAAAAAATCAATAAAATATATTTAAAGTCAGAGAAATGCTGAGACTCTCCATACATTTTACCCACCCTCTGGTTCACCCTCACCTTCCCCTTTCCTATCAGCACATTGGCCTTCACATTGCTTCAATATCCCCTTTTGATGTTTTGGGTACCTCTTGGGGTTTTTTTTTTTGCTCTTTTAACCTAAAACCAGAGAGCTCTGCTATCATCACTTTCCCTGACTCATCATCCCCATCTGACTATCCTGACCTTATCTCAGCCCTACACCTCAGGCACTGCCAGCCCTCCTCGGGGCACATAGGTGGCAGGGCCACTGTAGAAACCTCCATATCCCTCTTTGTTGACTGTCTTCTAAACAAGTGCCTGTAATTGGTGGCAAATGATTCCTACAGGCTGGGGAGCCAACAACATGAAATCCACTCAAATCTGGGCTATAAACAAGAGGGCTCTTTGGAGCATCCCACTGGGCCACGAAGCCTCAGGCTTCAGTGTTTATCGCTGGCCCCTGACTGTGTCACTTTACAATCGGAAGTCTGATGCTGTCGGAGGGGGGAGGAAGGGGTAGACTCTCAGAATTCTGGATCAACTCCATCCAGTCCATAACTTCATCCTCGCAAAGGGCAGGGCCTCTGCCAGCTGTCTCACCGCACAGGGCTCTCCAGGACATGGGGGACTCTGTGGTATTTTTATGGACATGTAGATTGAGTTTGGAAATGAAAATATGCTGTGCCCTAGTAAATAGGAAGCCTTCAAGTTAATCGTCCCCAAACTCCATATGCTCTTCTCATGCCCAGCTGAGGAAGAACAAATCCTCAATTTAAGGAGGAGGAAGGTCAATTTCAAACCTTTTCATTGATTTTACTGCAAGTTTCTATGACTTGGTAGGAGAAAACATTTAGGGCAGAGCTTCAGGCAAACCCTGTTCTCCTAAATCAGGGGTGGGGAACCTTTTTCTTCCAAAGGGCCATTTGGATATTTATAACATCATTCGAGGGCCACACAAAATTATCAACTTAAAAATTAGCCTGCTATATTTGGTCAAATATGTAATTAACTCACCCCTAATGCCTTGGCAGGGCCAGACCAAATGATTTCTCAGGCCTTATATGTATGGCCCATGGGCCAGACATTCTCCACCCCTGTCCTAAATCAAGTGATATTGCCAGACTTAAATTAAGCCCTTACAGAGGTGATATTAACTCTTTAGACAGACAGAGAGGGGGATGGGGAAGAAGAGGGAGAGAGAGAGAGAGAGAGAGAGAGAGAGAGAGAGAGAGAGAGAGAGAGAGAAAGATATCAATAGTATTTTAAAATCCAGAGCATTAACATTATTTTAGTATCCATACAAATCAGAATCTTTTCAAATAACCTCAATTAACTCAGGGACCACAAAGACATAAATATAATATTGGATCACCCTATTCCAATTGTTGTTTTTAAATCCTCACCCGAGGTTATTTTTCCATTGATTTGTAGAGAGAATGAAAGAGAGAGGGAATGCACAAGCCTGGGCCGGGGTGGAGCCTGCAACCAAGGTATGTGCCCTTGACCAGAATCAAACCTGGGACCTTTCAGTCCATAGGCCAACGCTCTATCCACTGAGCCAAACTGGCCAGGGCCGATTGTTGTTGTTGTTTTTTTAATGTAAAACCTTCCTATTAGATATATTGTCACCTTATTTGAAATGGCTGTGAACAGCACCGGTTTATCTTTTATTTTAAACATGCACAGAATATCCTTGAATGAAAGACACCTCATACTCATACCTCAGGTTGCATGTTATTATCCTGACTGTTGGCGTTCATGTCTTCACTGGGCTGGGTGGTCTCGATACTGGGGGGATTCAGAAACCGGCTCAGCTCCTGCTGCTGGCTCTCTCTCAGGCTGTGGATGATGCTGCACGACTGCTGCTGTTTCTGTGGAAATATGACTGTTCTTGCAGGAACGGAAAGATCAGCCCACCATCCTTCTGCCCCACCAGTCTGCTCCAAAGACCCTGTAGGCTTGGTGACCTCTTAGGAACTTTCAACTAATTTCGGAACTTTCAAGGGTCATTAACTAATTTCTTTTCTAGACTCCCATAAAGAAAGGCTTAGAGCAGGGCTGGGCAAACTTTTTGACTCGAGGGCCACAATGGGTTCTTAAACTGGACCGGAGGGCCGGAACAAAAGCATGGATGGAGTGTTTGTGTGAACTAATATAAATTCAAAGTAAACATCATTACATAAAAGGGTACGGTCTTTTTTTTTTTTAGTTTTATTCATTTCAAATGGGCCAGATCTGGCCGTAGTTTGCCCACGGCTGGCTTAGAGACATAGAATTGCTTATCCCTTCTATTTTCATTTGCATAACCATTGGGAGTAATGTTCACTGGCACTAGCTTGTGTTTTATTTAAAATAGAACTCTTAAATCACTAATGTTGTTGGTGATCTGATTTTCCCCCTTCTTATTTTATTCTGTGCTCGCTAGGCCTATGTGGATCGCCCCTTTCCTCTAAGATGTAAGAGGCAGAGAGTCTTGGGTGCAAAAGTGAAACCCTCATTTTTGTCTTGGTTCTGGACTGGAGCGGGCCGGTCCAGTAGGCTGATCTGTCTTGGCACACACCGGGACCAGGGCAGCCTGATGGTGGGCCTGCACTCCCTGAGCCCTTGCAGGGCCTCTGGACCGCAGATTCTATCCCTGGATCTAGCAGAGCTATGGTGGGCCAGGTGTGACAGGTGCCTGGCTATAGGAGATTGGGGTGTTGGGTTTCTCTGGGGCCCTTAATTCATCCAAAAGAAAGATGTGTTTCTGCAGTTGATGTTCTGAAAAACAGGATTTTAAAAATCTATTATGTAGAAATGGTTAGTGATTAATTTGATTTTCCCCCTGTGTGTAAAGCATAAGTCAAAAGCATTCATAAAATTAACTACCTAATAGAAATGTCCATTGTGAACACAGTGTATGCAAACACAGTTAATGCTCATGTTCATGGATTTAAGAGTTAGAGAATCTCATAGGCATATAGGTCAGGAAGCAGCAAACAGATCGCTACACTCCCAGGAGAGGTGGTCTTTAATTAGAGATCACACAGAATTATCAACAATATGTTGGGGATTTTTAGGAACAAATGAAAAGTAGTTTTGTAAATTCAGTTGCCAGTCAATATGTAGAGATTGCTGGCAGTTTAAACAGCTGAGATTAATAAATGGACAGCATGAATATTGTAATATCAATGAACTGCTTCTGAAACAGTCACACTCTATTATAAAAATGTGATTTAATGGAAGCTTCTTATGGACTCTGCTCAAGAGGGTACCACTGGATTTGGACTAGAGTTAAGGTTTGAATCATCATCTGACCATGGTAAGTGGAAGAAGTTGACATAGTTGAAAGGATATAAGGCTAATCACAGAAGGATCTAATCCCCTTGTTCAGGAAGCTCTGGAGGAGGAAATAAAATGCCAGATGCTTCTGGTTCACTCACGGCTCTGATGCGCTTTAAGCACTTCTTCAGCCACATGCGGATGGTCTGCTTGGCCACTTCCTCCTCAATGGTGTACTCCAGCTGCTCCCTTGCAAGCAGCTCCTCCAACTGCAGACTCTTCCGGATGTCAACCGACCGGTAAGAGAGCATGCTGTTGGGGAAATATAACAGCAATTGCAGCTCTGATTTACCTGGGATTTAGACTCTTAGAGATCTCAAAATCCAGAGAGGTCATCACTCAGTCCTACCAGTGGAGCAGTCTGATGCCACCCTGACTAACTGGATGGCTTGGGCTAGTTATGTCACCTCACTGCCTCTCTTCGCTCATCTGTAAAATGGGCATAGTCATGTACCTACTTTGTTAAATGATGAAATATGTTGATTTAGTGAGGTGATTATAACAGTAAGTTTTTGTAAAACCAAAGATCCAGGCTATGCTCTAATAATCAGCTGCTTAAGATTCTGGAACTTTCCCTGTAGAAGGATAACTGCTCTGTCTATTCACATGCAGCTCCAATTGGTGGTGGTTAATATGCTTGGCTGCAGGCTATGCATTCCCATCCCCCCATTTCCCTCTCAATTTATCTCATCTGTCCCCCTGGATCTTCCTCATTAATGTTGATGGTTGCAAAACCAGAGTGAAACATTCATTCCCATTCAGTCCTCGGTACAATAGACCCAGATGGCGGCAAATGAAATCAACACAGCTAATGTGTTGCATGGGGGCTCCCGGGCAATAAGGCAACTCATGTGTTCAGGCTGAGGAGTCCACAGCCAAAGGAGGATGCAGCCCCTTCTGGCAGCTTGGCGCTCCCTAGTGTGGCTGCAGGATCTCAGTTATTGCTCCATCCCTGCCTGGCCTGGGTGGGACCTCAGTTCCGTTTCCCTAGCCCAAATCACAGCATGGTGGCACTTGAGAGGCCCGTCCCCATGCAGCACGTGTACAGTGATCTCTTCTTTGCTAAGTCTTTTCCCACCGTGGAGGGAAAAAGTGCATTTGCTCTTTCTTTCTCCCCTGCCTCATCAAGAAGCTCATCATTGCTGAACTGTTTTCATCATACACCGGCTAGAAGGTAGGGAGAGGCCAACCATGCTACCATGGACTTTGCCTGGGTTCATTTTATCAGATGCATCACTGTGTCCCAAAGAGGCCGAATACAATATTAATGACAGTGGTATGCTTAGATGCCTCGTTTTCAGCCTAAAAATATTTGTCACTAGAAGAAAAGACTGACATTCTGAAAGAGTTGTCATTCTTTGCTATTCATCTGTGTTTCCCGCCCCATCTTTTTCTGCCTTTTCACTTGTTCCTGGAAGAAGTGAATAGTGGGAGGTAAAATTGAGACCTTGAAAGAACACCCCCAGGTCCTTCCTCTCCTGGCATTTTTTCAAATTCCAATCATAATCATATTTCCGTATACCTGATTGCTCCTGAAATTTGTGACTCAATACCCACTGTTTAACTTGCCAGTTACATGCAACATGATGAAAATAGCTGGTGCTGGTAGAGGGTTCTTAACCTTTTCTGTGGCATGAATCCCGCTGGCAGGGGAGCCCATGAGACAATTTTTTAGAATCATGTTTTAGATGCATAAAATAAAATACATTATTTCAAAGGAAACCCATTGTGTCAAAATAGAGTTCTCAAGCCCTAGCTGGTTTGGCTCAGTGGATAGAGCATTGGCCTGCAGGTCAAAGGGTCCCGGGTTCGATTCCAGTCAAGGGCACATGCCAGGGGTTGTGGGCTCGATCCTCAGCAGGAGGCAGCCAATCAGTGATTCTCTCTCATCGTTGATGTTTCTATCTCTCTCCCTTTCTCACTGAAATCAATAAAAATATATTAAAAAATAGAGTTCTCAAATTATTTTCTTGGAAAGGAGTAATATAATAACATAAGTGCTTCTTTATTAATGCATCAAATAATAACATTTAGCTGAGGTCAAATGATCATCATAAGTTAGAAGTGCCGGTGTGCATTAAGGATATTTTAAGATATCAGCCATAGCAGTAATGTGACCTGAAAAATACCTATGATTTCTACTGATGACAAAGACATGGGTATTGATAATATTAATATGGTTTGTTGACTGCATGAATCATAAAAAAGAATGCTGCATTTCAGTGAGTGAATAGTGAAAGTAAAGAATTGTTTTAAGTAATTGTTTTCCTCTCCAAGGCCATGACCTTCTGAATATTATCCATGGGCTCCTGTTTAAGAAAATTTCTGAGTTGATTGTTCTCCCCCTAACCTCCCAAAAATATTTTGGGGTCCTAACCCTCATTACCTCAGAATGTGATCTTATTCCAAAACAGGCCACTGCAGATATAACTAGTTCACATTAGGTCATCCTGGAATGGGGTGGGTCCCTCATCCAATATAACCGGTGTCCTTATAGAAATGAAAATTTGGACACAGACCACACACATGCACAGTGAGAACACCATGTGAAGATGAAGGCAGAGATTGGGGTGACGCTTTTACAAGCCAAGGAAGGCCAAAGATGGCCGGCAAACCCCCCAAAGCTGAGGGAGAGGGTGGAACAGATTCTCCCTCATGGCCTTAAATGGAACCAACTCTGCTGACACCTCCATCTCAGACTTCCAGCCTCCAGAGCTGTGAAGACAGTAGGTGTGTTGTTTAAACCATTCAGTGTATGTATTCCATTACAGCAGTCAGAGCAAACTAACAGAGAAGCCTCTCCGGCCGAAGTGTGCCCTTGTCCTGTCTGGATCCTCACCACACGTCTGGAAACCGTGGTTTGTCAACCTGCCTGGGGCACCCATGACACAGCAGCCCGGGCAAATTCCTGCCCGACCCACAAGTGGGAAGATCTGAAATTTTAGCTCCAGCTTGGCCTCAGGGGCTGAGTGACTGTCAGCAAGTCACTCATCTCTTCTGGGCCAGTTCCTTCCTTAAAACAGGAAGGGTGGGCCCGAGCTCCCGAGGTCTCTCCGCGTACCTCCTTCAGGAGCCCCCATTCTGGAAGGGGCACTTCTGGGCTCCTCAGGCCACTCCTTTCGCCTCCCCCCCCCCCCCCCCCCCCGGAGGCGCTCACCTGAACACGACCAGTAAAGTTCAGCGAGGAAGACCACATGGAGTCTTCTAACCACAGCAGATGTGGCATTTTTAGGTTCAGAACGTACTTGTTAATTGCATTTCACGAGGCCTTTCATGGTCACAGCGTCAGTCTCGACTCCGTTCAGCTCTGGGGCACACAGCTGTGACCCCCCCCACCCCGCCCGCCAGTACCTTAGGACATCGTGGAAGGTGACGTCGCCGCCGTTGTGCAGCCTCTCCATCTCGTAGCACATGTGCTTAAACAGAAGCTTGTCCTTGTCCAGGTCCACCTCCAGCCGCCCCCGCAGCAGCCGCAGCAGGAACTTCACGCGGAAGGTCGGGATCACCCCCTGGTGGCAGAGCACAGCAGCTCGGTATGTAAATCATCATTAGGCCACAGGGGTTCTCTGGGGCTCTGTTTTCACACCTGGAGCCATTTCTCAAAAGATGGCCAATGGCACCGGAGGCAAGAAAGCTGTTCATTTTCCCGAGGCTGGCTGGGAGATAAAAGCTGAGCACTTCCTAGGGTGTATAAATGTTTAATCGCTATGTTGTACACCTGAAAGCAATATCATATTGTATGTCCACGGTAACTAAAAAATAAATTTAGCCCTGGCCAGTGTGGCTCAGTTAGCTGGGTGTCCTCCTGTGCATCAAAAAGATGCCAGTTCCATTCCCCGTCAGGGCACATGCCGGGGTTGTGGGCTTGATCCCCGGTGGGGGGGGAATACGGGAGGCAGCTGATCCATGTTTTCCTCTCACATTGATGTTTTTCTCTCTCCCTCTCTCTTCCTCTCTCTAAAAAGCAATAAAAATGTTTAAAAATATTAAAAAATGACAAAAAATAAAGACCTGAGCACATAGTTTCTGCAGGTGCGCCTCTAGTTCTGTGGAGTCTTACAACCACTAAGCATTCGCAGCCAAGGAGGGAGGAAAGCTCTCCCTCTGCCTGTCCTGGACAGACACTAACTTGACTAGGCTTTTCTTTCTTTCTTTCTTCTTCTTTTTTTAAAATATACTAGAGCAGTGGTTGGCGAACCGCGGCTCGCGAGCCATATACGGCTCTTTGGCCCCTTGAATGTGGCTCTTCCACAAAATACCGGTTCTTCCACAAAATACCAACTTCTGCACATGGGCCACGAAGTTTCAATCACACTGTACGTGCGCGCCTGCATGTGGTATTTTGTGGAAGAGCCACACTCAAGGGGCCAAAAAGCCGCATGGTGGCTCGCAAGGTTTGCCGACCACGGTACTAGAGGCCTGATGCACAAAATTCATGCAAGCATAGGCTTTCCTTCCCCCGGCTGCTGGCACGAGCTTCCCTCCAGCACCCGGGACCCGGGCTTCCCTTGCAGTCCCAGCTTCGTCCAGAAGGTCGTCCGGAAGGATGTCTGGAAGGACATCCAGTCTAATTAGCATATTATGCTTTTATTATTATAGATATTTTTATTGAATTTAGAGAGGAAGGGAGAGGGAGAGAAACATCAATGATGAGAGAATCATTGACTGGCTGCCTACTGGGGATTGAGCCCACAGACTTTTCTTTCCATACCCGTGCCATTGACTCAGCCTTGCTGGGTGCTCCTCTAACACACGTGCTGAGTGGCTCAGGAATGCTTTATTTTAGCTCAAGAAATGAAACATACACATGTACATGATCCTCTTCTCACTGAGTTCAGATACTAGGAGCTTGTAAACGTTTATTATAAGTTGTTCTTCTGTGGAATGATCACTCCTTTTCAGTTCTCCTCCATTATTAGAACAATTACATACAAGTGAACTGGGTTCCCAGCTCTGCCCTCTTCTTGCTCGGAGCAGCTCAAGATTGTGAAATCTTCCATGTGTCACTCTCTTCCAGGCAACAGCACCTACCGTGCCAGCCTGGCTGTGTCTTTAAACCAGGTATTGAGTCAGAGGCAGGGACACTGATGGGCCATGAGTTCCTGTCAGTTTCTAACATCTTAACATGTGAGTGGTGGTGCCATCTTCCATGTGTATGTCAGAGGAAGGCATGTTCCTGTAGGCAGCAGTCATAGAGATCAATGGGGCCAGACACCTGTACATGCAGGTCACTGTCCTGGAAGAAAATCCCCAACACTGGTGCCTGGATGAAGTGGGGGGACGAAGGGAAGAAGAAGCAAAGGGGGTGGAGAAAGCCATGCCTGGTTGTGCGGGCCCCAGCTCTAGACCAGGATACCCCGTTTACTCAGCCTGTTCTGGCCCCTTAGTCTTCATGCCTTCAGTCAACTCTTCCTGAAACTATTTTCAGATTGTCCCCAAGATCTTCCCATGGCTGATCTCTCCTCCTTTTTCAGATATTGGATCAAAGAGACAGGCCTTCATGACCATTCCTGCTAAAGTTGTCTGCTCCTGACTCTAATCGCTCTCTACCTTATTACCTTCTTCAGAGTGTTTATAGTTTTTGAAATTGTAATGATTATTTCACTTTAATTTTGTCTCCTGTATTAGAATAGGAGACCTGTCCATCTCACTCATTGGTATATCTCCAGTGCCTAGAGCAATGCCTGAGTGTCTGCTGGATGAAGAATGGGAAAGAGGAGGAGGAGCAGGAAGCTGCTGCTGCTTTGGCTAATTCTAGTAAATCTTGGGTAAGCTTCATTATTAAAACTGACCAATACTAAGTCCAAAATAATTAAAAGGAGTAACTTTAATAAATCACTGAAATAACTCATTTGCACTTGTAATCAGGATTACTCTTTTAGGTTGAGGTGATCGTGAATCTGTACTATACTGTTACTTTGATCATTTGAACTTCATCCCTTCTCTTGCCCCAAGCCCAGGGCTGGTTTCTTCAGAGCTCCTTTGGTTTCCTTTCTTGCCAACATCTGAATGCTGGAAGAAGAGGACATTCTTAGTTGGAAAGGACACAAGAGGGATCTATTCTATCCTTCTCCCCTCCTAGCATATTCTGCTGGATTGTCATTGACAGGCTTCTGCAATTCACCAATGGCCCTTCAAATTTCAATATCTGCCCATGCCAACAACAAAACCATGTCTGAGATAGGGTAGTAAGTCTCTTTTGAGTGAGGCGTGAAATGGCAATCCACTCTCCTACCTCTCGTTTATCATCCACCATATTCCATATGATCTGAAAGTGGCGAAGATCATTGTAACTTAAAAGCTGGTCCTCCTCAGTGGAATAAAACAAGGAGAAATTCTCCACAATTATGGCTAAAAGGAAAAAAAATGGCAAATTTAGACAATTATCTAAATTGTCATCTGTCATTTTTTAGAAACTGTAAAACATCTATTATAAATAATGAATTGTATCAGCTACATGATAAGCCAAATTTTTAAAGTGCTTTTAGTATGGCTTCCAAGTTGGCGTGTTTTACACTTGGACTAAGCTATTTCTCTAGCTCCTGGCTTTCCAAAACATGAGGGTCATGAGCATAAACACACATTCTGTGTATATAGACGTTCATGCCAGCTGGCTTTTGCTGGTAGCTGAGAGTTCCAGGACAGTTTTTAAAGGTCAAATTGAGTTCTGGGTGGCCTCGCAGCTGGGTGAACAACATGTGTCTTTCAAAGACATAAATGTGACATTTCGAGGCTATAAAGGTAACCCTCTCAACCCCTGATATTTGTTCACCTCAATCCATGAGAGCTCTTTTGAGATTAATAATCATAATAAATAGGACAACTCTTGAAATTGCAATCAACTGTCATTTACATGCCTTTCAAAAGTCTTTTCAGCTTTTGAATGGAGAGAAAACAATTTATAATTAATGCCATGAAACACCCACCCCAAGCAATCCAGGATAATTACTTGAAAATTATACCTAATTATCTAAGTACCTGAGTTTAAAGAGGTTTAAAAAAATATGCAGCGAACATCACTTACCTACAAGTAAATTTAGCATGATGTAGGCAATGATGACATAAAATGAACAGAAATACATAAGTGCCCCAGCATAATTCCCACAGTCTGTTGCCCAGTATGTAAATTCATCTGGAGTACAAAAGGGTGGCTGGACCTGCGGGGCAGTGGGAGGGAGAGAGAGGAAAGAATGACAGTAGAGAAGAATACAAATTTTTGTTAACTGACTGTAGTTAATGAACATAATCCTGACCCATGTAAAATATAATAATTAACTTCAAAGTAATCTCTAAAGCTGCATGTGTTAGATGCATCATCTGTGGCAAAAGTAAAAAGGAATATTTCACTTATGCTATGCTTTTCGTCTCGCAGAATCCCAAGTTCATTGACATTTTAGAAGCCTAATGAAAATGAACCGGTTTCCTCTAAGACAGCGGTTCTCAACCTGTGGGTCTCGACCCCTTTGGGGGTCGAATGACCCTTTCACAGGGGTCGCCTACAACCATCAGAAAACACATATATAATTACATATTGTTTTTGTGATTAATCACTATGCTTTAATTATATTCAATTTGTAACAATGAAAATACATCCTGCATATCAGATATTTACATTACGATTCATAACAGTAGCAAAATTACAGTTATGAAGTAGCAACGAAAATAATTTTATGGTTGGGGGTCACCAAAACATGAGGAACTGTATTAAAGGGTCATGGCATTAGGAAGATTGAGAACCACTGCTCTAAGAGATGCTCTGTCTGACACCTGCACTAGCCCAAAATGATAATTTGTCATTGTGATCAAACTGCAGAACGTCAAACAAAAGGGCATTTAATTCTTTTTATCTGATTTAAGTAATGGGATAAGATTTTAGGATGATTTGTTATACACAACAATTTCACATTCAAATTGTGTGAGGAGAAGCCAGTGATCCTTATTCCAGCGTCATTAGGGGATGTTGGGACATTCCTGACTCAATAAAATGCCAACACCTCTGAGACACCTCCTGGTGTCTTTCAGCCAGAGACTAGCTCTCTCTTCCACATTTCCATGGCATTCTGCTGCTTCTTTACTTTGAGTTTATTTAATTCTGCCTAGTATCATATTTGATCTGTCCCCATTCATTCATGCATAAAGTTCTTGAGTTCCTACTATGTGCTAGGTTTCTGCTCAGCATTGGGGACAGACTGGTAAGCAAGACAAAGACCCTGACCCTTCTTCACGTTGCTGACAGTCTAGAGCTGTGCAGTCCAACACAGTAACCATTAACTACTTGTGGCTATTTAAATTTACATTCATTGACATTAAATACAATGGAATACGATTTAAAATTCTATCCCTTACTTTAACTGGTCACATTTCAAATGCTCAATAACCACATGTGGGTAGTGGCTACTGAATTGGGCAGTGTCGATGGCCATCATTGCAGAAATTTTTTTTGGATAACATTGATCTGAAGGATGAGAAAGAGATGAAATAAACTAAGCCAATAACTCACTATAGTTGTGAAACACGTGAAAACAAGATAAATATAGAGTACTGTAAAAACATATAACTTGCAGTTTTCACATAAGGCAGGATTCCTGAAGGAACTGATGTTTAAAGTGATACCTGAAGGCTGATGAGAATTAGCCTAGAGAAGAGAGTGTAGGTCAGAGCCCCCAGCTCCTTGTGGGTGCCTTGGAATCACTGAAGACCTGGCACCCAGTGTATGGCTCAGTATAAACCAGGGGATTGGTGAATACCTGTTGAATAAATTGAACTAAGGAAGCAGAATTCTCCTGTTTGTACTTAACTGCCAAAATGTTAAAGGTGGGAGGGAAAGAACAATGCCTACATAATGAATATTTATTGAATGAAACTATGATAGTTCAAGTTGAGTTCACTGGATACTCTTCCTGTATGTCCACACACTGTAACGTAAAAGACAGCAATTTTATGGACTAAAAGGCCAGAATATGTGTTTTGTACGCAAAGCCTTGATGCTAACAAGGAGGCTACCGCCAATGTTGCATAGCCAAAGAGCTTCAAATGATTCTAAGCTAAGGCACTGTTATTGACAAAGAGATATTTACCATGCAGTCATGCATAATCTTGTTCCAGTCTTCGCCTGTGACAATTCGGAACAGCACGGTAATAGCTTTGCCAGCTGAAGAGAAGTTTGCATGCCTAAATTAAGGAAAAAGAGAACAGAGGTTGAGTCACATAGTTGTCATGAAGTAGTAAGGTCTGCTACTACCAAAGCAGGTGGATTTTGGAGCAAATTTGATTGCCAAGTAATAATTTCCAAAGGTTACACTCTCTTATTTGTTTGTTATATATACTTGTCTCAAGTATAGCTGTCTTAATAACCCACCCCTTGCATGGTGCCGCCAATTTCTTCCCATTCATCTTGAATGACCGAGGGAGCAAGCTTTGACAATATAAAGTGATTGTTTCTTTCATGTGGATTATGCTATAAAAGGTGGAGCTGCCATGTGTCAAATCAGTCATTTCAGCAACAAGACACATCTGTATATAATTGGTTGTGTGAGGACTTTTCTATTTTAAATTATAAGATGCTTCCACAAAATTTAAGGCTATCTTTGAAAAATGCTTTTCATACATAATAACATGGGGGGGGGGCGCTTCTAACTTTCCATGCTTTGCTAAAAAAGAAAGAAACCCAATATCATCTCAAAATTATTTACTTAAAAATAATATATCATTTTTGGTAGCGTGTGGTTAGAAAAAGTGCTAGAATTCACCGGGTTATCAGGAGTGGTTATTCCTGCATGGTAGGAGTTATGGATTCTTTTATTCCTGAATTTTCTAAGGTCTCTATAGTAAACATGTATACTGCCTTCAGTTAGAAAAATGTCATTTAAAATTTGGCCTTTTTATTTTGTTTTAATTTCCAACAGATTGCTTCTTCCTTCGCCTCCATCTTTAATAGACAAAAATCATTCAGGTGCTTATTCATGACTTTATTACTAAAAAAGCTTGCTTGATAAATGAATAGAAAGATAAGTACACACCGACCTGTTAATGTTCTCTCCATATTTCACAGTACCAAATAAGACAACGCCAGCGAAAGCGTAACACAGCAGCAATAGGAACATTCCTACGATGATAAAGAAGCTTTTATACATGCTGACGACCACCGTCAGGAGGAGCATCTTCAGCGTTACCTGTATGGAGAGGGAGATGGAGAGAGATGGGCGGAGAGAGAATATGAATATTCAATTCATTAAGCTGAGGAGAACATGGGGAGTAAATAACATTTAAGCATGTTGAGGGGCATAAGAATGACCCTCAGGATATCGTTTGAAAATTGTTTCCTTTTAGCTATTAAATCTGAATATTGTTCAGAAACCCTTAGACAGAGAGAAATCCTACTTGTATGTCAAACCGTTCAGCCTTTTCAGCCAAATTAATAAAAGTTCAACTCAAAGGTTTTTAGCCTTCATTTTCTCTTCTCTTGCTCTCTAATTCACTATGGTAAGGGCTATACACTTTTTGGGCTGTAACAAGTAGACTCAGTATTCTTCTACCAATAGATGCTCATAAGAACAAACCTAAACAGTGGTAAAATATTAAATAGCATTAAGTATTAAGTGTTCATTATGTGCATTCCATATGATGTAATGTCAGAATCAAAAAAGGAAAAAGTACTTTAAAATATGAAAATATATGTGGAATGTATGTATGAACATTAATAAAAAAGATAAAGAAATATGGAATCACAGAATTATGGATGTTCATTAAGGATTATTTTTCTTTGAAGTAAAATAACTTTATTAAAAATAAAACTAAAAATAAAGACATATTAAGAAAGACCACTGGTTTTTGCTTTCATGCCTGATATGTTATTTTTAGTTGATAATTGAATTTACTTAGAAAGTATGAATAAATAAAACATTATAAATATCAGGAAACATTACAAGATAACTAAGCTACTGATTCATTTTAATATTTAAAATTTACTCATTTGGACTTTAATGTCTAGCAATTTGTTAGCTACAGCATAGTGACCAGAAGGACAGCTGAAGTTAGTCAATGCTTTTTCCTTTATTGCATATGCAACCTTTGATGCTGTTCTTTACAGCATACTTACATGCTTTCCACAGATCGAGAAAAACCTAAAGACAATCACACATGCGCCCATCATGTAGGTATATGCATTCTGAAATTTAAACAAAAAAGAGCCTCTCATAATTTGCACAAAAGATCTTGTTACAATTCCCTTTTTCATTTCGGGTCTTCTGTGAAGTCTACTGAATAATTAGTTTAATAACATGTAAAAAGTATCATAAGAAATTTATCTTAAAAATGTGCTGAAAAGGTCACTGCCAAAACTCATGAATAAATATGAACTATAAAATTAAATCTTAAATTAAATTTTGGTCTCTGTTTTGCTCAGCTGAATTCTGTATTTTAAAACTTATTTTTACATAAGATAATGGCTAGTTTCTTTGAGGAGCAAGAATAATCTAGGATAACAATGCAGCACAAGGGAGTCAAGTGAGACAGGAGATAAAGGAATCGTGGCAGAGGGAGCTTGGGTGTTGGAAAAGATGGCTGGAGGTCAGATGCCTTCTCTCTGAAGGCTTCTGGAGACATCTGGAGACCAGCTGGCCTCATGTCCATTAGTCTAAGGTGATTTCAGAGATGTCCTCCTTACTCAAAAACACATTCAGTATGTGATCAAGAGATGACTTGGTGTGCTTTATGACTAAGAAAGCTTACTCTGAGAAACAAAGATCCCACTGACTGTAGCTGCAATAATAGCTGTGGCATTAAGCTGATGCCAAAACGTGATTTTTCTTGAGGTTCCTTGCCTAGGAAAATGACAAGTCACAGATGGGCACCTGGGAAGGGGGTCCAGTGAGCTATCTGGTGTGGTGCAAGGAAATGAATGTGTCTGCACAGAATCATCTTTGGATGGGAACAAGCACTGCGTCGTCCTTCACAGTAGTCCACTGCACAATAGAGTGGAGGATGAGCATGCTTCCAGGACCAGAGGTTCTTGGAGAAGAACCAAAGCAGTGGGGCAGAATAGGCAAGTTGGTCTTTTGGTGTGAGAGCTCCTCTCTGGGGACATGTAAAATTAGGAAGCTTACTCTATTCTTTTGCTTGGACTGAGTAGCTTTTAGTTGCAATTTGGAGATATATAAAAACCTGGGCCTTGCTGCCCCTTCTCTCCACGTGAGCACCAAACCTACTGTAGGTACCTACTTCCTTTACATTCTGGAAGTGATAACACCCAACAGCTTCTAGGATGATGACCCAAAACTTTCACTTGGACTATAAGATCCTGAGAGGTCTGGCACCTTTTTACCCATGCGGATCTTGTACCTTGTTCCCTTTGCTCCTCCTCTAATAGTGCTGTCTATTCCACTGCACCCTTCCATTCTAGAACATCCTAAAATATTCTCTCCACCTCCTCCTCCAGACTGATCCCAATTATCACTCCCTCAGGATGCCTTCCAGGACCTCCCTGATAAAGCCATCTACTATTATGTGTTGTCACAGCAACTTGTGTCTCTCCTCCATCTCCTTTCCATAGCTGTAATTCTCATAGACTTGGGAGCATTCAATGGATGCCTACCTAACTTCCCAGGCTGTATGGCTCATGAAAGCAGTCACTGTCTTTGTTTTATTCATCACATTCTTTTCAAGTCCCAGCACTGTGACTTGCACATATGTAGTACTCAAAACCATTTATTGTTTGAGGAAATGAATCAGCGTGACTGAGAGCCCACCTGGGCTTGGCACAGCCCCTGACTCTGAAGTTAATAACTGCCTTAAAAAGGACACTCAATATCTTTCTGAGCACAGCAATTACATACTAAAACTAGGCCTTTGTGATGTGTAAATGGGCTCTGTGTGCTAGGGATCTTTTCTAGAGGATGAGAGAATGAATAGAAGAGAGCAGGGGGAAATGGATAATAGTATTTTTGGGTGGGATCAAGGAAGACTAAAAAATAAAGAAGATATTTATAATAATGTGTTATGGTTTGTTTAATCTTAGCAATTAGAAAAACTTCACATTCTTTGATCTTCATAATGTTCATATGAAACCTGTAGATTATGAAATCATATTCCTAGTTCAGAGCAGGAAACAAAAGATCACTGAAGACAAATAACTTGATCAAGGCTGAAAAATGGTGGACCCTAGACTAGAACCTTGGGGTGTCCAACATGGTAACCACTACCACATGCTATTATTGAGCACCTGAAATGTAGTGAATATAAATTAAGACATTCTGTAAATGTAAAATACACATTCAATCAATGATTTAGTACAAAAGAGAGCATGTAACATCTCTCCTTCATAATTTTTTAACTTTTAAAAATATGACGTTATTGATTTTAGAGAGAGGAAGGGAGAGGGGCAGAGAGATAGAAACATCGACCGCTGTCTTCTGCACACTCCCTCCCAGGGACTGAACCCGCAACCCGGACATGTGCCCTGACTGAGAATCAAACTAGTGACCTCTTGGTTCATGGGTCATTGCTCAACCACTGAGCCACACCAGCCAGGCCATAATTTTTTTTTTATATTGCTGACATGTTGAAATGATAATACAGGTTGGGACAAAAGTAGGTTTACAGTTGTGAGTACACAAAACACAGAATTTATTCTTGTACTATTACTTATTAATTATAGTATTATTTTCCACATGAACAGCTATAAACCTACTTTTGCCCCACCCTGTATTTTGGATATGGTAGGTTTAAATTAATGTTATTTGTTTCTTTTCCATATTTTAAATGTGGCCCCTAGAAAATTTAAAATTATCTTCATGGCCACATTTTACTTCTATTGTACAACTATGAAATTTTCAACTGAAATAAACAATTTACACCTACCAGGAGGGCAAAGTGAAGTACCACCCAGACAATGCCGAGTGAGGTCACCAGCAGGTCATATCGATTTCTTCTGCTTTGCCAGAAGCCTGCAGGTGACATTGCTATGATCTTCATTGTTACCTGAGAAAAACAGTGAAGAGAGTAAATCGAGACTGTTTAGTACATATTTAAATGTATTAACCTGAGTCACATTATTTTTTTTAAAAGGTAGCAACCAAAGAGACAAATTTATCACATATATAAAAAAGCTGAGTAGGTAACACATATATATTCTCCACACTCTTTTCTCCTTGTTTTATGACTAGTTTGATAGCAGGACATTTTTCTTCCCCAAGTAAAAGACCATAGATTTTGGGAAACATCAACCAGTTCAGGGTGAAATAAGAATCTGCTTGTATTTCAAAGAGATTGTTGGAAGAAAAAGACTATCCCTGGAAAGTAATATGATATGAACCATATATTAAAATAACCTCTGGTCAATTCCCTTTACCACCACATTGCAATTTGAGTCCCTGAATTACAGTGGTCTGTACAGTTTGCCCTAAATATTTGAACTCAGATAACTAGACAGGCCATCATTCTGATACAGAAATTAACGGCAGTGTGCAATTCCTGTGGTTAGAAAATTCCAAAATATAAAGTGAAGTCTTTGTTCAAGTTAAACTGAACAGACTCAAAAGGAAATATCCTAAGAGCACACTATCCCCCTCAAAAAAAAAAAAAAGACTTCAAAAGCAATGGGGCACAGAGTTGAAATAAGGACCATCAAAGGAGGACACTATCTTACTTTAAAATGTGCACTGTCCCCCCTCCCCCACCCCCCAAACCCACTGACTCATTACGGTACCTCGAGAACAAAGATGAAGGTGAAAACAACTGACATTGTTGCCAAAGGAACAGTCACTGGGTCCTCGACGTCCCACTGTATAGGAAACAGCACACACGTCTTTGCCTAAATCCATCGGGCGTTGGGCACAAAAAAGCCCTCCCTCTTCTTCCTCCCATTTGAACACAATTGTGAATTTAAAAATTTTATACTAAAGAGCGCAGATCCTAGTAGATGTGGCCATCTGTGATATTCTTGGATGCAGCCATGAGTAAGAAATTCATTCCCAGAGTCTAAAGGTGAAACCAAGTACCTTGACAGAGAGCAGTACCGACTGGGCCAGGACGAGTAAAGCAATTGTCCTCTTGAAAAACGGGTGCTGGGTTATGTCATACATCTTGGCTCTAAAGCCATCATTATCTGGAAAAGAAAGGTTTAGGCAAGGGAACTTTAGACCTAAGTCACATTTACTTTCTTGCCTTTCATTTTCTTTAATGCTCATCATAAAACCCATCACATTTCCCCACCCCCACGGCTCAATCTATTGTGTAGTGTTTTGCAGGAATGGCTGGCTCTGAATATTTAAAACCATGGTGCATGAAGCCGTCCGTATCAGAAGGAGAACCGCATCATTCAATTTCTGTCAGTTTAATACATTTCACTCATATGTTGAAAAGGCAAGCACAAATATTTTATTTAAAAATTCATTTTTTCATTAAGGCTTATCCTGAGAGCGCTGAAGCACAGCCTTTGGGTGGTTGATTTTAATAGCCTTTGGAGAGATCTGTGGTTTGGAGCCTGTTTCTATATTAACTTATGCACAACCACCTAGTGGCCTCACGATTATTATTTTAATTGAAATCTTAGACTCCTGGGGAATCATGAACACTAGTGCCCAACATGAATAAAATCAGAGCATCTTTGATACCCGGGCGAGGTGGGAGATGAAGAGGCTGTGCTATCTTCAGTCGGCTCTTCAGATCTTCCCATCTTCTCTGATCTACAGTCAGCAGAGCCGTCCCCTTAATAAACAAAGGAAAGCAGAAAAAGGCCTTTTGTCATGTACTCCACGCCAAGGACATTGCACATGGGGTGGTGATACAAACAGGACTAATTTGGGGGTTTTAAATAAATATATTCTTCAAATCCTATGATGGTTTGATAAACAGGGTCAGAATTCTCAAATTTGGTCTTGAGAGGGATGGCCAAAAGGGATGGCCACAGGCTTCGAAGCAGACCTTCAATGGGCATCTTTGAACGCTTCCCGGGTTTGGGGAAATCTAAAGAAGGTTTTCTGCATGATTAAATTTTCAAAAAAGGGATCCTCACTCTAATAGTGATTAGTTTCCTTTCATTTCGTAGCAGAAAATGCTGCAGCAAAATTATAGCTTGTCAATGCTACTGCTTCTGGATAAGTGTATTTTGCCTTAAACATGTTTTGAAAATCATTCTGATATGTGCAATTGCAAAATTATTTTTAAGTGGTATAAAGCCATAGAATTTGGATCTTTAAGAAATTACTATGACAACTGGCTAAATGAGACTAGATATGCTTTATTTTATCATAGAGTACTTCATTAAAATGCACATACATATGTTACATTTTATTACAATATAGTATTGGAAGTATAATTTAAGAAACCAGGAAAAAAAAAATACCCATTCTTCCTTTCTTTCTCCAGAGCTCAGGAACCATCCTTCAGAGATACATCCTCAATAGGTATGACTCAATATGTAAAAAGGTATTTGTCTTGAATTTTAAAATTTTATATAATTGGTATTCAATATGTGCTTATCTGTGCAATTTGTTTTTACCCTCATTGAACAATGCTTGTCATGCAACTAGATACTAGATCTAATTGGTTTACTTTAACTGCTCATAGAGTATGCCATTGTACAAATATATCAGAAGTTACTCATTTTTGGTTTACGGACTATAAACAATGCTGCAATAGACACAAATGTACTGGCTCATGATAAACATCTACGTGCCTTCCCCCATGGTAAATCTCTAGGAGAGGAATTGCTGGGGTCTGGAAATTTATACATCTTTACATTTACCAGATGTTGCCAAGTTCCTGTCCAAAGAGGAATAAGCATGAGCATTTGCCACTAGCAATTATATTCTTGTTAATGCTTGACATTATCAGACATGTTAGTTTGGTCATTTGATGTGTGTGTGAATGTATCTAGTTTGAACATTAATGAGATGAAGCATTTTTTATTTGTATAAGTGGCGATTCCTGTTTCTTCCTTTGGAAATCGCCTGTTCGTATTCTTTGCTCATTTTTATATATTTACTTTTTGATGTTTTATAGACATTCTCAATATATTCTGGATACTTTTTGTAGTTATTTGAGTTGTAAATATTTTCTCTTAGTCTTTGCTCTTTTTTTTTTTTTAAATCCTCACCTGAGGATATTTTTCTGTTGAATTTTAGAGAGAGTGGAAGAGAGAGGGAAAGACAGAGAGAAATATCGACGTGAAAGAAACACATCAATTGGTTGCCTCCCGCACATGCCCCGACCGGGGCCCGGGCCGGGAAGAAGCCAGCAATTGAGGTACATGCCCTTGACTGGAATTGAACCTGGGACTTTTCAGTTTGCAGGCTCTATCCACTGAGCCAAACTGACTAGGGCTTAGCTCTTTTTTTTTTGAAGTCTTGTTTTTATCATTTAGACAAAATGTGGCATTTATCATTCAACAACTTTTCATTTTAATGTAATCTAAGTTATAATTTTTTTCTTTATGAATTCCACTTTGTGGTTAATGTCAAGAAATCCAGGTCAAAAATAACTTCTACATGGTTTAAAAATGGTTTATATTCATAGTTAGGTCATTCATTCATCTGGAGTTCATTTTTGAGTAGGCTATGAGGTAGAGTTTATTTTCTTCTAGACAATTATTCCAGTTTCACTTATTGATGCTCTCATCTCCTCTGATTTGTTGTGCTAATTCTGTTTTATATATACATGGGTATCTCCTGGGCTTTCTATTCTGTTCTGTAAGTCTAACTTTCTATCCCTGTAACAATACTGGCATAGCTTTACTAACTATAAGCTTGTTTCCTTTTCCACATTTTTGTTGATGCTGAACCTTGCAAAAGGTTTATCACTTAATTTTTTAAAAGAATCTGCTTTGTCACTCTTGAGCCTTTCTATAGTTGTTTTTCTATATCTTTATTACTTCCTTCCTCCTACATTCTTCAATTTTACTGTTATTTTTATTGTAACATTAATTTTAATATTTGCCATATTACTAATTAATAAATTATTTAGAATGTTGTCTTAATATTTCCAAATCCTGAGGGATTTTTTTGCTATATTTTTTATTATGGTAGAGAACCTGTTTTATACATTATCAATTTTTTTACAATTATTATTTTATGACTTTGTAGAGGATACTTTTTGTTCTTGAAAATTGTGGGGGTCAGGGTTCTTTATATGTCAGTAGATCACATAATTTTATTGTGTCAAATTTCATATAGTTTTTCTTTTTTCCTGCTGATTTATGAAATTATTAGAAAATATGTTAATATATTTCAGCATAATTTTGGATTTTATAGCTTTTAAAAATAATTTGATTAATTTTATAAAATGTTTTTATTGATTTTAGAGAGAGAAGAAGGGAGTGGAAGAGAAAGAGGGAAATATCCATGTGGAAGAGAAACATCAGTTGGCTGCCTCCTGCATGCCCGCTACTGGGGATCATGCCTGCAACCCAGACATGTGCCCTGATTGAGAATTGAACCAGTGGTCCATGGGATGATGCTCAACCAACTGAGCCACACCAGCCAAGGTTAATTAATTTTATTTTCATATATTTTAAGGAGTTCTTTATTTTTTCTGGGGATTTAACTTCTTTTGAAATTATTTAATTACACTGTTTATTCCTAATAATATTTGCTTTAAATTAAATTTCTCTGATATTACTTTTGCTAAACCATTTTTCTCAGTAACTGCAAATAAATATTTGTTTTGGGGATGCTATACGCATTCATATTATTTCTTTGTTATACAAAGCAAGATATTTTGGAAACCTGTACTCTAATCATTAATGTAATAACCTCTAAAAGTGCATTGTTATTAAATTAAGTGTATTAATCAAACTTACTGTCTTATACTAAGGAAATTAAAAAAATATATACATATATATTATTGTTACAGATTTTGAACTTTTTAAACAGGGTTTCATTTTCTAGGGAAGACATAATATTGCATGATTCTGAATTGTTAAAACTTTGCCTGCAAAACTTACCTTATTTCCCATATCGTTTTTTAAAAATCATCACCCAAGGGTATGCTTTTATTGATTTTAGAGAGAGAGGAAGGGAGATAGAGAGAAGTATTGACTTGAGAGAGAAACATTGATCAGCTGCCTCCCTAACCCACAACCTAGGTACATACCCTGACTGGGAATCAAACCCACCACCTTTTGGTATATGGACCATCACTCCTGGCCAGGGCTCCCGTATCTTTAGTTCTCTCTGTTGCCTATACATTTGGAAATCTATTTATATACTTTCAGGTATAACCATTAGAATGTGAGCTCCATGAGGGCAGAAATCTTTATGTGATTAGTGTTTATGGATTAGCTTCTTATGCTCTCAGGCTCAAAAGCAGAGTGGGGCACCTAGTAAGTGCTCAAAGAAGTCTGTTGAATGATCTATAATAATAAAAGCGTAATATGCTAATTAGACCGGACAGCCAAACAACCTTCTGGGCATCCTTCTGGACGACCTTCCGGATGAAGACCGAGGCAAGCCACCTCAGCTGTGAGGGCCGAGTCCCTTGCACGAATTTTGTGCATCGGGCCTCTGGTTGAATAATAAATGAATAAGTCCTGTTACATAGCAGCTGAACTGCTACCATGGACAAAACTTGCAGAAAAAAATCTTTTCTAAAATGTTCACATAATTTAGATATCTGTAATTGAGAAATGTATATTTTCTATTAACTATTCAAGTTTATAATGTCTGGTGATATGATTTCTTCTCCTTTGCCTCTTTCTCTAAGCACACATTTGAGCTTCCATGCTCCCCTTTCTCAGGTAGAGACGTTCCTTTCCTCCTTCAGAATAGAAATACAACTGGTGTTGGAAGTAGGCCTGTTATTCTGCTTGCTTCACACATTCTCTGAGTTGAGGAACTACACTGTCTCTGGTTAATTCAAAATTTTATGTCATTTCATTTATGCTGCTGAATTGTGAGCTGCCATAGGACCTAATTCTTCTGAAATTAGGTGTCTGCTCAGAGGACCTTGGATGGTGTTCTGAGCAAGCAGAGCTTAAACTGTCTTAATTGACTGATTAGCTTCTGCTCCTATTCCGGAATTCCCAGTGTCTGCTCTATCACATGCCTCAAAGGCATCTAAAAAGACCCATCTTCCTCTTTCTGCTTGGAATTAAATTGAACATACGGTAGGGCTGAAAGAAACTCATTTATGAATGTGTTAAATAGGGGGGCTGGGCGATATGTTCTCTATTCTTTCTTACTCTAAAATTCCAGGTTTCTGTGGGGCAGAGTAGTGTTGGGACCCAAAGGGGTGATTTTTAAGTTGCACTCTTTGAAAGTCCGAACAGAATGACATCCTCATTCTGCACACATCAAAGGCGCCAATTGGCTGACTAACTGGCATCTCACACGTGGAGCCCGGACGTGAGTGATACGGTCCCAGGCGTAGCTGCGCACACCAGAGCTCTGATGTGAGTGCGTTCGAATCAGTCCTCGCTGTGAATGACATAGCGCAACACGGAGCTGTGCAGTGACATCTAGCTTTTCATTCAGCGCAGAACAACAGTCGACATTTCATGCACTTGAATTGGGAGAATCACAGACTCTTGCAGCAATAGGCACTACTTCTGAATTCTGGCCCCATTTTCTACTCCTTATCTTATGCTGTCTTCTCTTCAACTGTGCATTTCCGAGTTGGGGGATTGAGAATAGCATATCTAAACCTTAGTGAATAGGAAGTGCATAGAAACTGTTTGTGTCTCAATTATTAAGACATAAGAAGACTGACCTTGACACAACAGGGGGCATGTCAACCATGTCCAGAAGAACGACATAGAATGTGTCCCCTCAAACTGATGTGTTTTTCGGCAGGAAACTCCACTTGCTCTTTTCCCATTTGTGAGCTCTTTATTGATCATTCGAGCTGTTATGAACTCAGCTTCCCAAGTTCATAAAGCATGCAAAACTTTTATTTAAATTATATTTTTATTAATTTCAGAGAGGAAGGGAGAAGGGAGAGAGAGAGATAGAAGCATCAATGATGAGAGAGAATCATTGATTGGCTGCCTCCTGCACACCCCCTACTGGGATTGAGCCTGCAACCGGGGCATGTGACTTTGACCGGAATCAAACTCAGTACCCTTCAGTCCTCAGGCCAATGCTCTATCCACTGAGCCAAACTAGCTAGGGCAGCATGCAAAGATTTTAACATTAAATTAGAAAATCTTCTTTTTACCCCATGAACTAAGATTTTAAAACTTGTACCATGCCCTCCTCCCATCCCATCAAAATACAACTGGTGTTAGAAGTAACTCACTTACTGAGTTACTAAGAAGCATCTAATTTACATTAGTGAGAGCAGTATTACCTGCAATCCCTGCGTCAGTTTCAGCTATTATACTTGAATAACTTGTTGCACATCCTCTCCATTTGAACAATAGGAGATGCGCCTGTCAGTTGTCATGAATGAATGACACTGTCACCAAAGGAGGACAGTTAGCCAGAGAGTGTGCCCTTAAATAACGTGCCTGAAAGGCAGCAACGAGGTTGCTTGTGAAATAGTTACAGAGATTATTTACACCAGTCACATTACAGTTTAATGTGACATCATGCTGTGTGTGCAAAAACAGAGAGCTTAAAGCGAGTGGCCGGAAAAGAATAAACTCTGTGGTACTCACACCAAGAATTCTTACCTTGTTTTCATTGAAATTAGCAATAACTACTCCAACAAAAAGGGTCAGTCCAATCATGCAACCCAGGAATACAAAAACATGAATATAGATTCCATGCATCTGTATAAATGAAAAATATGGTTATTCATCAAAGCAAGTGAAAGCAGCTGCTGAAAGGCTTGTGTTCAAAGGATTCCATGGGCTTGCTTACCGGCCCCACACGATGAATAATAACATCCCTCACTTCCACCCAGCCTTTCAAGGAGAGCACTTCAAACAACGCCAGCATAGCGTTTCCAACATTGTCGAAATTAAAGTTCCGAGGATTCGCCCTGAAAATCAGAAAGAGGAATGTTCTGTGAAATTCCACTAAGAAGCACCCCAAGGCAAATACTTGTAGCTCTTTCCAATCTTGGGTGCAGAGGGATGTTTAGCACTTGGAAGGTGGGCTATATGGGATTCTTTTGCTACATCATAATGCTGTGTGTTGTAGATGATTAATTGTGTAATTAATTATTAGGTAATGATGGGGTGCTCTCAGTTGAAGACACCAAAATGCTACACAACTTTGAGTTCTAGCTTGAGAGGATCTGCAAATGTTTCCGGCTTGTCCTGATTATACTGAGGACTGGAATACACGTTCTAGTTAGAAACTGTGTAGGAGATTCTCAAAGGGGCATGGGAGTCTGGGTAGGAATTTTGAAATTGGTTTTTAATTGGAAATCTTTCTAATGGCATAAATTACAATTCTCCGTGTTATTACAGAAAATGTCAAAAGAGTAGAATTTGGCCACTTTATTTCATTCTGTGTCCTCATGTGAACATCATCACACTGTGAAGTAGTGAGAGATCACTGAGAAGACACGATGTGTTTGCTCATAGCCGTTGTTTCCAGATCACTCTCTCCCAGTTGCATTTTTTTCTCTCTCACAAACGCTGATGTTCTCAATGGATACTTCCTGTGTTCTCAGTGCACAGTATGCTGCTACACCCACAGCACATTCCCGATTTCTAAAACATTGTGGCCTCATTTTTCAGGGGGAGAGGAAGTCTTATTTCTTATTTTTCTGACATTTTTTTTCTTCACATTTACAAAAGTGATCTTTTCTACTCTGACATTTCCCTTAGTCATTACAGGTCTGAGCTACCATTTTTGTTGCTCATAGAAGAGTGAAGAGTTTTTTTTCTATTTCCCCCTCACTAGAGGCTATTTTAAGTAGTTAAAAGATTTAGACAACCACACACTGAAAAATCAGGACTATCTCTACATTTCTTGAATTTGATGGAGAATTGAGCTCAGGATTATTAAAGAGAGTAGGCCTACTGAAGCTTATCTGAATTATATTTTGATATTTTTCCCCCTGCTAGTTCATTTATCAAAATGTAACCCTCACAAAAGGTAACTCACTTGGGGGCAATCTGGTTTAGCATTTTTGTACCACCATTTTTTTTTAAGCCACAGAACAATCATGGGATGTATCCTTATAAGTTCTTTTTAAAATACTAAACAGATGAGGATCTAGTAAGAAAATGTAAAACTGAAACTGACTTGCTCCTAAAGGTTTAAGGCTATTTGGTAGAAAATGTTTTCTACATAGTGCAAAAGCACTACTCACAAATTCATATTCTAGGATTCTGAATTATATTTTTTAGCATGAAGTTATAAGCATGTTCTCTTGGATTTTTCCAACAACTTTTCCTTTGGGAGTTTCAATGAAATAGAATATATTTTACAGAAGACAGAAACTACAAGGATTCTACAGGTGCCACCATTTTCTCAAATAAAGATTTTTTTTAAACCAACTGAGCCAGCTCTCAGATCTGATGTTAAATTTTCTTCCTCATCCATCCACCCCACACAGTGATATTTACTTACTTGTTTGTTTCTTTATTTGTTTGTTTATTTATTTATTTATTAGTTGAATTTATTGGGCTGACATTGGTTAATGAAATTATACAGGTTTCAGGTACACAATTCTACAATCCATCATCTGTACACTGTATTGTGTGTTTATCCCCCAAGTCAAGTGTCCTCTATCACCATTTATCCATCCTTTACCTTCTTCTTCCTCCTCCACCCCCTTTCCTCTGTAAAGTTTTTTTTTTAGCTGAATTTGCAGAAATCAAAACTACTTTTAAAAGTAGAGTATGTTAAAAATATGCTTTCAGGCTAAACCAAGAAAAAAAAACACAGAAGATCATAGACTTAAATAGTTGGAAGAATAGATCCCTTTTAAAAGAAAAATAAGTATTTTTCAGCTTTCGTCCTATAAAATATTTGTATATGCTTTGTTCATGTATTTAAAATTGGAAAGATTAAAGCTTTACCTACAACCACAGAGGACTTCAATAAATCCCAGTCTTCATCCATTACTGTCATTTTACCTGTAGCTCTTCCTTGATTTGGAAGGCTGTTTAAATATCATCTTTTCTGGTTAACTTTTAAAGATTATAATCTTATTATCTAATTCAGAAAACTAAGACATTGGTTCTGACCTCACAACTTGGTCAGCCTTTTACCTTCTAATGAAAAGTGCGCCAACGTCCCCAAGATCATGATAAGGAGAGTTTCCCTTCTCTGGGAAGATGGGGCACCACGGAGGAAGAAACTTAGCCTCTACCGTTGGGTGTGAAAATACAGGGGATGACCTTAACCAAAATGGCCCCCTATGTCTTACAACTCTGCGATCTAGTCTAAAAAGTCAGAACCTTTTTGTACTTTCTAGAATACACTGCTTTATTTATTTATTTGTTTGCCTTGCACTTTGGCCATAGCAATTTGGGTTTCCTCAGTTTGCAACACCTTACCTCTGCAGAGCCCCTCCCACTCACCTGCCCATGACTCTGCCTTTTTTCGGCTGTCTAAATGCCTATTTGTCCTTCAAAAGTTAACTCAGTGTCTTCTGCTCTGGGTCCTTCGCCCTGGTCTGGTCATAGTTGGGTAAGGTGCCTCTCCTGTGTGTGCCACTGCACCCGTTGCCTGCCGTATCCTATCCTGGCCAATATACCAGCAAGCTGCAGAAACTTACACCTCCGGCCTTTCCCTGGACAGGTATCTTCCAATATTTTGGAAGGGGCCCAGCATTGAGTTCACATGGTCCTATGTTTTTATTAAACTTACAAGAATAAGGTATTTTTATACTCTTTTTCTTAAAGGATGTTCCCAAATTGTTTGTGCCATGTGGATTCTACAAAAATTTGATTTTCTGCCTAGACTGTATGACAGTGTAACTTAAAATTACCTAGAGGTAAGCTTTCAGGTGAGCTTCAAGTGAGCTTAGGGGATTATTTATGTAGTACCAAAGCCCTTAGCATATTATAATAAATTACTTGTAATTTCCTTTTCTGTTTTCCACTAGACTTCAAGCTCCTGGGGGTCAGGGGCCATAGCTTGTCCCCAGTGACAGCATAATACCTGGTGGTGAATAGTAAGCACTCAATAAATGTACTTATTATGAAACTGAGTACTTTTTTGAGTTTTCTCTCATAAATTACATTTTCCTATATCAAAGACTTCTGCTGAAAACAAAACACACAATAGTTACATGGTATGTTTAATCCTTTTTAGCAAGGTAATCTTTATCGCAACAAGTCTGAGTGGTTCCAAAGCAAATTAATGTATTCATCTGAAGAGAAAATACAGAAACAAGACTATCTCCTGAATTAGATAGTGCATGTTGATGTCCTAATTATAATTATCAAAGCATTCCTCTAGGCCTGTGGTCGGAAACTGCGGCTCGTGAACCACATGCGGCTCTTTGGCCCCTTGAGTGTGGCTCTTCTTAAGCCTTAGGAGTACCCTAATTAAGTTAATAACAATGTACCTACCTATATAGTTTAAGTTTAAAAAATTTGGCTCTCAAAAGAAATTTCAATCGTACTGTTGATATTTGGCTCTGTTGACTAATGAGTTTGCTGACCACTACTCTAGGCCAATTCCCAGATAAAAGTTATTTTCTTAATCATAAATTAGCCAATACAAAATTACAAAATTTTCAACTGCTAATTTTTGATGAGCTTACTAAGAAGGAAAATATAAAAATTAAACATTTATTTGATGAAAGATTTACGTGTCCCTAAAATTAATCCAAGTCACAATTTTCTGAACAAATGGACAAAAGCTATTGTGATGATGTTTCAATGATACCTCTTTATCCATTTAAGCTTTTAAAGTGTCATTGAACTTGAAACCCCTAATAAGTTACATAAGACATTATATTTCAAATAACTCTGACTTTAAAAATCGTAAGTAGATGATTTTATGAAACAAAGTTGAATAACATAGGGTACAACTGGAAAAACCTTTACTTTTCTCCCAATACTGCTATATAGTACGTCCTAGCTCCCTTCCTGACATCTGGGGGAGATGTCAATGCTTTTTAGACCAGTCTCATTCTAAAAAGTCTGCTCCGTTTTACATCCAACCTTGCCTGTCTTAATCCTGTGCAAGGATCCCATCCTCAGCAGCTCAGCCTGATCAGTGGTTTGAGGAGGGAAGAAGAGCATTGGCTACTCTGATTCACTCCTCCTCTTCAGGTTGCCATCTGGTTCTTATAAGACTGGAGTTACAGAAATGGAGTGAGAGGCTGTGCATTTTATGCTCCTGGACTCTGGCCATTGGTGCTCTTGTCACAGCAGCTGTTATTCTTTATGGAGTGCATTTGTGTGTTCCTCAGAAACTCTGTATATTAACCATGCTTCTAGCTTCTGTAAGCTTGACACTTTACCATCTGCCCTACATACAAATGCAGGACACACTTTGTTTTGGACAACCTGATAAAACGCCCGAGTCATCCTGCCTCCCTCATCACCCTTTTCCCAACCTTGGGAGGAGTCCTTTCTAGGGTGTGCTTTTCAAATACAAACTAGTCAGTCAAGAGTCCATACCTCAATCTCCTCTGTTATTAGGCTTTCACACTCTGGACCACTATATGCCAGCCCTAATCACACCAGGGCCCAGGTACCAGATCATAAGGGCAGTCCCTATGCCCAAGAGCCCATTGAAATGATCAAACTAGCCAATCCTAAGCCTGACTGCCCTACCTCACCTTCCTTCCCAGGGAAACCAGAAAAAAGGCTCTTTCCCCACAGCATCTTTCCTTCTGCCTTGTGACCAACCCTAGTGCTTCCCTGTGTGGCTCCGTGGTATGGCTTGGCCCTTCCTCTTGGGAGCTATGAGAAACTAGCTATCTTTTCAATGTTAATTGATTGTCTCTTGATCTGTTGGCCTTACTATACCTCAAGTTTTCTATTAGAACACTATACTTTTAAACATTCCCAAATGAGGACGCCCCATTGCGCCATTCTTGCTGCAAAGGTAGTCTGATTTTCAGCTCCCACTCCTAGAAACACATGAACAGCCTCTTCCAATAGGGGACCTGCTCCCCAGCACTTTGCCTTTTGCAGTAGGGTTCCATCAGGACAATTCAGATTAGGCAGCCTAAGTAGTGATGACTCAGACCTCTGGGAACATCAAATAACCCTGCCCTGCCAGATAGTGAAGAGCTGCTTGACCACAAAGCCTTGCCAATCTGTGATATCAGCTAGCCCTCCTGGGTACTTGACTTGGCTGAGGTTGGAAGCACCTTATCCTATCTAATAATAGAGAAACATGGTAATTAACTGTAACTTCGCTACGCTTCCCATTGGCTAATCAGCGAGATATGCAAATTAACTGCCAACCAAGATGGTGGCTGGCAGCCAGGCAGCTGAAGCGAACAGGAGGCTTGCTTGCTCCAGTGATGGAGGAAGCCAAGGTTCCCCGTCTGCCGCCGCCCAGCTCTGAGCTGCAGTCTAAGCAACTATGTTGCAAATATAGAAGCTAAACTATCCCCAGAAACCAGCTTTCGGTCAGCCAGGATCTCAGAGCTGGAGTCGCAACAAAGTTTCAAATACAGAAGGTAAACAAAGCCCAGAAACCTGCTTTCAGCAGCCGAGGTCTCAGAGCTGGAGCCGAGCCTCAGAGCTAAAGCCAGCTCTCAGTTCCAGTGACAGCCATAGAAGGTAAATAAATCCCAGAATTTAAAAAAAAAAAAAAAAAAAGGAGAGGTTGGGAGCTTCAGTCACCCGCCAGCCTGAAAACGGCCCTCAGCCCCTCACCCAGACTGGCCAGGCACCCCAGTGGGGACCCCCACCCTGAAGGGGGTGTGACCAGCTGAAAACAGCCATCATCCCCTAACCCAGGCTGGCCAGGCACCCAAGTGGGAACCCCACCCTGATCTGGGACACCCTTCAGGGCAAACCAGCCGGCCCCCACCCGTGCACCAGGCCTCTATCCTATATAGTAAATGGGTAATATGCCTCCCAGCACCGGGATCAGCAGAGCCGCGAGGCCTACCGAACCCAGGATCAACGGAGCCACGAGGCCTCCTGGCACCGGGATCAGTGGAGCCGCGAGGCCTCCTGGCCTGGGATTAGTGGAGCTGCGAGGCCTCCTGGCACCGGGATCAGTGGAGCCGCGAGGCCTCCCGAACTCAGGATCAGTGGAGCCGCGAGGCCTCCCAGCACCGGGATCAGCGGAACAGCGAGGCCTCATTGCCCCTGTGTCAAGCGGAGCAGCAAGGCCTCCTAGCACTGGGATCAGCTGAGCAGCGAGGCCTCACTGCCCCAGTGTCAAGTGGAGCTGCGAGGCCTCCCAGCACTTGGATCAGTGGAGCTGCGAGGCCTCCTGGCCCCTGGAGCCGCGTGACAGGGGGCAGCGCCCAAACCCCCTGATCACCCTGCGGCTCTGTGTGTGACAGGGGGTGGGGCCACAACCTCCCTATCCGCCCTGCTCTGTTCGTGACAGGGGAAGGTGCCCCAACCCCCTGATTGGCCCTGCTCTGTGCCTGATAGGGGGGAGCTCCTCAACCCCCTGATCGGCCCTGCTCTGTGTGTGACAGGGTGCGGCGCCCCACCCTCCTCCCCACGGGCCCTGCTCTGTGTGTGACGGGGTGGAGCTGAAACCTCCCCATTGGCCCTGCCCTGAGTATGACAGGGGGGAGTGCCCCAACCCCCCAATTGGCCCTACCCTGAGCATGACTGAGGGTGGCATCACAACCTCCTGATCCGCCCTGCTCTGTGCATGACAGGGGGCGGCGCCCCAACTCCCCAATCGGCCCTGCTCTGAGCCCGACCAGGGGCTGCGGGGTAGGCACCTAGGGATTGGGCCTGCCTTCTGCCACCTGGGAGCGGGCCAAAGCCAGCAGGTCGTTATCTCCCGAGGGGTCCCAGACTGTGAGAGGGCACAAGTGGGGCTGAGGGATACCCCCCCGCCAGTGCACAAATTTTTGTGCACCGGGCCTCTAGTCCTTATATATAAAAAGCCAGGGACCGTCACAACCGAAACAACTGGACGGACTGTGTGAGGTGACCAGGCCAGCAGGGGTGGGGGCAGGGCAGTGAGGGACAACCAAATGACTAAACAGCAGGCTGCATGGGGCAACTAGGCCAGCGGGGGGGGGGGGGGGGGCAGTGAGGGACGACCAAACGACTGAATATCAGGCTGTGTAAGGAGACCAGGTTGGCAGGAGGGGTAATGAGGGGCAACCATGTTAATGGGGGGGGGCGGTAAGTTGGGAGCGACCAGGTTGGTGGGGGGGCAGTGAGGGGTGACCTGACCAGCAGCAGAGGGCAGTTGGGGGTGACCAGGCCAGAAAGGGGGCAATAAGGGGCGATCAGGTTGGCAGGCAGGTGAGTGGTTAGGAGCCAGTGGTCCAGGATTGTGAGAGGGATGTCTGACTGCTAGTTTAGGCATGATCCCCAGGATCGAGCCTAAACTGGCAGTTGGACATCCCCTGAGGGGTCCCAGATTGGTGAGGGTGCAGGCTGGGCTGAGGGGACCCCCTGTGCATGAATTTTGTGCACTGGGCCTCTAGTTCCATAATAAAGGGAGGAGAGATGCCATAATACTCTACTGAGGTCATCCACTTCATGAGGTCATCTATGAGTGCAGTGTTTTGTTTTGCATGACCTGGGTGATGGAGGTGGATAAATTTTAGTAAGTTCTGCTGAGATTGCCTAGTGGCTCTCTTTAGAATATAATAATAATTTATCCTCGTAATAATAATTTAACCTCAGCTTCAAGGCTTTAGCCAAAATTCCAAAACAGTAGGAAAAAAATTCCCATTTGATGTACTGATTTAAATAAATTATTTATGGTATAATAATGAGTTTTCACCTCACAAAAAATAAATGTTTTATGCTTCCTTAATTTTTTATTTTAATGTAAATGAGACTGATTTTCTAGTTAGCACTGGGATAAGGATAGTCCTATGGATATATATATAGAGCCACAAATCCAAAATTAATTTATTTTTAAATAAATCTTTGGAATTAAAAAAACAACCCAATATACATTGCATTGCTTATAAAAATGAATTTCATTTTATAGAAATGTCAAAGCTGTAACTATAAGTCCTAGGGGTACAAATAGGTGAAATGCTATTCCTTTTAAAGAGTTTGACATTTAGTCGATTGTGACAAAAGCAAAGTAGTTGCTATTCTTCACTCATCATTCTAAAAGGTAAAATGAAAGAAAAAAAAAAACACACAGGTAACAATTTAAAGGACAAATGCAGTTGATAGAACACTTAGTTCATTCATGAAGTGGACTGAGATATTTTATTCATGGTCTTCAATAAAATGGATGAGAAAGAAGGTACTCGGTTCTTCCATCTTTGATGTAAATGCTTTGAAAACTCATTTTCAAGAAAGACAAATTTTAAAGAGTTAGATATAATCAATTGTGTTATTGATTATTCCTATCTAGTGTTTCAATGATGAAAATTCTTCACTATCAATGGGCTTTGAAACTGAAATAGCTTTATGATTAAGTAGGCTTCTTCACAACCACTATGAGGCCATCAGATCTGCCCTTAAAGATATACATTCAGGTGAGTTTAGTTTTAATTTGATTAAAATTTTTAAAAATTTAAATTAATTTTAAAAATTAAAATTTGACTAAAAAATTGATTGAAAAAAATTAATCTCAAAAATTTGGAAGCCATGTGAATCCAGATACAAACTTTTAAAATATTGGAAAAATACTGCAGTGATATTTTACTAGTTTCATGAAGCAACGTGGGACTCAGGGTACCACTTGCTCTCATATTTACGGTGATTTTATATGCTGTTGTAATTCAGTGCTTTTCCTTGGAAGTACTTTCATATCTCTACCTGAGTTACTCTTAGTTTCATACCATATTGTACTGATTTAAAATCTTATGTTGACAAATATAGCATTCCTAGGGATTTTTTTTCTAATATCTTACCAAACACGGGGCACCCAAAATCCAGGTTTTTTCTCTCCAGGTCTTAATTTTAAATTTAGGTTCTTGGACACACTTACATTAATTCTGAATATTCCATTGCAATCTTCCTAAAATAGAAAAAAAGAGAGAGAGATGAAGGAGGAAACTTGGTCAGAAGAGGAACTCAGAAAAGATAAAAAATAAGAAATACATTTTACATAGAGTCACATAGATCTTTATTTGACAAAAGTGATATGGACAGCTAACCACAAATAGTAACGAAGACTGCAGAGATGAGTGGTGAAAGTTGATACTGAAAACATTAGTAAATGGACAAAAGATATGATTAAACATTCCTCCAGGGAAGATGTATGAATGGCCAGTGAGCACATGGAAAGATGCTCAGCATCATTAGTCATCAAGTAAATGAAAATCAAAGCCACAGTGAGATATCACTAAGACCTGCTCAGAAGGCTATCATTAAAACAATTAACAACAAGCTTTGACAAAGATTTGCAGAATTGAAATCCTCATACTAGAACCTTCATATACTGCTGGTGGGAATGCAAAATGGTGCAGCCACTTTAGAAAATAGTGTTGCAGTTTCTCAAATGACCAAACAAAGGGTTACCTAAAACCTAGAAATTCTACTTCTAGGTATCTATTATTTAAGAGAAATGAAACAACAACAACAACAAAAAACATAAACAGCGAAATTTATAGATGAATGCTTATATCACTATTATTATAAACTAGAGGCCCAGTGCATGGATTCATGCACCAGTGGGGTCCCTTGGCCTGGCCTGTGCCCTCTTGCAATCCGGGACCCCTCAGGGGATGTTGGAGAGCCGGTTTTGGCCCAATCCCCACAGGTCAGGCTGAGGGACCCCACCGGTGCACGAATCTGTGCACCAGGCCTCTAGTATGCATATAAGATCTTTGGTTAATCTCTCCCTGCTCTCCCCCCTGTCCACTTCCCTCAAAATTCATCAGTTTATTCCATGTCTCCATGCCTGTGTGTTGAGCATCTGCCCCCTGGTGGTCATTGTGAGTTACAGTTACCAGCTGGTCGACCGGTTGCTTAGGCTTTTATATATAATAGATAGCATTATTTATAATAGTCAAAAGGTGGAAAAATCCACATGTCCATCAATAGACAAATACCTAAGTAAAATATGGTATAGTCACACAATTGAATATTTTCAGCCATAGAAAGGAATGAAATACTAATACATGCTACAACATAGATGAACTGTAAAAATATTATGCTAAGTTTATAAAGCTAGCCACCAAAGACTATATATGACATAATTCCATTCATATAAAAATCCAAAACATGGAACTCCATAGTCACATCAAGTAGTGGTTTTTAGGTATGGAGGTGTCAGGGGGATAAGGTTTTAGGGGCAATATTTAAAAGAAACGACGTTTCTTTATGAAATAATAAAAATGTTCTAAAATTCACTGTGGTGATGGTATATAACTATGAATATACTAAAAACAATTGAATTGTACACTGGAGGTGGGCAAATTGTGTGATATATGAATTATATCAGAATAAAACTGTTTAAAATATATTTAAAAAATAAGACATTAGTAAGAAGTTTTTGACTCATTTTCTGTCTTTTTTCTTCCTTTTGTTATCTTTTCTTCTTTGAATACGATGGTCATATTTGAACCTAAATCTCCTTTCTGGGTTCAAAGTGCATACACTTTAATATTTCAATAGAACTTCAAATTGTAAACTGTTAAGGTCACCTTCAACCTTAAAACATGTATCTCCTGACCTCCCTATTTCTGTCTGTGGACCAGCATCCTGTCAACACATCAAGATCTCAGATTTGCTTGTCTTTTCCCTATTCATATGGCCCGCATCTCCATTCTTATTTCAACTAGTGTAATACCAATATTACACCTGTTTCGATTACCAACAAAATTCTTTAAAATAAAAAGCTTACACACAAAAAAATATATCTTTAACTTATTTAGCATAGACAACCTTACTTATTACTACCCAAAGACAAACATAATTGACATTTTAGTGTGTATCTTTTCAGTCTTTTTTTCTATGCATATATGAGTTTGTACAGTGTTATTCTTTCATATCTCATTTTTTCAGTTAAAATATATTCCAATTATCTTCTCATACATATTCATCTACAACATTATTTCAAATGGCTGTGTTGAGGTGCGTCATATCAAGGCTTCGTTACTGCCTCTTCCCATTTGTTTTTCTGAGCCCACCAGAGCTCACCTTTGGTTTGGGTGAGGCAGCTTATTGTCCTGGTTAGGCTGCCTGGACATGGATCTCAGCTTCCCCACTTATTGGGGGGCAATCTTGCACAAGTCACTGAACCTTTGTACATCTGTTTTTCCTCCTCAGTAGAATGTGGGGTAACACTGATAGTTTTCAGGACAATACCTGCACTTTGCAAGCACCAACAATTGCCTAATTCCTCTGCCTATAAACCTTTGATGACTTCTCATTTTTCATCAAGGAAATTCCGACCCCCTTAGACTGATGTTGTAGGTCTCTGAGGATCTCTTCCTAAAGTACATTTCTGGCCTGTTTTTCAGTTCATTTTGGCATGGGAGTGAAGTGAATGGGTGGGTTAGGCTCTTTACATAAATTAACTAATTGAATCTTTATAATATCACTGTGTGAGAAGTGTTATACAGGAGCAACTAGGTTCAGAGGGATTAAGTGATTAGAACAAATCACCACACCTACTTTCTTCATTCTGCCTCCTCTACTTGGAAGGCTCTTTCCTGCTAGAATCCTCTCTTCTCCTTAAAGCCTTTCTCAGCACAGCGCCCCCAGGTGGAAGTACTACTTACATTACTTTCACTTCTGTGCTCTTTTAAATTATGACTTAATGTTACGTGGATTACACATGAAACACACATTCTCATTGGACAGAAAATGCTGCAAAGCAGGAGCAGTGACTTACACATTTTTCCAGCCCTCATTTCACCAATCATGGTGCTTTGTACATAACTGATATTTAATAACTAATCATCAAAAGGTATTCCCAGAATTTGATTACAGGGCTTTGGTGACTAAGTTCTGGGCTCCATAACTCTACCTGAAGTGGTGTCAATATTTCAAGTTTTAAGAAAAAGGAACTGAGGGAGGAAGTGCTCACACAGACCTCAAGAAAATAACCTGTTCTCTCAACTGGAAAACATAGCACTAACAGCTCAAAGCTTTGTTATCTTTAAACATTAGCTATGTGATCCAAATATTGGGGTATCTAGTTTCCCCTTTCCCTTCTTTTAGAAAGACAGACTGAGTTCTGAGGTAGACCTGCAGTTGCTTTCATCCACCTGGTCTCCTTAGCCTTGGCCTCCTATATCAGGACCAGGAAAAAACCTGTCCCAATGTAAGGACACAGAGCACATCTCACCATGCCAATTTCCTTTCTATCATTCTGCTCTCTATGATGGCTAAGTTTCCTTAGGCTTTCTTTATGAGCCCACTGCCAAGGCCTCATTGCTCTGAGAAAGAGGATAAATGCATCATGATATCTGTGTGTTTGTCCATCCATTGTGAGCTGTCTGTCTCCTATCCAAGTAAGCATCAATCTTCAGCTTGGACTGGGGAAGAGTAGATAACATAAAATCACACTGCACTTAGGCTATTATTAATATACTGAGTCATCAAGGTTCCCAGTAGGCTTCATCCTGAAATACTGTTATTCTCTTCTTGGCCTCTATTCAGTGTGGATTTAAAATAATCCTACTTTCCTTATGCAAGCTTATGGACTAATGAATCAGTTCCATATGATTTCCTTCATTAGCTAATTTGGTACACCATGACCTTTATAGCAGGTTCCTTGTTATTTCTTCTCAGGTTTATCCTCTGTGGAGGGCAGCTAAAGGAAGCAGTGACTTAGGTGTGCCTTGTGCAACAACATAAGGTCTGCCCAACTTAAGTATGTCTCTTCTGCCCTGCCGCTTCCCGAAATCCTCATTATGAATATACTCCATAATGAATATTGACCGCACAAAGATGTTATCTGTATTTTATTCTAATTAGACAGCTAATAATTTTTATAATTAGAAGACTTTTCAAACTGATATAAACTCTATATCAGATAATGATAGTTGCTGGAAATACGTATTGTAATTCAACTCTATTAATCCTTCGGAAACACGCATTTTAATGGACTCGGGCATTATTTTACCTGTATGAATGAGTACATACTTTTGCTAGTTTATACATTAGCAGTACTTGGTTCACTTCATTAGTCTACTCATAATTTTGGGAAGAATCCTTAAAAGATTGAGGCACTAGGTAGTGTAGCAGAAACTGGCAATTATTAACCAAACTCTGCCCCTTTTTCCCCACAGAAGACACCACTCAGCTACATATCGCAGGCCTCCTTCCAGTCTGGCGAGGCTGTGCTCTTCCCAGTGGAACATGGATTGAAGTGAGGTGTGCTGCTTCTGAGCTCAGCCTTCTCAGGCAGAGATGGTTCTTTGTTCATATGAGCCAGCTAAATAAAGAAGACTTGAAAACAGCAAAGGGTGGGGACACAAAACAGAAGGAACTTGAATGCTGGAAAGGTCATTTGGAGGAGAGCTGTCCAATTTACCCAAGATGCAATATATTCATTTCATTATGTTCGGCTACTGAAATATCGGGGTTGTTCCAGCAGTTAGCTTTCTCTTACTGACACTGACTAAAGGAACAAGCATTAGCAAAGTATTCAAGCTCAGGTCTTTGTTAGTTGTCTTAATTCTGGGCAAATAAGAGCTGATGTAAGGGCCGAAACCGGTTTGGCTCAGTGGATAGAGCGTTGGCCTGCGGACTGAAGGGTCCCAGGTTCGATTCCGATCAAGGGCATGTACCTGGGTTGCGGGCACATCCCAGTGGGAGATGTGCAGGAGGCAGCTGGTCGATGTTTCTCTCTCATCGAAGTTTCTGGCTCTCTGTCTCTCTCCCTTCCTCTCTGTAAAAAATCAATAAAATATATTAAAAAAAAAAAAGATCTGATATAAGGCCTTGACTTCCTAATGGGGAGAATGCTGGAGTGGAGAAGTATTATACAGGGGACGTGAAAGTCAGACTTTGCCTTTCGTACTTTTGGATGGGGAGGCTATTTGTTGACATGAGTGTCATGTGACAACAGAGGCAGGATTAAGTTCAGGAAGACTCAAAAGAAAAGTTTCTGAGATTCAACATCTGGAATCTTGGGTGACTATGCAGAAGATGACAACAGTAGATTGACACTGGAATAGGAGGGAAGAGTAGAACTCCCTGAAATGTGCTTTTAATCTTACAAAGCTTTGTTAGCCGGAGAAGACATACTACATGCTTTAAGCCAAAGGAGTTCGTGGGAAGAGAATTCTTAAGAGTTTTGTCAGGGGGCTGTCAAAGTCGCCTCAGCACATGCTTACCAAGGGATGGTAAACTACCTTAATTTTTATTCCAAAAGATAGAAAGGAGTATCTTACCCTTCTAATAATGTTGGGGTCATTGCACTTTGCCAGTTTTCCAGCAAAAAGCTGAACTCCAAAGCTTGCAAAAACAAGCATTAATGTCAACAAAAGAATGGAGACCTGAAAGAAATTGGTGAGATGTCAAATCTCTCAGTAAAACTTTAAACAGTACATTTGGTTTGAACAGCAATATGAACGGAACTTTTCTGATAACACTGTATGAAATTCATGATCTTTTGATGATATTTTTTAACTTCTCCATCACAGGTCATTCAATTAGCCTTACTGGAATGTTAAAAGAAGAAAATTAACCAGAGGTTTTGAATTTTCAGAATAAAAACATACAACTTTCATGTAAGAATATGGGCTAAGGTATTGTTGATATGACTTAGATTTTTCTGATTTTAAAGTCAACACTTTGATCTATTTTATTGAATGGAACAAAAGAAACATGTTTAAACAATTATATTTTCCCCATTTTCTCAAAATGGATTCATATCTCTATTAGCAGAACACAAATTAGAGGGGCAGGGGCTTTGCTTTCTTGTGAGCATGTGAATGTGCTGCTCACAGGATTCATGTAATTCAGTCTAAAACAAACATACAAATCTGTGAACTGGCTCAGGCTCCCTCTGCTGGATGGCTACTTCGGTCTCCGCAGAAAAAAGTGGCAAAGGGTAAAATACTGAGCACACTATTGATCTGTACTTGTTGACTAACCTAAAATATACCTTAAGTATACTTAAACTGCACAGAAACATCACCAGAAGAAAGGCACACATAGATTCTCTCCTAAAATCTATTAAGGGTCAAAGATATGCCACATTAGCCATCAGGTGATATTCTGTTTTTCTTCAGTTCTAGCGGTGTGAAAGCCAACATTTTATGGCTTTGTGACAAAGAAAATATGGAATTTTAAACACATATTTAAAAAGTGTTAGCAGCTCCATGCCTATAGTAACAGTCCAACCTGTCTGTAAAATAGCTTAGGATCAAATGCAGCTACAGCTGCTCTCTTACCATAGGTGTGTTTCTAGAAAGCAAGATAAGAAATAGGCTTATGGGAATTCATTCACATTTTTCCATGCACAAGCAGAACTCATCAGTAATAACAAGAATCCCTTGATCACTCCTTCTGTAACAGACTGTGAGCAATGAGCCTCTTACTCATTTTATCTGCAGCCCTGCTCTTAAAAGGACCCTAAATTAATGTTCACTCAAGTAAAAAGAATGTTTTTCCCCTCAATCACATTTGGAAGTATTCATTACTGTACATTTAGGTTACTTAGAGTAGGGTATATTTGTATGTTTCTTTTTTTTGTTTTATGTTAACATTCTAGAGATCAGAGATAAATTCTATTGCTATATGCTTTAAGTGACATATTAAATGAGATTATGAACCCAAATGTGTCAATTCCTAATATCATTTTGTGAGGTAGATGGTGTTGAATCTTTTTAACCTTAATTTCCAGATGGGGGAACTAAAACCCAGAGTAGAAATTGGGCCAACAGTTCAGAATGGAAGTGTCAGCAAATACTGTCTTTGGATTCTCCTTTCATTGTCATTTCCAGAGAGCTTCTCTTTAGCTTAGGAAAAAAATGTTTGTTGAATGAAATATACTAATAAGGCAGAAGCACTGGGGGTAAAGTTTCTGAATATGTATTGTGCATTGTTAGTGCTTCTATAATCCTCTGACCAAAAACTAAAATTGCAGACTTCACCTTGACAAGCAAGACTTACTTTATCCTCTCATTAGCTACATTACAGAGGTGGACTCTGCACTGGGAGCGAAGGTAATTGGAACATACCAAAAAAATTTCCTTGAAGCCACTGAAAAGCTCTCGAACCACTTTCCTCATCTGTGGCACCAGTTTGAATATCCGCAGCGGCCTTAGGCACCGAAGCACCATGAGGAGCTGAGCTCCTGATTCAGCAGGCACATTTTGAGGCATCCAACAGAGAAATATCAAGCTCACCTAGAGGGGAAAAAATCATCTCTGAAATTTATCCTCCACTGTGTACATTTTCTGAGAGCCAACTGACTACAACTATCCCTTAGGAGAGACTCCATGTGTTATATGGGACACACATTCACCCGGTAACTATGCAGTCTCTTCACTCTAAACTATGAACCCAATCTAGACCCAAGCAACCGTAAAGCACAGTCATCAGGCATATGCAGGAATGGAATGGGGTGCCACCACAGGTGTGCACCAGTGCACTCTGCCCCTCCTCTTACTGACACACTGGAGGTTCTGCTCATGTCAGCAGGATTGAAATTCCTTTGATCAAAGAGACTAAACCTCATTCATGACCTAATACTATTTTATTAACTACCTATAAATGTTGCACTTAAGGGTCACAGTTCCCCTTGCTGTGCTGAAAAAGAAATTGATTTTATACCTTTTTGAACATAAAGAGAAAACAAAGAAAGAAATTTCTTTGAGTTGTTTCCTATGGTTTCTCAAATTAGTTTAACCAAACAGTTGAATGGTCTTTCCTAGCCAGGTATTTTGTGCCTTAGAATTGGGAGAAAGGTCCAACCACTCTCACTTTAGTTTGTTTTTAGTAGTAAGGCGGCTCATCAATCAATTATATGATGCAGATTTTTTTTAGTATTGGAGCCACTAGAATTGTGGGGGGCAAACTAGTTTTGCTATCATAGACCTCATTAACGCATGTCTTATGCATACATAAAAGTGGATGATGTATTTCCAACCATCTCCATGAATCTTTTTAATGCTTTCCATTTAGATTTTTATATGCATGCCTCTTATTCAGCTATAATGGACTTACTAGTACTTTACTTAAGAGCTCAGTTTTGGCATCTAAACTTTGGTGACTCACATATCTCACTCTTGTACCAAGAAAAGCAGGAGCTTTTACAAATCCATTTTATTTTATATTTAGGAAATAATCAAAGACTTACAAGATATATAAATATGTCCATCACTCCACCAAAGTCTCTGATGACAGCAGTTGGAGTGAAAAATAAGCCATCTGCCATAATCTTCAGATTAAGCTCAATGCTCATGAATATCACAAATACATACTCAGCAATCTGAAATGAGCAAAAGGCAGTTTGATCACAGTGAATGGAAAAGATGCAGGTCAGTGTCTTTCCTCGGAGCTGTGGGTTAAGATTCAGCAGAGGTACCTGCAAAGTAGGTGCATGCATGACTCTTCGGAAGGGAGATTCGAACATCATGGAAATGCAGGAGCAGATGGTTACAATGATCATGACCCAGTCCAGGTAAGTCACCAATCCCAACAAGTCACTGCCAAAGACCAAACAGAACTGAGGAACACACACGATCCAGTAAAGGCGGCTAAAAGCCAGAGAAGTCACTGTTGTGATTCTAATAATGTGACTGGTACATTTTTATGAATCATCAATTGTCTATTTCATGGCACAACATAGCAGGAAAATAGAGGGCATTTTTAATATTTTTATGCATCATAAAATAGTACACAGAAACTTCAAATGTGCATGGAAAACAGAAGTTGTAAAGCTTACTAAAGTTGATGGTACTTTGTATTTTTCACAGCTCCTGTGACAGGATCTGTTTTAGATCTGTAAGAGAGAATAAACATATAAACTTCTGCTATATAGCAATGGTGTTATAACTTGGCAGCATAGGATTTAGAAACACCGCATCTACCTAAATCTCTTTTTACCCTTTATAAAATGTCCATTATAATATACTAGAGGCCCAATGCATGAAATTCATGCAAGGGTAGGCCCTCGAATCCCCGGCTGCCTCAGCCCTCTCAGCCACCCTGGCTTTGTCTGGAAGGTCATCCAGTCATTCTGCTGATCGGCTGTTCTGTCAATTTGCATATTTCACTTTTATTATTATAGATGTTAACTATATGTGACTTTGGGAGATAGAGAACATTAGATGAAAAAAATTCAGAAGAGCTTGCAGTTAATACATATGAAAGTAAAGTTTTATATTCCTCAAAATATTTAATTTTAGAGTTGATGATTCTATTCAACAATTTCTGATATGGATTTTACAGAATTAAATTTTGGCTTTTCTTTAAAAACATGCAGTTAAAATCTTTGCCTTAGCAGTTTGAAGATGTTCCTCATAATTATTTAATTAAATATCTCTAAATTCAACAGAGTCCTTCACCCTTATTTAACTGTGATCTTGTGGAGCAATGTATATAGAATTTCTCAGTAAGGGAATCTCTAACTTTTACTTTTTTGGGGAACCAATCTTCAGTGAAGCCCCTAATAGTGTTTGTATGTGTACTCCCAATTACAACAAAGTCATCTTTGGTCCATATCAGCTGCGTTGCTGACAAGGAGAATTACATCGCACTAAATGGAGTGGAGAATTAATAATTAGGTGTTAACATGAAGGCAGCCAACAGGATAATTCCAGATTAAAAACCCACTTTGGAACTCATCAAATCAATTTTAAATTGCCAACTTTTTCCTTTACTTTGTGAAAACTCAGGGGAGTTTTTAAAGATTATTACTCATTTATTTGAAGCTGTGAAGATCTTTCTAGAAAAGCAGAAAGAACAATGGATTGGCTGTCAGAGAGGGCCATGCACTCGCTGGTGTCCTTGGCAAAGCTCTTAATCTCTGCTGACCTAAAAGTCATCCCCTGTTGGAGGAGAAGATACACAATCACCACCAAATGATTGCTGAGGTCTCCTCCAGTCCTGAATGTCATGACAGTGTATTAGTTTCAGATGGCTGCTATAACAAAGTACCACAGACGGAGTGGCTTAACCAACAGAAGCTCATTTTCTCAGCTCTGGAGGCTAGAAGTTCAAGATGTCAGTAGGGTTGGTTCCTTATAACGGCTGAGAGAAGGCTCTGTCTCAGTTCCCTCTCCCTGGCTTGTGGATGGCCATCTTCTCTTTGTGTCTTCACGTAGTCTCCCCTCTCTACGTGGCTGTGTTGTCCAAATGTCCTCCTCATGTTAGGACACTAGTCATTTTGGGTTAGAGCCCACTCTAATGACCTCATTTTAATTTAATTACTTCTTTAAAAAGTCCCTATCTTGGTTACATTCTGAGGGTACTGGGGGTTAGCACTTCAACACATGACTATTTTTTGGGGGTGGACACAATTCAGGTCACAACAGATAGTGAGTATCATATGCGACTGATTGTCAACACAGGAGGTCAATTTACTTAAATGATAGCATCAGAGAAATTCCAGCTATAGATGGGAAAGTATTCGTACTTCCTCCACGACTTTTAAGGTCTTCAGGATATTACTTAAAGTTATGCATGACAAAAATTCCATGTCACCCACTGGCTGCCTGCTAACAACGGCTTGAGTCATCACAAATGCAGCGGCCTCCAGGTTGACCACACTGACGGCCTCTTGCCCGTTTGTTCCATGTGGGTAGGAATGGAGACACTGGCCAGTGGGTTTTCTTCTTGGAACAGTTGATAATGGAAACACTAGTCAACTTTCTTTTTACTTTACATTATTCTAGAAGAAACAGATTGGGGTATTTTGATCATAAAGAAATTACAAGTGGGAAAGAAGATGGACGCAAGGCCTTCGCCTTGTCGCTCAGTCTCCCTTGGCTTCCGTGTTCAAAATGAGTGTGGAGTTAATAACACCGATACAAATGTACTGGGCAGCAGTTAAAATGAACAGATAAAAACGGCTAAGTGCTTTCTAAACGTGAGTTTTATATAAATTTAAACTACTTGCAACCTTTGTTTGTTTTCCACCCGGTTGGCCGCTCAGCAAATAGGAGCAGCATGATTAATTAGCCCACAGTTTATTTTGTGACCCCATTAGGATTACACGTTCCTTCTCCCTGGTATGACAACCCCACCTGCTGTTTGTACGATTCAGGCCAAACACCTGGCTGAAAGTGAGGGTACTTACGCATTAAAGCGTGCCCGGACCACCACCCGGCAGAAGTTTCTGAACCTGTGCTCCCGTCCCACTATGAACAGTGGCTTATCGAAGTACGGGTGGTTCTCTCGCAGCTCCTCTTCTTGCACTTTCCTTGAAGGGGACATTTATGGGAGAGTAAGGTTAAGGGAACGTTTGCTGTTCCAAAGTGAGAGCCAAGAAACAGTGTTAGCACCCTGTACCTTTTCATTTCTGCTTGCTCCTTTTTTTCTTGGATCATCTTTATTTCACTGTCTTCTCTTTGTGCATTTCTGTATCTCACTGTATTGGAATGCTAGAAATAAATTAAAATGGGGCATATCAAAATGGATGATATTTTTGAACAACCACCCCAAAATGATCATTTTATACATATCTTTATTTTATATATACTTTAATGGCCATGTCATCTTAGCAAGGGTGTTTTTTACTCCAAATGATTTTTTAAATATATATTTTATTGACTTTTTTTACAGAGAGAAAGGGAGAGGGATAGAGAGTTAGAAACATCGATGTGAGAGAAACATTAATCAGCTGCCTCCCGCATACCCCCGACTGGGGATGTGCCCGCAACCAGGGTACATGCCCCTGACCGGAATCGAACCTGGGACCACTCAGTCCGTAGGTCGATGCTCCAAACTGGTTAGGGCCAAATGATTTTTTTTTCAATAAAAACTTTTATTGAGAACCAATTATGTGCCAGGTACTGTTCCAGTGCTGGGAATATGGCAAAATGGCAAAAACAAACAAACAAACAAAATCTAAATATGACAAATCAAACCCTAGTCTTGTGGGGCTAATGTTCTAATAATCAGGGAGAGAAACCAAAATTAGATCAAAACAAGTAAGAATGTGAGAAAAGATTTAGCATTTTGGGGAAAAACAAAGGGGAATAAAGCATGCTAGAAGCCCACAAGTTTAAATAAACAGGTCAGAGCAGGCCTCAATAAGAAGTTGTTATTTGAGCAAAGACTAGAAGGATGCAGGCCACTGGATGTTTGCAGAAATTAGTTTTTCCTGGGGAGTGAGTGGGTTTGCACATGGAAAAGCCAGGATGCCAGTGTGGGTGGAAAGCAAGCAACAGAGTTGGAGATGAGGCCAGGGGGGTGTGTGTGTGGGGAGCAGATCATGAAGCACATTGACTCTGATTTTCACTCTGTGGGAGATGTAGAGACATTGCTCAAATAACTTGATAACATTTTATAGATCGTAGTGCCTACATCGAATTGTTTTTCTCTTCTATTATTATAACAAGTGAAAAAGATGAAACTCTCTATTTAAATTGCTTCTATTGTAGAGGAAAGATTTCTTATAATAAGCAGAATTCCCATGATCTTTTGCTATGGAGAAGACAGGGGGTGGGTTTTTGTTTTATATCTATGTAGAAAATATAACAAAGCATCTTTGAAGGAGAAATGAACTTCTGCAATTGAGATCATTCAAAGAGAGCCTTTTGTTGTATATTTTAAACATGTATTTAAAAGCCATGTCCTAATTTGGTTTTGGAGTTTACTGTGCATTTCTACTGAAATCTATGAAAGGAAAATCCTCGGAACTAGTGTTACTTCTCTGAATTTTTACCTAGAAATTTTCTCCATGCACTATGGTAGATCATAAATTTCAGTATACAGGTCTTGTGTTGGATCCAATCAGACTTCCATGTCGACAATACAATGGATCATATCAGACAACATTCTGGCTTAAAAAATCGTGACAGTAACAGATGTTTGTGCTAATCAGACCCATGTACCTTGGTAATGGCTATATCAGGTGTCTCATCTGGGGCTCTGGGCCCATGTGGAGGAGGTACACTGACCATCCTCTAACATTACCTGCCCCCAAATCTCATCCCTTCACACTATTTTATTTTTCTTTATGCAAAGTCAATCTGTCACAGTAATAAAAAAAAAAGGAATAACAATTACCCAGGAGTTATTCTATATTTGTTTACTTGCTTATCATTCTTTCACTAGACTATAAGTGCCTGCAAGGCAGAGATGATGTCTTGCTTCCCCTCTAGTCCTCATCACTGAGAACAGAATCTGCATTCATATAATGAACACTTGATATATAATTGGGTCAGTGAATAAATAAATGAATGGTGTAGGGTCTAAAAGCAAATAAATTATTGGGAAATGTTATGCAATCTTTGACATAAAATTCTTTTAGAAATCAAATTTTATTTCCCAGTATGTAAAGCTCTGAAATGGTGGGCTTGGGACCTAGAGTCTAGAGCAGTGATGGCGAACCGATGACATGCGTGTCAGAGGTGACACGCGAACTAATTTTTTTGGTTGATTTTTCTTTGTTAAATGGCATTTAAATATATAAAATAAATATCAAAAATATAAGTCTTTGTTTTACTATGGTTGCAAATATCAAAAAATTTCTATATGTGACACGGCACCAGAGTTAAGTTAGGATTTGGAATTTTCTATGGTTAATCATCTCTTTTCTGTCCCTGGCCATTTAATTTGTTTCCTGAGTCTCCTGATTTTCTCTGGTAGAAAAATCTTATGGAGACGTGACAATGTGACAGAAAGACCCAGGCACTGGAATCGTCTGAAGCTGTCATTTAAATACATCTTAATAATCATGTTTCAAAATCCAAAGCTTTGCTTAGAACTTACATCTTGAGTCAGAGTTTCAAGAGATTTCCCCCTGCTGATCCTCTGGCTGTTTGATCCGTGTCTTAGTGATCTAAAACAACCACAACCAACTGGTCAACATATCTCAAGACCAACTTTGGACTTAAGCAATGATCATTATTTAAAAAATAAAGAAATAAAACAACTTTTCTTAAATAAAACAAGTATATTTCTTTTTATAGCAAAAGCTTTTGTCTACCCAACTGTCTTTGATAACATCTAACTGAAATTCAGAATTTTCCTTTGGACATAACCAAGGTAAAGATTTTTGAAAGAACTTTTGAATCTTTGGATCTGATCGTGAATATTTCGTTATTGTTACCATCAAGGAGTAGAATCCATGCTATCTGCTAACCAGGCTGTGTGCAGCAAACACTTCCTGTAACACTCCTTTCCTTGGTTTCTCTGCAGCCTTGTCTCCTGCTGTATTTACCTGCGCTCCTGGCGGATGTGATGCTGCACACTGAGAATTGACCTTTCCTTTGCTGGCTGCCCCTCAAATGAGCCACTCAGCATGCGCTGTCGAGTGCAGGCTCTAGGAGAAAAAAAAGGAGCCCATGATAAATGTGTGATCTGTACACTTGGAATGAATAATACATAACTGCTCATTACTCATTATTTTTAAGGAAACACCAATGATAAGGCAAAATACAGCAAATGACACACAATCATAAAGGAAAAGGAGCTTTAGGCTTCCTGACAAGAATACTTTACAAAACAGAACTGTCTTGGTTATGAAGAGGGGCTGGAAAATAAACAGAAAGCTCTCTTTACCCCCTCACCCCCAACATGTTTTCCCTCCCCATCACCCAAATAGGAGAGCTTCTATTGGGATTCTGTGAGTAGTAAGGCCAGCCTGACCACAGTTAATCATGATGTTGGTTTTGAATTTAGAGGTTTCCAAAGCCCTTAGGGAAGGGTTTGTCCACCCTTCCCTGGGATGGCAGAATATACATTTCAAGATTTTGTAGAACTCTAAGAAAATTGGAAAGCATAAAGTTAGATAGGGGCACAAATTAGTACTAAAGAGATGTAACTAAAGCTGGAATTAATACTAAGAGAAACCTCAGTCTGAAGCTTGTGACTTATAGGTAGTCAGTCAGTCACCACTGTCTTTGCAACCACAAAACTCCAAAGATTTTTTAAAATACCCTATCTTTTTCACAATTGGGTGACTCAACACCTGTAGCGTGAATGATTTGGAGAGAGAACAAATTTCTTCTCCAGAAAGCTCTCTCCAACGGAAATGATAGAAATTCCCTTGATGTAGTCGTCAAGTGGAGAGAAATGCAGGGCATAAGAGAGCTGTATGCCAGAGGCGACACTGTCACGAGTTCGCTGAGTGGCCCTTCAGCTCAATTCCCTAATGGGGAACATGAGGAGAAGGCCTTGATCTCAAAGAAAACTCACAGGCTTACAATACGATGATGGTATGATATGAACATCTCATGACACTGTATTTGTTCAACACCTGAACACGTCTACTACTGTCATTGCTTTACAAAAACACTTTCATACTTATGTTTCCTAACATGTTACCTAGACTAGCTTTGATTTACATTACTGTCTGTCTCAGAGTTATCATCTTTGAGAAAAGATCTGTGTCTGCTTGTGCGGCGCCAGCACGGCCAAGGGTGAACCTGAGGAGGGGAGGTGAAGGATTGAAGAAAAGACAGACAAGAGAATACAGCTGGGGCTCAGTGGATCTCCCATGCCTGGATGAGGACACAAAAGACCCAGCCTGCAAGCTGATGCTTTATTTTATAGTCTGAGTAAAACAAGATTAACATGTATACAAATGTTTTTGTTTTGGCAACCCTTGCTGCACCTCCCACAGTCCATTAGCTACTTAGGAAGGAATCTGGGAGGGCTACAAGGTCAGGAAAAGGAGCTTTAGGCTTCCTGTCAAGAATACTTTTACAAAATAGAACTGCTAGGAGAGCTCTGCCCTCCAGGCTGGGACTTGTTTGTGGCTCTGCCACAGGTCAGCCCCAGGTTTGACCCTAGAATCGCTCCCTACATCTGCTTAGTATACTTAAAACAGCAGTTTTTATGATATCATGTGTATATTTAAGTACTTAAAAATGCCTTTGATACCAATGAAAATAATTATGGAGAAAACCTATGAAAAATCATACAAACTCAATGAATGCAAATGCATTACAGAAAATAAAACTCAAATAATCACTTTTCTTAGTTTAATAAGCAGCAGGAAACATTAAAATCCAAATAAAATTTTATTAAACAACAAGGATTTATGAGGATGATATACAGAGACTGTGCTTATTTCCAAGACTACAGTGATGTTGCATAGGAAGATGCATTTGTAAGTTAGGCTGAGTTGACAAAGATGTAGCACGATCTTAGGTACACTATGGATTATTTGTCCAAGAAAGAACTGAAAATTATGAAGCCATCCTGAGAAAATCTATTTGGACAATGGTGTTGTTCTGATATATATACAGATCCCTGCCATTAGTGTAAACTGTCAAGACTTAACCTACAGCCACTGTCTTAGTAACTTTTATATTTTGTTACAAGGCTCTCCCCTAAAGTAGTTGAGACCTATAGGACTTACATACAAAATACATACAACTGCGTTATAACATACACATTTGAGTTGGTTGTCCTGCTAAGTTTGAAATAGAAGAATGTAACTGGCTTTAAGCTGCCTGCTGGAGGGGTCTGTGTGCCTGTGCACATCAAAGCCTAATACCATGCAAACAGGAATTTGCAGCACAAAAAGTGAGGGTTTTTAGGAAGTGGCCCAAGCCTAGAGGCACAGGTGAGCTAATGCTCAAAACCTGGATCCCTGATTGGTTCCAAGGAATGGGTTTTATAGGGGGGAAATCATCAATTATGGTGACTACAAAAGATAGGTTCATGGTCAGGGTTGTGGTCTCTACTGATTGGTCGGTGCTAGGGTCTGGTTCTGATGTATCACTTTGTCTGGTTTTGCTGCTTTTGAGGTCCTGGAGCTGAAACACAAGTGAGGCCTAGAGGCCATCTCTACTTTGACCACAACTTTGTCTCTGTGGTCAACAGACCCAAGGCGTTATTTCTAGGATTATTCGATGCTCATCAGAACCTCATTGTCCTGAGGGCTTAATGCTTAAGGGAGTGAACATGCAAGGGAGAAGGAGGCAGGTGGGTCAGGGTGCTGAGGCCAGTTTGACTCAAAAAGAAAGAAAGGAGAAAAGGACATACTAAAGAAATTACATTTCTGCACGGTTACAGTTTTTGCCCAATAGTCAGTCTAAGGCTGTCTGGGCATCGTATTGAGGAAGAGTTAGCACTGCATCTACTGACTCCAGGGCCTGAAGGATGTTCCGGCACCTGGGGCAGCATAACACACCCACACCTGCTGGGTGGCAGCCTCTGTGGATCCTGGGGTCAGATCCTCTTCCTGTGACCCCAAACAAGCAGGTCACAGTGGAGACCCTTGGCTATGGGAAGACTCTCCTGCCCCACCCCCCACCTGTGATGTCTCTTCTTCCAACAGCGTCCGTGAAATGTGGTGAGAAAGCAAGTTCCTTTTCCTCTTTGGCTCAAGATCACTCTACTCTTTCCCACTGGGTCCGGAGAATACAGAAAGTAGTACTAAAACGGGTTGGAGTTTCAGCCATATAGTATGTAAGTTGTTGTGCTCTGTATGGTTCAGTCATGGGGGAGGAGGGCTGCTTTTTAGCTCTACCCTGCAAATCAGAAAACCTGTGCTTAACCAGGTTGAGATGGCCACCTAAATGAGCATAATATGTAAAACCATTTGCTTTAATTTCCTTTTCCTACCACTTTCTTCTACGTTTATAATGTTTGCTAGTAAAATTTTAACCTAGAGAAATGATGAAAAAAAAAAAGTGCCCAGTAATTCTGGGTCCATTAAACCATGTAACAGGTGACTTCAGAGTTCTATTGGAGCCAAGCATAAACTTTGGTGGTTTCCTTTGCTCACTGAGAGGGCCCTGCCAGGGTCTTCCTGTTCTCTGAGCAGAGGCTGTATATCCACCTCCTCATTTCCTGGGCTCCAAAAGTACCCATGTAATCTGAGCAAAGTGAAGACAGGCAGATAGGGCCAGATTGGCTTGGTGTTAAGAGGTCATCTTTGGTGCTTAAGGCTCAACATGGTTCCCTGTGCCAGCCTCACACATCCCAGCACTCCACCTCCGAGTCTGGTGCCAAAGCAAAGGTAAACAGTCTCCATCTCCATTCAGTGGTGCTCTTCTTGGATCAAGTGCTCCCATGTCTCCCCCTTTCCTTTGAGTATCTTCAATGGCTTTCGAATGAGAAAACTCAGTAGGTGCTCAATAAATATTTGTTAAATGAATGAACTTTGAAATTCTGTGAAGATCAAATATTCTAATTTCTTTTTTGATCACTTCATCCTTATCAAGTATGAAAACAATCACAAGCAAAACAGCATGTGTTTGAAATATACTTTTTAAAGGGCATGCTAAATCATCTTAATTTTACCTCAAGTTGGAATACTATGCCATCAAAAAATGAGCTGCACACCTATGAGAGATGGGACCCTTCGACAGGAATCAAAGAAAATCAGACATTGCTTCCTGCAAGTAGGAAATTTATAAACCTTTATCTACATTCTAGGTGAAAGCTATTAAGGGAAACCCTGTAAGCTGAAATGAGGCTGAGCTGCACTCATTTCAATATCATAAAAGGGAGATCTGACCTGTCACTGGGAACATGGTCTCCATATATCTTGTCTTATAGCAATCTACCACCACGCCAAAGTACCAAATAACAAAGGAATTTGAGATTTTTAATATTTTACCAATAAGGAATTTGAGGCTCTTAATATGTTATCGATATTTTAGTAAAAGACCTACTCAGAAGTACTGTAAAATTAAATTAAGTTACATTTTGCCACTTAAAATTTTTCATTTAAATTTAGATGACTTTTGATCTCACATAAGAATTTAAAAAAATATGTTTTCAGGAATGAAGTGTTCATTTGTTTGCTGCCTAGAGAAAAAGCAAAGATAATGGTACAGGAAAGAACACACTGATCTTCAGGGAAGCTCTCACGACTTAGGGAAAGATTGATATCGTCTTGGAATTAAGGTCTTCAACATCTTCTCTCTGTCTCTTCATCATGGCAAGGACTAGAAGGGCCAGTTCCTAGAAACTCCATCTAGTGGCTTCATATTAAAAAAAAAAAAAAAAAGTCTGCCTGCTTGGCTTCTGGAGCTGGGAGGCACAAGGCTTCAAGTGTCTGGTGAAAAATAATGAAGTCTTTTGTCTTGTCTGAGTGAGGAAATTCTCCATTATGCAGGCATATGTAATCCCTTTATCCCTGCTCCCTGGAGGAGAATTACAGTGAGGCATTTTCCTTTTCCCAGTTGGGGTTAATGTTATGCCCTCTCTACCTTTGAAAGTAAAACAAGACTAGGACCCCTGATGATGATTCAAATGTGGGAATATTCTTCAGCAAACACACATTCCCAGTTGCAAAAATATTACCCCTGGTTTCTTGCCAAGCCTTTGAAAAAAACATATGAAAGATTGATTCTTTTTTCTTCTTCTTCTTTGCATTGCCTTTGTGCTGTGGAATTTCAATTGCCCCTTACATGACAGCCATATATATATATGATCTTTTATGGAGGCTGGGGGAAGAGAACTGCATCTTAAGAAATTGTCTCTATTTTTCTTGACATTTCTCCATCTAAAATATTTTTAAATTGGCCCAAAGATTATGGTTATATGAGAGATCTTTGGAGCTTTATTAGCCTTTAAACACCACTAGTTGTTTATAGAAACAGTAGCAGGGGGTCCTCGGTTTCTTTCTTCGCTTTCTCCATGTCTTCTTTCTTAATGTTCCAGAACAAAGGTGTTGGCAAAGCCTGTATATTCTGTAATGAAAAAGAGAGATCTGTGAGTCTTCAGATTATCTGCATCCATTATAGAAAAGTTAAATAACATGATACCATCTGGTAGTAAATATAATTACTACATAAAAAAAAACTACAATGTAACTTTGCAAAGCATTAAATTTGAGGAATGTTACTCAAATCTTGAGCTCCACAAGGTAGCACATGGTAAAATATTATCTCAGGTTTAATATAGTGTAGTCACATCATCAGACAACAGGAAAATAGTCTTTCAGGGATAATTATGTAAAACTATGGATGAACTGTGTAAGAAAATAGATGAGTATTTCCTGGAATGGCTCTTACCTGATTCTAGTGAAGTGACAAGGTGATTGCCCAAAGTAGAGGCAACAGCAGATACTAATGGGTGAGTTCCTCTGTAATGGGCTCTTGCTGAGATGAGAAAAAAGCTGCATTTTTATTGTAGTTAATACCCCACTTTTTTGTGAATCAGCCCAGTCCTGAGTAAATGAATATGGCTCCTGAATAGCAACAGCAGATTAGTTCTTTCCAATCTTTCATTATTAATAAAAATGTTTTCTTATATAGACATGCAGATACATGTCTGGGCCAACCAAAACTCCACTGTGGATTGAAAAATAAAAAGAAGCCTTTAATTTCTTATCATCTGTAGGTACATTAATAAAAAAGAAAAAGTAACTCGTAGAAAATCTATGCCTTTAGTGCATCTATTAAAATTCAGCAAACAAAATGTCTGAAACCTTACACCATTCATTGGAGTTCAATTTTTGTAACCCAACCACTGACTCAGAAAACTGTAAATTACAACACAAAAACTAAACTTTTTATCATGATAAAAGTGAAAATTTGTTAATGTTGCATAAACCATATGAACCAATTTTCCCACAGATACATATTTTTCTATATTACTTATTACTTTACCCTCCAATGATAAAATAGTAAAAGGAACACCTTGTTAAAATATCTTCCCACATTTGTTAGGTAAAATTTAACAGCAGGTCTCCCAAGACAGAACAATATTCCAATCACTTTGAAGCTTATCTAAAAATAATCTACAAAGCAGATACTAGCTCAGAAAAATAACCTGTCTTGATTACTACAAATCAGGTACTATCTAGGAAAACATCTCAGAATATATTATTTTACTACATATGGTAATAGATGTTAACTAGACTTATTGTGGTGGTCACTTCATAATATATAAAGATCAAATCATCATCTTGTACACCTGAAACTAATGTAATGTTATGTCAATTATTTCTCAATAAATTTTTGGGAAGGTTGAATGGACGTTTTGTTGTTAAAAAAGCAATATATATATATGAATTTTTCCTTCAATTAAGTTATAAATTGTAGTTGTCAATAAAAAATGATTCTCTTAAAATGATAAGCCCTAGCTATTTTGTCTCAGTGGATAGAGTGTTGGCCTGAGGACTGAAGGGTCCCAGGTTCCATTCCTGTCAAGGGCATATGCCCAGGATTGGGGCGATCCCCAGTAGGGGGCATGCGAGAGGCAGTTGATCAATGATTCTTATCACTGATGTTTCTATCTCTCTCCCTCTCCCTTCCTCTCTGATATCAATAAAAATCTATTTATAGCCCTAGCTGGTTTGACTCAGTGGATAGAGGATCAGTCTGCGGACTGAAGGGTCCTAGGTTCGATTCCGGTCAGGGACACATGCCTGGGTTGCGGGCTTGATCCCCAGTGGGGGACGTGCAGGAGGCAGCCAATCAATGATTCTCTCTCATCATTGATGTTTCTATCTCTCTTTTCCTCTCCCTTCCTCTCTGAAATCAATAAAGATATATTTAAAAATATATATGTTTATAAAAAATGATGAGAAAAACTAACCCTACATATGCCATTAACTATAATTTATTTTTTTGTAATAAGTGGCAATCAACTAAAGGCTACTCTTTAGACTTTAAAAATTATTAATACAAGTGCAGGGCCAGGAAAATTTTGTCATAGATCCAAATATCAGATCAGACCGAACATTCGAAAAGATTATGAATCCCTGGCTGGTGTTGCACAGTGGGTTGATCATTGTCTGGTACACCTTAGGGTCACTGTTTTGCTTCCCAGTTAAGGCACATGCCCAGGTTGCAGGCTCCATCCCTGGTTGGGGTGCATACAGGAGGCAGCCAATGGATGTTTCTCTCTCACATCTATGTTTCTCTCCCCACTATTCCCTTACTCTCTCTCTAAATCAATAAAACATATTTTTAAAAAGGTTATGAATATACTATTCTAATTAATGAGTACTGATGGCAAACCACAAAAGAAGGGGACTTAAAAATAATACAAAATGTTTATTTTATTTTGACATTTCTCTATGCATTCAGCCTAGTAGGAATGATAATAGATTTTTTAAATCAATTTCAAGGCTTTGAATTAGAGCAATCTGAGTAGCAGCAGTAATGTGTTTAAAGCACCCTGTTATTTGTTTTGATTTCATCCACTGCCTTTTGAAGGAAGCTTTCTTTAGTGGAGCTGAATGGTATAGTCAAAGTCAAAGCAATAGTGAATTTTTAAAAAAGTTTTTATTAAATGTATTGGGATAACATTGGTTAAAAAATTATTTAGTTTTCAGGTGTACAATTCTATTATATGTCATCTGTATATTGTATTGTGTGTTCATCATGATAAGTCAAGTCTCCTTCCATCATCATTTATCCCCCCTTTACCTTCTACCTCTCCTCACCTCCTTTCCCTCTGATAATCACCACAGCATTTCTGTGTCTACGAGTTTTTTCTTTGCTTAATCCCTTCACCTTTTCCTCCCTAGCCCTCCAATCCTCTTCCCTTCTAACAGCTATCAGCCTGTTCTCAGTATCTAAGAATCTGTTTCTATTTTGTTTGTTAGTTTATTTTGTTTAAAAGATTCCACATATAAGTGAAAGCATAATAACAGTGAATTTAATAACAACCTTGAATTTTATATATTAGGTGGTATGACATTCTATCTCGCACAATACTCTCCAGGTTAAGTCTTGAAAAACAAACAAATAATACCCATTTGTGCCAGGTGAGTCACTGCATTTAAGCATGCAACTGTAGTCTAGAGTTCTGTAAAAATAGCCCACCTTTGTTTCTTAATAAAGAGTTCTCAAATATATCCAGAAATTCATTTCTACTTCTCAGGCATCAATTAATTAAAAAATACATAGAAGAATACAAATTAAAGATGATTACATATAGAAAAGGTATCTTCACCAATGATTCAAATACTTCAAACTCTGGAGCCCTTCTTCTCTGAAGGACGTCTGCCTTTGTGGGCTTTCCTATTCATAGGAAATTCCACATACTGGAATCATGTGGATCCTCGTGTCAAATGGCAGATATTTGGAAATGTGAGTCCCCTGAGAACTGAGACCACTGGCAGCCCCGTAGCTTAATTATCAATATCAAGAACTAAGCTCTCTACATCAATATGACTTTATTATCCATTCCAGGAAATGCCTGTCCAGGAACTTAAGGCCATTAACCAATAAGTAATTCCACTGTTAGCTTCAGGAACTTTCCAAAAAATCCATTCATCTGAACTACAGACTAATGAACCAGCCTCTCTAGACAATAGGTCACTCAACTGGTCAACCAGTCACCTATAAATAATTGTACTTATCAAGATTCAGGCCAAGACTCTGCCCCACTAGAGCCACCAATCCTAACCATTTAAAAAAATACTCTTTCTTGCCGAAACCGGTTTGGCTCAGTGGATGGAGCATCGGCCTGCAGACTGAAAGGTCCCAGGTTCGATTCCGGTCAAGGGCATGTACCTGAGTTGCGGGCACATCCCCGGTGGGGGATGTGCAGGAGGTGGCTGATCGATGTTTCTCTCTCATCGATGTTTCTGACTCTCTATCTCTCTCCCTTCCTCTCTGTAAAAAATCAATAAAATATATTTAAAAAAAAATACTCTTTCTAAAAATTAGTTGAATTTATTTTTTAAAAGCAATACATGTATATGATTGAAAATTCAAAAGGCATAAAATAGATTCTGGGAGTGGAGATGGAAACATGAAGTCACCATTTATTCTTCCTCTTCTCAGAAATCACCCCAAATCAAGAAGAAAAGTGAAAAACTGAAGTGTAAAGTCCATCTGATAACTGATAACTGCAGTGTGGAGCCACACCGGTAGAAAGAGCATGGAAGATAGTAAAGAGGTAAAGGTATGTTACCGCTTCCTCATCTCTCACCCACAGAGCTGCCCTCCCCAGAACAGTATTGGTTACCTGTTCATAACAGGTGCTTATTACCTACTAGAGGCCCAGTGCACAAAAATTTGTGCACTTGGGGTGTCCCTCAGCCTGGCCTCTGCCATCTCGCAGTCTGGGACCCCTCGGGGGATGTCCACCTGCTGGCTTAGGCCCACTCCCCAGGGGATCGGGCCTAAGCTGGCAGTCAGACATCCCTCTGGCAGCCCAGGAGCCCTCGGGGGATGTCCACTTGCCAGCGGGGAGCAGACCTAAGCTGCAGTTGGACATCCTTAGCGCTGCTGAGGAGGCAGGAGAGGCTCCCACCACCACCGCTGTGCTGGCAGCCATCAGCCTGGCTTGTGGCTGAGCAGAGCTCCCCCCTGTGAGAGCGCATTGACCACCAGTGGGCATCTCCTGCATTGAGCGTCTGCCCCCTGGTGGTCAGTGTGTGTCATAGTGACCAGTCATTCCCAATCATTCTGCTGTTAGGGTCAATTTGCATATTACCCTTTTATTATATAGGAGGATAGAGGCCTGGTGCATGGGTGGGGGCTGGCTGGTTTGCCCTGAAGGGTGTTCTGGATCAGGTGGGGGTCCTGCTAGGGTGTCTGGCCAGCCTGGGTGAGGCACTGAGGGCCATTTTCAGGCTGGCCACACCCCCTTCAAAGTGGGGATCCTTACTGGAGTGCCAGGCCAGCCTGGGTGAGGGGCTGATGGCTGTTTGCAGGCTGGTCAAGCCCCACAGTGGGGACCCTCATCCCATGGGAGTGTGGCCAGCCTGGGTGAGGGGCTGAGGGCTGTTTTCAGGCTGGCCACACCCCCTTTAGGGTGGGGGTTCCTATTGGGGTGCCTGGCCAGCCTGGGTGAGGGGCTGATGGCCACGGCCGCGGGCTGGAAGCAGGTATCTGGGATTTATTTAACTTCTATAATTGAAACTTTGTAGCCTTGGTCCGGCTCAAAGCCTGGGTTGCCCCTGGCAACCCATGTTTCCAGGCCCTCCTTGAGCGGAGGCCATGCGGGCTGGTATCTGGGATTTATTTATGTTCTATAATTGAAACTTTGTAGCCTTGAGCAGAGCTCAGGGCCAGCCAGGGCAGGCAGGAAGCTTGGCTTCCTCCATCGCCGGGGGCAACCTAAGCCTCCTGCTTGCTCCAGCTCCGTGGCCACTGCCATCTTTGTGACGGACTGACAGAGTGAGGGTGTGAGGGTGTGACAGTTAATTTGCATATTACTATTTTATTAGATAGGGTTGCACATTCTGGGGAGTCCTTATCCTCCTTTTTTCTTTATTGAGATATAATTGACATATAACGTTATATTAATTTAGGTGTACAATATAATTATTTGATATTTGTATATATAGTGAAATGATCTAAACTCTTATCAAGAATTTTCTGCCCAATGTCAATCAGATACCCCTGCCTAAAGGCACTTAAATTCAAATCCAAAACCTTAAAAATATTGACCCTAACTATCCCTTCTGAGACATTAGTAAGACTGCTGACGTGTTGGTTTCCTTCACTGTAATAACTATTAAATTTCACTTTGCTTGATCAACAGATTACTCAGACAACATTTTGGGCAGTCTACATGGCAAAGGCAGATAGAAAACTGAGGATCAGATAAGTGAGTTGCTCAAGGTTATAGAGAAGCAGAACCAGACACCAGTCCAGGCCTTCTAATACCAGTCCAGTATCCTGTGTTACCCAAGATTGGGGTGGTGGTGGGGGGGGGGGGGGGGGTGGGGGCTGTTCTAACAGCATCTCTTCCCATCTTTAAATTCCTAGAGTCTTGCCCTAGCTGGTTTGTCTCAGTGGATAGAGCACTGGCCTGTGGACTGAAGGGTCTAGGGTTCGATTCTGGTCAAGGGTACATGCCTAGGTTGCAAGCTCGATCCCCAGTAGGGAGTGTGCAGGAGGCAGCCGATCAATGATTCTCTCTCATCATTGATATTTCTATCTCTCTCTCTCCCTCTCCCTTCCTCTCTGAAATCAATACAAATATATTAATAAATAAATAAATTTCTAGAGCCTAGTGGAGGAGAGGCTCTGGAGAGAGTGAGAAGACACAGAGAGTGGTGGAAACTTTTCCTTCTTCCCCATTTTGTGTAGGGTTTTTTCAATCATTTGTCCTGAGGTGACTGTAAAGGTTTTTTTTTTTTAATTTCTTTTGAGTTTCTCTCTTTCTTTTTCTGTTTAGTTGTTGTTTCTTAAAATAAATAAATAAATAAACAGCATAGAAAAATGCCCATGAACTCATAGACATGAACTCAATCTATTCTTAACTTTCTAATTTATGGGCTGGTTACATTATAATGCAGGCATATTATTATTATTAATTCTACTATCATTATTAGTATATATAAAAAAAAGTACAACCAAAGAAACTATCCTTTTGACATTTTGCACTTGTCCTTAATTATTGTACAGACTAGTGAGCAGAGATGAGGAAAACTTTTTACAGAAGAAAAGAGCTAAATGACTATTCTAAAGATTGAATATGTGTTCTTACAATAAATCTTGATTTTTTCCTAATTGTAGCCTCTTCTGTTCTGAGATTAACTGGATGAGAGGGCTTAAGCAGCCTCAAGTAGCTCCTTCTCATCTTGTAGTATGCTATGCTGTTGCCTCTGGGCGCCCCTCAAGCTATTGCACAAGTCTGAGGGTGCCCCTAATCCCTGATAGTCTTAACTATTTTGCTCAAGTACCCCATAAACTTTCTCTTTTTAAAACCACTTATGTACATTTACAAATCAACAATTAAATTTTCCTTTCCTTGGAGAATCTCATCCATCCAGTCCATTCAATTTTATGGCATTGGGCACCTATGAAGTCCTTTTCATTGCCAAACCAACCAGCTAAATCTCTCAGAAAAAGTCTGCCTTTATTTTTCAATCCAAATAACAGCCCGTTGTGACAACCAAGTCATTTCTAAGGCTTAACTTTAAGTAGATAAATTCTTGGGAAGAGGTTTTCCAGAAATTTGTCACCCGGACAATAAGGTGCTACCTGAAAGCCATGTGGGAATAGTCCCTGTGTTTGGCAACCCAGAGGACTTTACATTTCAGATCAATACACTACACAAAATTTCACCTTTCTTTTAGATGGATGAGTGAGAGTTTCATCTTTCCTTTGTAAACTGGGAGAGAGGTGAATGAGGAAAGGGATCTGGAAAAGAAAAAGTGGAAGATCAAATTTAAGAATGAGTTCAGACGCAAGTGGGGCTCTGGAAGAAATGGCTTCCTTCCAAGTGTCCCTGTCTACCCATACTCTGAAAGTCTCTGGGAACCCCTAGGGAAAATTCACATCAGTGGAAAGGCAGTTATTCTGGATAGGTGAATAAGGTTGTTTGGGTTCCTATTTTTGCAGGTAGATTCTGAATACAGAGTATTACAATCTCCTTGTAGGCCATTTCTGGTTGAAGCAGAATTCTCTTCCTCATGAACACACTGACACACCTGCAGGGCTGGTCCAGCACATGATCTGTTTTGTGTGAGTTGGGGGTAGTTTTCAAGACCCTAGGAATTGGCCTGGCCATGAACTTGTCCAGTTACAGCTTGATAAAAACCCTGTAGTACCACATAGTGTTCAAGGCTGGCCTCATGGTGTTGTTGATGGTAATGTCAGAACTGAGCCAGTTGGAAGCAAATGGAAGTTGGGACACAGGTTGTTATAAATTTGCTTAGAAGCTTTCCTGTTACTATTTCAAGAAGACCTCTTAGGTTCATCTCATCATATTCTGTGATGATAATATAGAAGCCCCAGAAATATTTATTCTAATTTCATAAAAGGTACTCCAATACATATTCAATCCTGTGCATGAATCACCACCTAACATAAAAAAATAAATACTTTTAATATTGTCTTGATTAGTTAGAATTGGTTTTGGCATATAAATTTCAGGTACTGTTAAAAAGTTGAAATAGTTTGTCAAATCATATATTCGCGTTATTTTTAAATTAAGTTATACAAGTTACAGTGAGCTACATTCTGGGGAAAATGCTTTAATGACTGTTCCTATTAATGAAGGTAAGAGAAGAAGGGACTCCTTTCCCTTCACACAAGCTTGAAGAGGGCTTCCTGGTATACATTTACCCATTTACCTTGTCGGTCATTCTACCTTCAGATCCAAATATTTAACTGTGTCATTATGTACCAATAACTTACAAGTGCTTATGAATTTTTATAATGATCACATTACTTTATATTGTAAAATACTCTTAAGTGGGTGGCTTAATTTTCCTTTCTAATATTTCACTTCAAGGTAGATTTTAGATTTCAGCATTAAATTAAGGTGTACAATGTTTTATAAGCATTCTAAAATGAATATACTTTTGATTCTTATAGATTTTAAATAAATTGATTCTTAAAAAATCAATAAATCACAATTACTTTTAAAAGCTTACCCTTTTACTATTTTCCTCTTAGATTATGATTAGTCCTTTGGCTATCAAAAAAGACATGACTTGTAGGAATAAAAGTAAGTATTTTCACCTTTTTGTAAAAGTTTATAATTATAATTTGTGTTTAAGTACCTGAAAATAAAATAAATGGCCAATTGAGCTAGTAAAATATTACTGTATCAGGAAAAATGTTAATGAGGTATTTGACACTGTTTATAAGTAAATAGTTAACCAAACCTACTTTCTAGCAGAAAGCATATATTGATACTCGGAAATTTCGTTCATTAGAAAAGCTCTTTTTTGCTTAATATAATTCCACTGTTTTTAAACACATTGTTACCTTAAGATTTTAGTGACTGCGGTCTCCTTTTCTAGAAGATTCCTTGCCCTGATGCTGAAAACAGACTTGCGAAGCTGTAAAATTATGAGCATGACTTTAGTTTTGTAATAAAAAAGGACTAATATACTGACAAATCATTACATACATTAAATAGATAACACTGTTAAAATATTAAACATGATTTTTTTCAAAAAGCATCATCATCCTTAGCCAGGTAGGTCAGTGGGTTAGAGCATCATCCTGATACACCAAGGTTGCAGGTTCCATCGCCGGTCAGGGCACATAGAAGAATCAACCAATGAATGCATCAATAAGTGGAATAACAGATCAGTGTTCTCTCTCTCTCTCTCTCTCTCTCTCTCTCTCTCTAACAAAAAAAATCAATAAAAAGCATCATCATACAATTGGTTCTATCATTTAGTTTTATTTTCTACTTTTACTTTTTTTTTTTAAGGCAGAACTGCAAACAAGCTTGTCCAGGTATGGGAAAGATGCATTGGCTATGCTCACTAGTAATAATGTCACCTCGATAGACTGTTCAGTTTCCAAAGAATTTAACACTGAAACGAATATAGGACTCCTTATTGCCATTGTTCAATAAAATGTTCTCTCCTCTACATTGCATCTGTGTCAGGTTTTTGGCCGGAGGCTCAATACTAATCTGAATGATAAGGATGGGGAGAAATATGAATAGTTTTTGAGGTTTCTTCCAAGTTGATGATGATGAAATTATTCCAGGGGAAAGGACTAAAAAGAAAAATACTAGAGGCTGACTAAAAACTAGAAGATGCATTCCCTGAGCTCGGGCCTGCTTGATAGCTGCAGAAGTCAGATGGTGAAAGGTATGTAAGGAGCCAGGCAGAGAAAAGAACAAAGAAGCACACCACCCTGAGAGAGATTCACCACAGTAACTAGAAAGTGTAACTCCAGTAGTCAGACCAAAGATAATACTTGGACAAGGAGCTGGTCATTTTGTTTAGATTAGATATCCTGGGCACTTATTGCGAGATAGACTATTGGAGATATAGGGTAACTAGGAATCAGAGTTTTTGCTTACTAGAATTAAAAAACCTAGTTACAAAGGTAAGGCTATCACATATGAGGTAATCAGTAAAAAATAGGATGCAGTAGACAGTAAAGTGCTAGGCGATATGCACAGTAGAAAAAAGAGGGGTTGAAGGACTTTGGATGGGGAAGAAATAGATGTGCCTGAAATAGTAGGCAAAAACTTAATTGGAGAAGTGGAAATTATGGTGGGCCTTGAAGGACAGTTAAGATTTCTAGAGGCCAAGGATGCTGTGAGTAAAGGACTGAAGTTGGAAATGCATGCATAAGGCATATTAATTCGGTGCACACTGCAAGTGCTGAGCTAAGTGAGTCTTTAAGCAAGGCAAGTGGAAGAAACACTACAAGATATACCGTGTTCCAAACAAAGTTGAGGGAAGGAAAGGAAAAGCAGGAGAAAGAACAATTCTGGATTCAGTAAAAATAGACCATCTATCTAGTTTCTTTCAAACAAGAGTTAAGTAATTTGAGGTGCAAAGTTACAGAGCTCCAATTTGCAAACACATCTATAAACAAATATTGTACTGTCAACCAGTATGTCCATATAGCCATAGCTGGAGAAGAACTGGTGGTCATAAATTGGTCTTTTCAAAAGCCACAACTGACAACCTAGATAACATCAAAACTAACAATATGGCCCTGACTGATTTGGCTCAGTGGATAGAGCGTCGGCCTGCGGACTGTAGGGTCCCAGGTTCGATTCCGGTCAAGGGCATGTACCTTGGTTGCGGGCACATCCCCAGTAGGGGGTGTGCAGGAGGAAGCTGATCAATGTTTCTCTCCCATCGAAGTTTCTAACTTTCTATCCCTCTCCCTACCTCTCTGTAAAAAATCAATAAAAATATATTTTAAAAAACCTAACAATATGATTTTTATATTTCACAGAAAATCTCTAATAAAGGTAAGGATCATTGAACACATTGGCAAATTTTCTCACACAGGGGAAGATGGCACTTATTTCATTCAATAATGAAAAACTGAATTGGTTTCATTATTCACTAGAACACTCAGGAGAATAAATTAATATGTAGACAAGAAGATAAGAGTAGATGTCAGATTTTTAGAAATTACATATTCAGGGTAGCACACAGAAGGCTGTTTACCATGATATATCATGAAACTTTCTTAAATCTCCTCCCATCCCCTGAAGATGTGACTTCTGGCATTGATTGAACTTCCTTGCATAGACAGAACATCTAAGGAATGCTGTTTAGAGTCACTGTGGAAACTGAACACACAGCCGAATAGTCCCATCACGGTGGCACTTCTGCTCTTTCCATACCTAAGTGCACACAGACATAAGAAAGGCCTAGGCCACAGGGAGCCTGGGACAGCAACTTTTAGAAGACCTAGAGTCCCATTACTCTTATTTCATCTTCACAAGACGATGACATGCCTTTGTTATCTTTCCCTAGTGTAAGGTGATGGTCTGAACTCAATCACCTATCTACTGCCCTGCAATTGAGCAGCTGGTACTTAAAACAGTGTTCTTTATGTTTGGAAAAACCTTTTCAGAAACTGTGGGTAATGTTTATTACATTGTTTCTAAAATTATTTCTGTATTGAATATCCTTTGTCCTAAACTTGAACTGATTAAAATAAAATATACTCTAAATCTGTACAAGGGAGTATTTGAGAACTGGTTTTATCACTAAAAGCAGAAGTAGTGAAAAAAAATAAATATTGTAATAGGAGATTCAGATTCAGCTTTGGGATGTTCTTGAAAGGAGATACCTATATCTACATCTATATCTCTCTATCCATTATCATCTATATATCTCCATTTGATAGCCTAGATATGTATTTAGTTAAATATTTTATCTGTTTTGTTTTGTAGTAAATAAAAAAGCCTGTAGTGATTATCTAGTTATTCCTTCAGTTTTTCTTATTTCTATAGTATAGCTTTGCACATTTCTTTTAGTAAAGGACATTTTCTGACTCTGTCGCAAGTACTTAGAGCTACACTGCTCTGCAGTGCCCTCTCCTGGTTCCAAAAGACACTAACAGGCACCTGAAACACTTAAGGAATACAGAAATGTATTTCATAATAGTAATTTTAGACCTGAAATTGTAAATTTACAGCTATGAAAGGTGTCAGTAGTTGCTCATTCTGTTTATAAACATATCAAAGATGTAGGACTTAAAATGAAGGGTATGGGTGACATGTTTACATAGAGTTGCATTGAAAAGAAAGATTAGTTAAAAAGCTTCTCTTTTTTGGTGGTTTTATTCATTTGTAAACTGAATACATTCAATTCCACAAGATAACCATTCTTTGGCTAAGTTAATTATCAAATATAAATTAAATTTAAATGTCCAAGCATATAGCGATAACCTTTTTTGTCTTAAAATTTTAATTTAAAAGATGTTTCCAGAACTGTGCACTTTAACATGAAATTCAAGAGCCTGGAAGTTCAAATCAATTTGCATAGAGTTAGTGGTTAAATGATTTGGAGCTGTAGGGCGCAGCAATGAATAAATCTAGCTGTTTTGTTTGCAATGTCTTTTACATATTTAAATCCAGATTCTCCATTTTCTCCATTTACAGTTGAAGATCCTGAGCCATTTAACCTATAGTTTTTGGAAGTCTGGATTTTGCTAGGTGCACATTCATGGTATAGTTCGCATATTCATCTGTCTTCTGTATTTCCTTTAGGTTGGCAGCTGAATTCAGAGTTTTTTCAGACTCAGATTTGATCCCTTTGGCAAGGCCAGAGGTGGAGTCATAGTATTTCATGGGCAGACACGTAATGTCTGGTTGTCTCTCTTTTTGTGATGTTAGTAGAACTGATGTTCATTGCTTAGATCACTGATTCATGCAGTTCATAAAAGTATTCCTTTTTCACTTATTAGTTGGAATACTTTTATAATAAAGCACTTCTCCTCATGTATTATTTGGTTACTCATTAGTATAATTCATATGGAAAAGGCAAGATAAATTTGTTTTTTTACCTTTAATTAATTTTATGTAATTAATTGGTTTCCTATCAACCTCTTAAGGTGACCAATTATTACTATAAAAATGTCATTATGAACTCAAAGATTTAAACAGACTTCATTGGTTTCAATCCATTACAATGATATGTTATGGTAGGTCAAATGATCCCAACTGTGCTAATGGGGAGCTTTGTCAAATTGGCCCACAGGTTCTTTTGATGAGACTCTAGTAATCTTTGGCAAAGCTTTCTTGTTCTCAGCTATGACAAGTTGTTCCAAACTCATCTTATATGTGTCCTATTCCAAATCAACAACTTTCTCTGAAAAGCCCTGGTTTATTTATTCAGAAATGGTGTTTCGAGGTCATAATCTAGACTCCAATGACAATCACTGCTGCAGTTATTCATTGTTTTGAGGATTTTGCCTGAGATTATTCTAATATTTTCCATTTAAATTCAGGACATAAAGTTTTTACCTAATCTCTTCTATATGACATCAGTATCTCCTCCCTGCCCCATTAAGACTCTTGATTATCAAGGACATAGAGGATGACAGAATTAGATTATCTCATAATTACTCATTAGTTTTATTTCACATTTCATAGACAGTATCTCAGAATTACAATGACAATTCGAAAACAAAAATAAAATTAAGGAATATTTTTAAAAGTGTTTTTATATATTCTTCCCGTTCTCCTCTCTTATTTGTATATAAGTACTGTGCTCATATTAGCAGAGCAGAGCAAATAGCTATTACATATTTTATTCTTCATTTTAATTCTCATGTAGTCATTTAATTATATCTTGAATGCTTACCACTACTTCTTATGTCAATGTCTTAGGGTCATTTTTGGAGTTCATTTTGGTTGTCCAAAGCATGTTTTTTAGTAGTTTCCTCAGGAATGGCTTGTGAGAACAATATTACTGATATCTTACATTACTTACATTCTTACATCTTGTTAGCATTCTTTTGCCACTTGTAAACTTAAGGCTCCTTAATTTTTTGTTGAATATGATGCAGATTTATAACTTGTATTAGTTTTTTCAAGGAACAAAATTTTAGTTTTATTGATATCATTTATTGCTTTTTTCCTCATTTGACTAATATCTGCTTTATCTTTATTATTTCTTTCCTTCTGCTGTTTTCATGGTTGATATTATTCTAAATATTTGATTGAATACTTGAAATATTGTCAGCCTTTCTATGTTTACTAAATATACAAGGCTATATTTTCCCTCGAAAAAAATGCCTTTAGCTAATTCTCACAAATTTGATACATATCACATTCACTATTTTTCAGTTCTGGATACTTTTTATTTCCATTGTGGTTTCTTCTATACTCCCTCAGTTATTTAGGAGTGGTTTTAAAATTTCCAAATGTGTGGGTATCTATTGTGGTTATTATTTGGTTTCTAATTTTATTACATTTTGGTTAAATAATTTCTTCTCTGGGATATTAATTTGGCTTATATTTAGAATTTCTTTGTGACACAGTAAGTGGTCATGTTTTGTAAATCATTCGTGTGTTCTTATATCAGAATGTATAACCTCTGGTCATTGAATGAAGAACTGTACAAATGACTATTACATAAAACTGGTCAATTGTGTATTTCATATCCTATAAATCTTTATTAATTTATTTAGCTCTTTGATCATGTGTTGAGATGGTATATAAATAGTTTAAACTTACTCTTAAAATTAATCCTCATAGGTAGGTATTATTATTTCTTTTACAAATAAGAAATTATAGGTTCATAAAAATTAGGTTGTCTAAGGTTACCAAGATAATAACTGCAGAATTATGATTAGAGCTCTGGATTGTATAGCTTCAATGTCCCTATCTTTTCACTACATCATGGTGTCTATGTAAAATGTCACTAGGTTTGTCCTGGCTGGTGTTGTGCAGTGGTTAGAGCACTGGCGTGTGCACCGAAGGGTTGTGGGTTTGATTCCCAGCCAAGGGCATGTACCTGGGTTGCAGGTTCGATCCTTGGTTGCAAGGGGTAATCAATCGATGTGATGTTTCTCTCTCTCCCCACCCCCACCCTTCCACTCTAAAAAAAACAATGGAAAAGATGTCATTAGGTTTAACAGTATTAAAAAAGCATTTTCCATACAATATTGTCTGTTTGACTTGAAAGATTTGCTTTACTCACATGTAAGTTCTTCTTTATCCTATATCCTACTGTAAAATCTGTACTAGCCAATTTTTTCTTTATTCTATCTATATATGCCCAATTTATTTCCAGAATAACAATTCTGAAACACTAAAAGAGATCAATGAACTTTTCTAAGCCATTAAAGCAAGTATGGTTATAAGTATTTATATTAGACATTTACTGATTCCTTAAAATCAGGGCCCTATCAAGTCTTTCAATTAACTAGGATATTAATTCAATTTATTCAAACACCTGGGAGTAACCACAGCCCCACTAGGGAATATCAGATTCTTTTGGAGTGGTGCAGTGCTTAGATATAAAAAATAGTAGTTTCACTTTAAAATGAAGCCATTAATATTTATTTGAGAAAGAAAACAACAAATACTATAAGTATTTGACTAACTTTTCTGTTTTGGAGTTGCTAACAATACATTTCTGTTTCTAACTGGGAAAAAGTGTAAAGGCCCTATTTTTATTTTCTCACTTTTAAAAATATTAATGAATCGATATTTATAGGGAAATGTTTATAAAAATATGAAGATAGCCCTGGCCAGCGTGGCTAAGTTGGTTGGGCATCATCCTGTGTACTGAAGGGTTGCTGGTTCATTCCCAGTTTGGGCACATGTCCAGGTTTCAAGTTCAATCCCAGGTGCCGGAAGCAGCCAATCAGCAATTCACTCTTGCATCGATATTTCTCTTTCTGCTTCCCTCTCCCTTCCTCTCTCTCTAAAGAATCAACACAAAATCTTTAAAAAATATATGACCATGATGCACAAAATCAAGGTTCAATGAGCAGGGCTTGATGCATGTCATTTCTGCTGAAAAGGTATTGTGTAATTATTCTAATGAGCCACTTTATTGAATAAGTCTCTCACATAAAATATAATAATTAAAAATAAGCAATTACTTAAATTACATAGGCTGATGCCTCATTTGTATATATTTGAATTTTTCATGCATCTGTGAACTGAAAATTAGTATCAAGGTGCATATGACAGATCATGTGTATGGCAAGATCTTTCTATAGAGTAAAGTTTTTATAAAATTGACATTATGCTTGGAAAGAAAACATTTTAAAATTTGGTGTAGGTGGCAACAAGATCAAAAGTCATATTATAATGTACATACAGGTGAATAGCATTATAATATCAAATATGTCTTAGAATGTGAATTTTATAAAAAGGGAGTTTGAGATGATAGATTTCTGATCTTAAATTATTTTAACACTGTAAGTTCTGAATCCTGAAAAAAACACACCAGGAATAAAAATTAAAATATATAAATGTAAATGTGTATGTGTGAGCGTGAGTGCAGACATACACACACACATACACACACACACACACATACACACACACCTTCACTCCTTCTTTGGGCTCCTGGGAACCCCATACATGTCAATCTCTGCTCTGTATATGACACATCTTTTTATCTTTCTGTTAATTTCACTAGGTCATATGTTCCATATGGTAAGGATTGCATATTTCTTGTCCATTATATTTCCCTTCATTGTTTAGCACTGCGCATAGTTTGTTTTTGAAATATATTTCAAGAATGAATAAACTTCTTAATATTAAAAGATGACGTGCCCTAGAGGGTTTGGCTCACTGGATAGAGCATTAGCCCGAAGAATGAAGGGCCCTGGGTTCAATTCTAGTCAATGGCATGTACCTTAGTTGCAGGCTCGATCCCCGGTCCTGGCCAGAGTACATGTGGGAAGCAACCAATTGATGTGTTTCTCGCACAATGATTCTCTCTATGTTTCTCCCATTCCCTTCCACTCTCTCTAAAAATCAATGGAAAAATATCCTTGGGTGAGAATTAACAGCAACAAAAACAAACAAAATGACTCTTTTCTGTTCTACACATTTTTTCTAACAAAAGGAATCCTTGAAATAAATGTGAATGACATAAAAATTACAAGGGGTCACTAGTTAGTTTGAAATGTATCAATTCACTTGATATATAGAAAAATATTGCACAACTAGAAAGAAACTAAATGACTGGAAACTTAATTGGCTTGACTTTTTTGTACTTGAAATTTTATGACAATGCGTTAGTCACTAAGGTAGTAGCCTATCATTGAAGATTTGGCCAAATCTTCTACACCTTACATCAGCTAGACTAGTGTAATGATACTGAAGATGCAAAAAATGAGGGGATGGCGATATCCTCAATTATTGAAAAAAATAGCTGTGTTTAATATACAGTGCTTATTGGTAAGAAACTGTAACATATGGTAGTTAAATTTAAATTATAGAAGTAAAAGATAAAATGACTTTAAGGTTATAGCTCATATAAACAGAAAGACAAAGATTGAAAATCTGCAGAGATTTTTTTAAAAAATGAAGGAATTTATGATTCTGGGAGAAAATGCCAGATGCTCATAACCATGCAGCTGTTTGTGAATTTAAAATCCATGGTAGTGTAATGCAAGGGAGCAGGTCTCCAATTATGATTCAGTTGCGTGTGAACTTCAGGTCCAAATAACAAGAACATCAGGAGCAGCAGAAACTACAACTCACTTAATAAAAAACAGAACTTACAAGCAAAACTATACTCAGAAGTAGAAACAAATGTAAATTTCATATATAGGTTTAGCTGCAACCTCAGCTCTCTGACACCTGTTTTGGAGCCAGTACCAAAGCCTCTTGAGTAAAAGCCTTCTGTATTGCCTATAAAAGATGTGTAAACTTAGACTGATTTACTTTGACCCTCAATGCATGTACATAGAAGGAATGCAAAGAAATTACATATAACCTCAAACTAAAAAAATAACTGATAGGGAATTCCTACTTTCCTGTTAATTAAAAGCAGTAAAATGTGTTTGTTTGTTTTTTACCCAGGACCCAGCACACTGTTTGCATTTAAAGATCCTCAATAAATGACTGTCAGATGAAAGAATGTGTACTCAAATGCAGCTGTATTTTAATCTGAGCTAAAACATACCGCAAAGATCAATAATAAAAACAAAGTTTTCCCTTATATTATGTTTTTTGTTTCTGCTCCATGATTGTAACTAGATGGACAATCAATGAAATACTAAAACATTTTATGCTAAAGAGACAAGTGCATAGATAGGGTTTTCATATTTGGTCTGATGACCATCACTTCTTCCCTCCCCTGGACCACACCATATGGCATCTTTGGGATACAGGCACTGGTTAGGTGGCAGTATCATACTATCTCCTAGAGCAGTGGTCGTCAAACTGCGGCTCACAAGCCACATGTGGCTCTTTGGCCCCTTGAGTGTGGCTCTTCCACAAAATACCGACTTCTGCGCATGGGCCACAAAGTTTCAATCGCACTGTTTGTGTGTGCCCGCACGAGGTATTTTGTGGAAGAGCCACACTGAAGGGGCCGAAGAGCCGCATGTGGCTCGCGGGCTGCAGTTTGCCGACCACTGTCCTAGAGAAATATCTTGAATGACACTGCAGAGATGCTAAGCTGTCATTTTAGAAGATTCTTTCAGAAGAGCAAAAGCCCTAAAGATAAAAATGGGCTGTTCTCTTTTTAAAAGTGAGTAAATGTTCATCCTGGAAATTACAGATGAGGCTGAATAACTTGCTATGTGTGGAGTTCCTGGAACAAATCATCAAATACTCTATAATCACACAGAAAATTACAAAGTGCTGAATGGCAATCAGCAAAGCTTTGTGAAGAGCAAATCTTTCCAGAACAATTTAATTTACTTTTTGAGAGTCTAAGACACTAGACAGGCAATGGAGGTTAGTAACTAAAGTGTCATTATAAATCAGACTAAAAAAAAAAATCAGATTCGTGGACAATAAGGAAAATAAAGCAGGACTTAATATATTGTGCTCAACTAGACTGTTACAGCTGAAGGTTAATTTAAGTAAAGTCATTTGCCTGGATTGATTAATACAAGTCTATTTGCTGAGTCTGACTTCACAGTATAATTTAATATCAATAACCTTTCTTTTCTGGTATGATTGGCACATATGCTAGGTGCACTTAACATATATTATTGAATCATCATAAAAACCTTAAAAATAAAAATCTCTATTTTATAGGTGAGGATTGAAAGCTATATCACTCCATCTCTATTCTACTCTGCTTCTCACTTGTCAAGCATGTTATGCTTTCCATGTCCTTCCACATGTCTTCCTCTGTGCCTGGAGCACCCTCCTCCTGTATCGCTCAAACTTTCTTCTCCAGTAAGGATGACTGTAATTCTTTTTATTTTCATCCATTTACATGTGCTTCTTCCCATTAGATTATAAGCTTCTAGAGGGCACTGTTGAATTCCCAGGACCCAGGAAAATGCCAGAGGAAAGACAGGTGCTTCATACATGTTTGTTGAATGAGTGAATGTTGAAGATTTATGCAAATTTATGCAAATGAAAGGGTAAACAAAACACAGCAATTACTTTTAGTGTTTTCCTCCTATTCTGTACATGCATAGATACTAATTGTGAAGACTTAATGTGGAACCTGCTATCTGCTTGGCAGAAAGGAGGCAGGTAAAAGACCATTGCAGGACATATATGTCCTGTTCAAAATGTCCATGGAGACATCTGGCCCACACGAAATGGTCCTTAATATTTGATTCTGTCAAGTGTCCACACAGAGAAAAATGCCACTGGGTTCAAATAGAAGATGTATTTATACTTTTGGTCTACAGGATTAATCCATAAAAATACTATCATGTTTTATTGGTCCAATAACTGTGTTGTGGTTGTATTGTCAATAATAACTCTTCTGGCCTTGGTAACTTAGCTGGTAACAGCACACGGGTTAGGTAGAGGGGTAGGGGTTCGAACGTTGCAGAAGAGTGAGATTTTTATTAACTGTGCAGATCAAATGTCTCTATGGATGTTTCAGATGGGACCAAATGTCCACTAATCATAAGAGAGAGAGCAGAATATTTGAGAAATATTCACTGTTCTTAAACAGGGTTCTGGCACTGTATAGGAGTTGGCTGGGACAGCCCCAATCCCTCCCTGGGCCTCAGGCTGATATAACTCTGTGAGTTTACTCATTTTCTTCAGACCATTATAGATTTTGCTCCCAGATATGGCACGCTATCCAGGACAGCAGGACAGAAAGATCACGTAGCTCAGTTAAAGAACAGCTTGAGTGCCCTGATCCAACTATAGTGGAATCTTGACTTTGATGAGATGATTCACGTCTGAGGACTGACTGGGCTGTTTTTGTTAACTAGAGTTATTGGAAAGCCAAGTTACATCTCAGTTTATTAACAAGCACTCAACTTAATAAATCTAGGGTTTAATTTCAATAATATGGAGAAAAGGAATAGGTAGAAAACCACTGACTGATTTTCTTCTGCCTGGAAACTAGAAAAACTCCTCTCAAGATTTGCAGATTTATCCTTTCTGTTGGATCTGGGCAGGCCTCAACAATGGCTTAAGGCTTTTACATTTTTGTCTGCTTATTGTTTACAAGGAGAAGAACAAGTATGTTATACCACATGATAAAGGTAACTGAACACGGTTATTTTAAAGGCATGGCCTCTACAAAGTGAGGTTGCCACAGGAATTGCTTATGGATGTTTAAACCCAGGGTAATGGCTCTGAGAAAACCTTGCCTTACATGTGCTTTTGTGTTTCCTGCATTGCTTAATCACTCTCACTCCCCCTGCCCCTTAGCCTTTGTTGTCTTTTTTTTCCCCCCTTCACTTGTGATCTTTAGGTTCCTGGGACTCTGTTTTCCCTGGCAAAAGTGCTTCCCTATAGGGTAGTAAAGTTTCCCCTTCCCGGTATCACTAAGGGAAAGGTTTTATTTTATTGTTTCTTTGTCATATTATAGAATCATTGATAAGCCAGACTTTCATTTTCTTTTTATTTCTTACCACTCTTTGAGGAAAAACAGTCTCAATTTGTGTTGGTGTTGGAAGAATTTTTTCACATAAAGTGAAGTGCCTTGCCATCCATATGACACTGACTGGCATTTCCAAAGACAACTAGGATTGTAATGGAAATTTCCTAATACTTTACTGGGGAGCTAATCTCTGTTCAGGATTTTTGTTGGTGTTTATGTATTTTTGCTTTTAAGTGGCTCTAGGGTTTCTTAATAAAAGTGAAAAGGGCTTGCGATATTAAAAAATGAAAATACCAAACTGCTTTCTCTTTGATTTCTGCTTCCTGCAAATCTTCACCACTGATGTTCAGTAGGTGGGATTGTCTGGTTTGAGTTCCCTGGCCCAATGGCACTCAACAAGGATGATGAGTCCTAAGTATTTACGAAGAACTCCAGTAACTGATGGAACTGAAGTGAAAGATGTCATTAAGTTTACTTTTCTGGCAACCTAAGCTTTAAGAATGGACGGCCACACGGGTAAGTCTTCTTGCTGCTGCCACACTGGGAAGCAGCCACTAAGATGGAGAAAATACATTCTCTATATCCTACTTTCTGCATTGCAGCATTTACCCAGATCATGAAGGCTGTTAAGGGGATAAACAATATTATTCCAACTAGGCTTACATGGGAATGAAGGGCAGCCTAACCATCACTGACAATTTTTCTTATATAAGATCATGTATTGTGTGTTTCGTCAATTGACTTTATAGATTGGGAACTGCCAGCCCTCTTCAACAATTCTAGTTTCTTTTAGATGCTGAGTGACTTGGATATCACCAAGAATCAATGTATTGCCAGTTCATTGTATTTTAGGAGATTATGATGGAGGCTCAAGTATAAGATTACAGAATACACTATAATTATCCTCTTACTTTCAGTTAATTAAAGATAACTGTTAAATGAGAAGATTTTTTAAAAGCCCCAAAAATATAAGGACACAAAGAAATCAGAAATGGCATATGAAGTTCCCTGAGTGTAACCCAAGACAAAGATCCCCTAGGAGGGATGCTGGTGGCACACAAAAGGGTATGACAAATTCTCCTTAAACTCCACTCACAACCCTCCACACCTGCCAAGAATCTTTTAAATTTTTTCCTTACCTATTTCAAAACATGCTGTTCAAATTTTTGAGAAACATTATGTTTCCTTTTAGAGAGAAAATAAGTTTTTTGGACTATAATTTAACTAGAGGCCCGGTGCACGAATTTGTGCATGGGTGGGGTCTGCTGGCCTGCCCTGATAGGGGCCAATAGGGACGGGCTGACAGGGGGAGGGCTACGGTGGTTGGCTGGCCAGCTCTGCCCCCTGGTTGAACTCCCAGTCGAGGGGACAATTTGCATATTAGCCTTTTATTATATAGGATTTTGTGTTTCCAGTGGGATAATGTTACCAGTGATTTTTTAAAAGCATGTTCTGGATTTCACACTTTGGGCAAAAAGGATATCAGCTCTCCACACTCTTCCTGGAGAGAGCTGGTCACAACCCTATGTGAGGGTTCAATGCACACCTCTGGCTTAACATCTTTTGAAATAAAATTTAGAAAATAAATATCCCTAGTATGTAAAATGCAATTTCAAGACTCATTGGATGAAACCAGGCCATTTTTATCCTCTCACCAGATTATTAGCTGACATATGAACTTTTGCATCCATGCCCTATACATAGTATTGAGTGAAATATAACTGTGGAGAATAAAGGAGACATATTTAATAATAATAAAAAAGAGCGTAAGTCTTTAAGGTGAGTTAAGAGTAGTACATGTGCACACATAAACATTTCATAACTTTTCACTCAAAATTTAAAAGCAAAGGATGATCTTAGTTGAGACAAAATTAGTGACCTGGAAGATCAAGCTGAACAAATATTTTAAAGCACAGAAAAAAAATAGAGAGACACCAATCATAAGAGAAAATGAGGAGGGGGGAAAAAAAGAGTAGATGGAAAAGTAATAATTGAATAAATAATAAAAATTTTCCTGAAAAATATCTTAGTCTGCCAACTGAGAAGACTCCTTAGTTTGGACAGTTCAAATGATAAAAGACATACAAAGTATGTCACAGTAAAGTTCTGAACTCTAAGGATTCTCAGAAAGTCTTACAAGCTTCACCAAAGAAATAAGAAAACCAACCAACCAACAACATAAATCTAATTACTTTCAAGTAAAAAAAAAAAAGGAAAAAGAGATTGACATTAGATTTTCAATCTATAATGTTGGAATCTATGACATAGAAGAATGAAATCCTTTGATGATTAAAAGAAAATCTATAATAATAAAAGCATAATATGCTAATTAGACCGGATGTCCTTCTGGACGTACTTCCTTCTGGACAAAGCTGCAGCAGGTCGGGGGCCGAGGCAGAGGGGGCTGAGGCAGAGGAGGCTGCCGCAATGGTAGGGGCCAAGGCCCTTGCATAAATTTCGTGCGTCGAGCCTCTAGTAAATAAATAAAAATCCTTGAACAAGAACAGACATGTTGCAAAAGAAATGATGATCATAATAATTGAGAACATAATCACTAAACTACAGCAGAAAACAGAGGAATTGGCAGGGGGATGACAAGGGGGAGAAGTTCAAGTTTGAGTAGGGGATGGTGGGAAAGAAGGAGAGGAGAAAAGCAAAGGTACTCTGATAATATAACCCTTATGGGGTAGGAGGGAAATGGGGGGATAAATAGAGAATGTTGGAAAATGAAAGAGTTGGTATTTTATTTTTACATGATGATAGAGAAATATGTATTTGATTATAAACAAAAAGGGCATCAAGGATTTAAAGAAATGAAAAATAAACTAAGACTTATGAGGAGAAATAATTGCAAGTAAATTAGATGCCTTTGCAAACTCTCATCTTTCATCTCATTTAATCATTGATCTTTCATGTTCTAACAGTGGAATATGAGAAAAAAAATTCCATATCACTTTTCAAATGACAAAGAAATAGGTAAATAAGAGCATGAGTAAGACAATGTGTGTAAGAAAATTCCTGCCACGCAATAAGTGGTAATTATTTTGACTGATTTTAGAGAAACTTGCTCTGGTTATTCTCCCTGGTGTGTAACAACTGAAATAAGCATGGTTTCTTGCAAAAGGCAACAGACAGGCAACCGTTAAACCTGGGCTGAACAGTACAGACCTGAGCCCTTCCTGCTGCAGGTGAGAAAATGCAGGTAAGAGGAGGGAACTGACCTATTCCAAGTCACACTTCTGCTACATGGCATGTCTCAAATGCTCACTTATAGAAATCCAAAATTTAAATTTATAAATTAAACAATATTAGGTGTAATGATTCCTTCTACAAATAAATGTTTCTCATTATTCTCCTGAGACATTAGATTTCAGAACCCAACACCGTTCTGTGGTTTTGTTCTCTATCATATGTGCTTAAGAAAAATGTGGTTATTAGAGACAGTGGTGCTTACTTTTTGGTCAATGTATTTGTTGTCCTCAATTGCAGACCGTTTGGAGTGATCACATGATGAGGAAGAGGCTGATGGAAGGCTTCTTAAGAGGCAGCAAGTGTCCTGTTGCTGGCGATCAATAAACTGCTTCATAAAACTTTCCCTTTGCAAATGAAGTAGACATACATGAAGCATTATTGATGAGATGGAGCAAGTGGTGGCATTTTGCTTAAGCTATAATAAAGCACTGACAAAGTTCTTAGACAACAAGATATGCCATAGATGAATTACCAAAGTTATGAATTTAGAGAAAGTTTTCTAAATCTTGGTCATTACTGCTTTACAAAGGTAATATCCCTGAAATAACTTAAAAGATATTACTATGAATTTAGTAATTCATAGTATCTTTTAATCCTATTGTGGTAGTAAGATACTTTTCCCCCTTCAAAGACTTGAAAGAATTAGTCCATTTCTCTGAACTTCCAATCATCTTAAGAATCTCTGAGAGATAATTTTGCATTTAAAGACTCAAAATAACTAAAAAAACGTTACTTCATCTGATCTCTACAGCATGGTGAGAATTCAAATAACATCTTTTCAAATAACTACTAATCTTGTATCTAATTTACATGTCTTTTATAGCTCATATTTTCAGCTTTTAAATTTTTTAAAAAATCAGAAATGCAAAATGTATTTCTATTTGAATTTTAAATATTATTGTACCACCTCTGGTCTCATACTTTTATAATGGCCCCATAGAATTGTTTTTAAAACCTGTTACATAATAAGGTCATATTTCATATTACCCTGGTTCTGTTTGTAATTTTTGACCTATAACTGAAAGAATTTCCTTTAATTTTTTAAAATAAGTGTTTTAAAGCATCTTCTATGCAACTGTGTAATTGGAGGGCAAAATGGTAGAAAATCAAATTGGTGTGAGTGGGTAATGCCATGGTTCTTCTATCAAAAAGTGGAAGACAAATTATGTTGTAATCAGACATGGCACCCTAAACAAATGCTGTTACAGTAGTACGGAAACCTGCCAGTGCCATTTCTCTACGGATTTGAAAGTAGAAGGGCCTCAGTTGAGGGTCAGAGGTGGATGTCTATCTGCCATCTCTGTGACCTCAATGACCTTAGCCAGTTACCTGGGAAGTCAAATCCCTGAGGAGCATCTCAGGGAGGAGCAGTGGGTAGCAGCCTTCTTGCTAAGGCTAAGATACTTGTCAGATGACACTGCTCTGAGTATACTGCTTAAAGGGGTCAATGGTTTTTAAACACAGAGTGAGTAGAAAGACAGAGAATAATTTTAAAAAATCCACAACCACATGAGTTTGAAAGAAAGGCTGAATCAGATGTAAGATGAGTCATTTGCAGTATATTTGAGATAAACAAAGAAATATGTTCATACCTGATTTTAGGAACTGTAAAATCTGAAGGAAGCTTTGAGATTTTCACCATCTGCGGTCTGTTTGGAAATTTCTCAAAGATTCGAAGACGCAGAGGGAGTTTTTCTTTGGTATCTGCATTTGCTTCACTTTGCTTTAACTAAAGAAAAAATAGAAAGAAGGAGAAAAGGGAGGAAACTATAGTGCTGTAAGTCATAGATGATGAAATTTTCTGAATCAAAGAAACAAGAGTTGTTACATGAAGACACAGTAGATGGCAGCAAAGAACTACCAAGTATACTTCTGTCCCTGCCCTCCATTGCTCTCTGAGCGCTCAAACTGAGCATGGGGAAACAAAAACAAAACTAAAACTAAACAAAAACCTAAACCAGAAAAAAAAATTAGAAGAAAAAAAATTATGTGATTTTATTCTCAAATATAGGCCCCTTTTCATACCAAACATTTTTTATTGTTGACTTATTTATCACTAACATATCCAAACAATAACATGTGTTTTATAAATGTGTGCTAGAATTAGAATCCAAATGGATAAAATAATAAATGAAAATCCTAAGTAGTAATATTTGAAAAGAGGGAAAATGTGAAGAAAATTGATCACTTATTGTAGCAGATTAAAAAGAAAAGCTCAAAATGGAAACAACACAGAAGAGTTTTCTATATAGTAAAAAAGATGGTTGGGAATTATTACATTATGTGCCATTAAGTATCTCTACAAGAAATGATAAGCAAATGGTATGTATGCATGTATGTATGTATGCATTTATTTTTCTATAAGATGGTTTAAATTTTTTTTAAAATTTGATCATTGACAGTATCACAGATGATCCCCATTTTGCCCCTTTTTCCTCAGGGGCACAGTCTTGTGGTAGTTGCAAAATATTTCTACCACAACTGTATTATTGTATTACACCCAAACGATCACACTATTTTTGATCTGTATTATTGTATTAGCTTCCTAGGACTGCTATAACAAGTATCCACCCAAGCCCTCCCCCCAAGCCTTCCCCACACTATTGTCTGTGTCTATGGGTTATGCACATATGAATATATATTCTTTGGTTAATCTCTTCCTGTCCCCTCTACCCTCCTCTACACTGAGATCTGTTATTTTGTTCCATGTAGCCATGCCTCTAGATCTATTTTGTTTGCCAGTTTATTTTGGTCATTGGATTCCACATATAAGTGAGATCACGTAATATTTGTCTTTCTCTAACTGGCTTATTTCACTTAGCATAACAGTCTACAGGTACATCCGTGCTGTCGCAAAAGGGTAAGATCTCCTTTTTGAAATCCATGGTGTAAATGTACCACAGCTTATTTATCCACTCATCTACTGATGGGTACTTGGGCTGTTTCCAGCTCTTAGCTATTGTAAATAATGCTGCTATGAACATTGGGGTGCATATGTTCTTTTTGACTGGTTTTTATATCTACAAATCAGGATTCAGGGAAGCCAAGGCTTAACATCATAAACTGGAACCAACGCTGAGCGAAGGAGACATTGTAAGAATGGACTTGGCTGGCAGAATTCTGACTTGAAAAATGATGTAGTGGCTTCCACACTTGCTCATCCTCCCTTCTTTCCCCTCCCACGGCTGGCTTCTCTTGAGGCCCTTCCTTACTGCTCTTGACCATTCCCTTCCTCCCTGACCTTTGTACAGACGGAATTCACCTCTGCAGATCCACCCTCTCTCCTGTCCTGACTCTGCAAACTGCATCTTTGAACCTGGATTCTGTATGAAGAGTACATCTAATTCAGGCAGCCTTTTTAGTCAAGTTATGATGATTCCAAAGCCATCAGCTTCTCATCTCTTGTTGAGTATGCTTTTCCTCTATAATTACAATTTGTCTTGTGTTTGCAGAAAGATTACCACAAGAGTTCTTATAACAGGAAGACAGGTAGCAGCTGCCTTGTACCCATATGGGGGATATCCCAACTGACCAGAGAAAACATGAGGCTGCATTTTTGGAGAACATCACAATTTTAATACAATATATGGCTCAGTTGTCCAATTGGTTGTAGGCCATAGTGAGATTGTTTCATTTCTAGATCAGAGAAATGTGCCCTTTTTCTCATTGTACTACAAAAACTAACATCTTTGTTTTATATAATAGAAACAATTCACTTTTGCCCTTTGTATGTTTTATTTAATTCTGTGGCTTGTCTGGTTTCCTGTCATAGGTGTTAATCTCATTTAGGGAAGGGGCTGCTCCTGTTCATTGCCTTCCTCCCTCCCGAAATGGAGCACTGAGCACAGCACGTTCTCCATAATTTGATGGTTATGATAATGACAGTGATAAAGGATTAGCTCCCAAAGGCACAAAACAAAATGACTAGCATGTCCATGAGATGTAGGCGATTAGAAAAAGGTTTCCACACATAAACAAAGATGTTCATGAAAAAGAGACTTCTTTTCTAAAAGCTCATTGACACAGCTAAGTAGAGTATACAGAAAAAGAAAAAGCAGTTAGTAAGTTAAGTCAGACCAGAAAGAAAGACAATTATATGAGGCCAAAGAAAGAGACCTGAAAAAGCGGAGAAGATAGAGCAGAACTAAGGTATTTAGTTCATGCATTTGCCGACAGATTTATTTATACATTGATGCAGTCACTTATAAATCAAATCCTAGAGGCCAGGTCATTGTTAAGTTCTGGGGCTAGAAAAATAACTAAGACACAGCATTTGCCCTCACAGAATCCACATTATAACTAATAGATGGTTATAAAAACAGATTATGACAATAAAATACAAGAGCTACTCTAGCCAAGATATAAACAAAGTGCTGGATACACAGGTGAGGAGCAAAGAAACAAATAAGGAAAAAAAAAATCAAGATGCTACTTCTACTTTCAGAGACTTCTTGGGCAGCAGAATGGCTACACCTAACTGTTAGTCAACATAGGGGATCTATAGGTACCAACGTTTGTATGCACATTTATGAGAATTAAATGTTCAAAAGACACAAGAGCAAATGGTATATTAATCAGGACATATCATCAAAACAAAAACATGAGGCTCTTTTCTAAAAGCCTCTATGCGTGTCCATTCTCTCGATCCCTACCAATACTTTTCTGGTCAAAGATACCACCTGGGCTCCTGTACTCCCTTCCATAGTCTTCCCATCTGGTTTGGCTCCTCCGAATCTGTTCTCCACCCTGTGGCCCTAGTAGTATTCTCACCCTCTTGCTTAAACCCTTCAATAGTGTTCCATTGCTCTTAAAACTCTCAATCTTTCCGAGTTAATACCCGATTTAGCTACTCCCTATTTGTCCAGCCTCATCTGGCTCTCTGCCTACATATCATCTTCTTCTAGTTCCTCAAAATTGTCTGGACCCTCTGCCTCAGAGGCTTTGCACATGCTGGTCCCTCTGTTGGGAGCTCTTCTCCTCCCCTTTCTTTTTTATTCTTCATCAACTTTTTCTACTTATTCTTCTGATTTCAGTTCCATTACCAATTCTTCAGAGAAGCTTTCTGTGACCAACAAGGTCTTCCTCATAGCATATTGGGTTGGACTATATTGTTGTTTGTGTAGGTCAAAGCACCCCGAAATAGGCAATTTCTTATGGCTCAATCTAATACATATTGTATTAGCTTCCTATGACTGCTATAACAAATTATCTCAAGATTGGTATCTTAAAATAACAGAAATTTATTCTTTCAGTGCTCTGGAGGCTAGAGTTCCTAAATCAAAGTCCCAGAAGGCCATGCTCTCTCAGAAGGCTCTTGGGAAGAATCCTTCCTTGACTTTTCCAAGCTTCTCATGTCCTTGGTGTTTCTTGCCTTGTGGCTGCATCCCTTCAATATATGCCTGCGTCCTCAAAATGCCTTCTTGCCCCTCTGTTTCTGTCTTTCTATCTGAATCTTTCTCTTTTCTCTTACCAAAACACCAATCACTGAAATCAGGGTCGACCCTAAACCAGTGTGATTTTAACTGATTACATTAGCAAAATCTGATTTCCAAATAAGATCCCATTCTGAGGTTCTGGGAGGACATGAATTTTTTTTGGGGGGGGGGCATGGCACTATTAAATTCACTACTTAGAGCATTATTTGAAATTATAGTATGTGACCATACTATATCTTTGAACAATGTATCTCTTTCCTGAGACTGTAAATGCTCGGAGGGCAAGGATAGTGTGGGGTTTTTTCATAATTTCATATCCAGGGCCTGTCACTATATTTTACACAAAGTAAGCTAAACAAATATTTGTTGAATAAATAAGTATACTGATCAGGTGGCAGAACTAAACTCTCTAGCAGATAACTGAGAAAAGAAAGGATTTTAAATATTCCCTGAAGGATGGAGAGATAAGCAGAAAATATCTATTTACCGATTAAATAAATATGTTTGTGTGGAGTATAGGTGTCCCTGGATTCACAGAAGAGAATAAAATTTGACTCTATGGCATTTAATCTGAACTTCTGTATGCCATTGATAAACTTACTGATGAATGCTTAGAATAAATTTTGACATAACATTTTACTAGTATATTAATCTAATATTCCAGAATATAATGTTTAACAAAACTAGGTCGCCAGTATAAAAATTAATCACATTACCTATATGTTTTTAAAAATAAAACCTATTCTAATTTGTATTAGAGTTACTTATCTTCTCCAAAACTTGCAAACTCCTTAGGGACCAGATTCCATTTTTTAAAAATTTACTTTATAGCACCTTCTAGAGAGTAAAAACACAAGAACTATTAGTGAATAAATAAGTTAGAATTCAGCATGAGTTTGATCATTGCATGGCAAAAGAACAAAGAACAAATGAGAAGCTGTTTTTGATGACTCAGAAGGTTCTTCAGGATACTACAACCCTCTTCCTGAGTATGAGGCATTGCTGCTCCATAGATGTGCAGGAGGGCCAGTTAAAACAGAGAAAGATGAGTGGCTACTCAAATGGTAGCTACACCAGACCTCTCTACTAAGTCACTAAATAAGGGGGCCTCTTTTTGAATAGCAGTTGTGAATTTCACAACATAACGTTAAGTGAAGGCAATCAGACAAAACAAAAGAGTACATATGGAATGATTCCATTTCTACGTTAAAAAACAGGCAACATCTATGCTGTTTAGTGTTAGGAGAGCGGGTTACCTAGGGATGGGGTGAAGTGTAATAACTGGAAGGGCATATGGAGAAGGGGTTCCTAACGGGCCTTTACTCTTTTTTTTTTTTAATCTGTGCGTTGTATGTGTTCAGTTTGTAAAAATTAAGCAAAATGTCTCTATGTGTTTATTATAGTACAGTAAAAAACTTTTTTTTAAAAAAAGGGCAGATAATGCTGTAGAGCAAAATCATGTAATCCTTACTTCACTGCTATTAATCACCATAACCGTGTCCATTTCTCCTTACCCATTCCATGATTACAATCTACACTAATAAAAGAGAAACATGGTAATTGGTGTACGACCGCTACCCTTTTCATTGGCTAATCAGTGAGTATATGCAAATTAACTGTCAGCCAAGATGGCGGCTGGCAGCCAGGCAGCTGGAAGCGAACATGAGGCTTGCTTGCTGTGGACTCCAACGTTCCCCCCCTGAGTTGCCAGCCTCTGAGTTGCAACTCTAAGCAACTATGTACTATGTTGCAAATAAGAAGATAAACAAAACCTGAGAAACCAGCTTTCATTCAGCCAGGTTCACCCAGCCGGACTGCAACATTGTATCGATGTTTTCAGCAGCCAGGCCTCAGAGCTAAAGCTGGCCCAGAAAAAAAAAAAAAAAAGAAAACAAGGAGCGGTTGGAAGCTTCAGTCACTCGCTTCCGGAAAACAGCCCTCAGCCCCTCACCCAGACTGGCCAGGCACCCCAGTGGGGACCCCCACCCTGATCCAGGACACCCTTCAGGGCAAACCAGCTGGCCCCCACCCAGGCACCAGGCCTCTATTCTATATAGTAAAAGGGTAATATGCCTCCCAGCACCGGGATCAGCGGAGCAGCGAGGCTCCCTGCACCGGGATCAGCATGACAGGGGGCAGCGCCCAAACCCCCTGATCGCCCTGTGGCTCTGTGAGTGACAGGGACCGGGGCCACCACCTCCCTATCTGCCCTGCTCTGTTCGTGACAGGGGAAGGCGCCCCAACCCCCTGATCAGCCCTGCTCTGTGCCTGATATGGGGGAACTCCCCAATCCCCTGATTGCCCTGCGGCTCTGTGTTTGACAGGGTGCAGCGCACCAACCCCCTGATCGGCCCTGCTCTGTGTGTGACAGGGTGCGGCGCCCCAATCCCCCCCCCCCCCACACGGGCCCTGCTCTGTGTGTGACAGGGTAGAGCCATAACCTCCCCATTGGCCCTGCCCCGAGTGTGACAGGGTGCAGCGCCCCAACCCCCTGATCTGCCCTGCTCTGTGTGTGACAGGGGGCGGTGCCCCAACTCCCCTATCAGCCTTACTCTGTGAGTGACAGCAGGGAGCTCCTCAACCCCCTGATCGGCCCTGCTCTGTGCATAACAGGGTATGGAGCCCCAACCCCCCTGATGGGCCCTGCTCTGTGCATGACAGGGGGTGGCGCCGCAACCTCCCCATCGACCCTGCCTTGAGTGTGACAGGAGGCGGTGCCCCAACCCCCCAATCAGCCCCACCCTGAGGGTGACTGAGGGTGGCATCGCAACCTCCCGATCCGCCCTGCTCTGTGCATGACGGGGCGGCGCCCCAACTCCCCAATCGGCCCTGCTCTGAGCCTGACCAGGGGCTGCACCTAGGGGTTGGGCCTGCCCTCTGCCACCCGGAAGCAGGCCTAAGCCAGCAGGTCGTTATCTCCTGAGGGGTCCCAGACTGCAAGAGGGCACAGGCCGGGCTGAGGGACCCCCACCCCACCCCCCAAGTGCACAAATATTTGTGCACCGGGCCTCTAGTTAAGATATAAAAAGAGAAAAAGAGAGAAAAGAGCAAGATGTGTGTATGTGGGGGGTGGGGGATAGGTGGTGGAAAGTGTGAGGAGTTTGAGGCAAACAGGATAAAGAATAACATTTCATGGCATTTTGAAGCCACTGTAAAGTTTCCTTAATATGTGATAAAATGGTATTCTACTTTTTATCCAAATGCTTTCCCCTCCTTGCTTATAAGCAGAGATTTTCCAAGATCAAATTTGCTTTGATGGCAATGAGTGAATAATATGGACTATAAGAACTGGATAATAATTTAAGATCTTTATACTATACCACAAAAGCAGACCTATCATATAGCAATTCTAATTGCAATTGTTCATGTAAAAATTATTTCAAAGATCATGATTCTTGAATGGAAGGAACATAACGCAGAGAATCCCAAGATTTTATTCTTTACCCTGAAAAAAAAAAAAAAAAAACTAATGTAAAGAACAGTACAAAGGAAGGAGTTTGAAACGGCTTCCACTGGGCATGAAGTCTGGCTGCCACAGATCGGATGATAGCTTTGTACCAGACTCACAGGGCAAAAAAACACACATTTTCAAAAAAGAAATGGGAATCAAAGAAAAAAAAATTCAAACCTTGAGCTTTAAAAAATATAAATCATCTAAGCTCAGTGCTATTCTCTGGCTCAGCACCTGTCTTGCTGAGATATCATTACCCATTGGGCGGCTGAAAGCCTTTTGCTTTCCTTGTGCTTCTCCAGAGAGTTGGGTGTAATTGCTCTGCATGACACATACCCTGTTCTGCCTCATCGCTTAAATCTTCCACATTTCAGCCTGTGTTTTCTTCTGTTAAAATATTCAAACAGTATTTCATTTCAGCTCCTTTCCGAATGCTGCGGCAAATAAGTGAATGGAAGGATGACACTAACTCTGCATTTTTGTAATTTTTGGTGTGGTTTTTCGAAAAGAAAAAAAACAATTTCAAAAGCATTCAGACTTGGGAAAGAGTCGTCATTTTAGAATCTAGTCCATGCTAGTTTGGACGTGCAGAGATCTGTGGGTGAATGTGACTGAAGAGTATTTGTTGAGTGTTCAGTATATGAAAACGATCACATTATTTTTGATCTGGAGAAAGGAGTTCCTCTTTGTTACCTGGGTAGATTAAAGCAGAATTCTCTTTGTTTCTTTGCATGATGGCTTTTTTTTTTTTCTACACATGACACAGTGATTCAGAATTGAGTTTTTTCCTAAAGCATAAACTATGATTTTTCAAGAAAGTTTCTCTTGCTATTTTGCCTCTGTGATTTTACAACCCGAATGGCAGGGCTTCTGGGTTAAAACAGATGGGCTATCTGGAGGAAGGAATGAACATGTTGGTTTTTATTAATATCCCTGTGTTACTATAAAACATTGATATATAAATATAAACTATATCTCTCCCTAGCCTGTTGAATTCCATAAAGAATTTCTTGGGGGGAAGACCTTTTCATTTTTATCCCGGGCAAAGATCTGTTTGGCCACACGATTGCTTGCAAGGCAGCAATACCCTACCCTTTAAAAATGTTTCCTTTCAAAAGTGCTTAAGTCCTTGATGTTTTTCCCCTTCTACAAAAATTTTTAATAAATCCAGTACTTCCAAGGTCAAATTGGGGTTTTATGAATGTAAATTGCAGGGTTCATTTCTTGGTTTACATATGGATCATAAAAGCTATATTTTTATGTGACAGCTGACACCCCAGAATGTTCAAAGTAATTTCATAACTGATTAATGGCATGTGGTGTTTCCTTTTCTACATCCCTCAACAGATTCAAGAGCTGTTGCTCATTCATCTTTACAGCATACGCATGAAGGAAATGGGGAGAGGAGGGACGGTCTTGGAGGAGCTGGTACACTGGGGAATTGAGTGGCGGCTGTACTTCCTGGTTTGGGAGGCCAGCAGAGCACTTACGGGCCGTTGCATTTACACCATCTTTGGATATCCCTAAGAAGCACATAGAATGTTCACTTTCATGCTCTCATAAGATCTTGTTAAAACCTAAGGTCTTTACAGGCTTTAAATGTCATGCAGAAGGGTACCTTGTGCAGCAATATAAATAATATTTGCCACAAGGCTAGGCTAGCAGAAAATGCTAACAAGTTAGTAAGAGGGAAAACTAACGTGCCAAATTATATAAAAGGAATAAGTTTTTCTTATATTATTGTCCCTTAAAATATCATTAATAAAGTTAACGATTTCTTAGAGACAGTAGTAATGAACAATTTTGTTTTGTATGTTTTTTTGTCTTCTTTTCTTCTAGGTCCAAAAACCTGTATGTTATATTATATCTTTCTTGTGTTATTCAACTGAAACACAATTGTTCCCATTAGGGAATTAACTGAGTCATTGAAACATATTCATTATGATAAAAAATGCATTTTTTTGCTTCACTTCAGATGAAATTAAAGTTTCATGTAAACTAGATGCTTGGTTCCTGTTATGAGATTAATATTTAGTAAGTAATAGGAATAAAGCCCATCCCAAAGGGAATTCAGAATATATATAGTGTTCTCATATAACTGTCCTCTCTTTTTGATTTAGAAAACATAAGAGACGATATCCTCTAAGTAAAAACAGTAAAAAAGTAAGAATATGTGCATTTAAATTTTTGTTCAATTTTATAATCTCTTAGCCACTCTGGATTTCAATGTTCTCAAATGAAAAATAGGAATCCTCATTCTTTTATATAAATGCCAGATATATAAGTGACATAGCATATTGCCTGTAATTTGAATTACTCAAGGGAAATGTGCTATAAAAACCAAAGCTGCTCTGTCAGTGTGGCTCAGTGGTTGAGTGTTGACCTCTGAACCAAGAGGTCAACAGTTCTATTCCTCATCAGGGGCACATGCCCAGGTTGCAGACTCGACCCTCAGATGTTTCTCTCTCATTGATGGTTCTATCTCTCTATCCCACTCCCTTCCTCCCTCTCTAAAAAAATAAATAAAAACATATTAGAAAAGGAAAAAACTGAAGCTATCACTATGCCCCAGTAACTGGTAGTTCTATGTGAACAAGATCTCATCTCAGTAAGTGGAGATAAATGACAAGGAAAGCACATACAGGGTGGGGCAAAAGTAGGTTTCCAGTTGTTAGTATGGAAAATCTATCTATACTAATAAAAGGGTAGTATGCTAATAGACCAGACGTATTCTGGACGACCATCTGGACATCCTTCTGGACAAAGCCACAGCAGCTGCCTGAGGCTCAGGGAAGCTGAGGATGGTGGCTGCCCAGCCACCCAGGGCTGTCCCAAGGCTCAGGCAAGCCGGGGATGATGGCTGCTCAATGGCCTGAGGCTCAGTTAGGGGATGATCAGGCTGGCAGGGGAGCAGTTAGGGCACAATCAGGCCAGCAGGAGAGCCATTAGGGGCATCAGGCTGGCAGGCAGAGGTGGTTAGGTGTGATCAGGCAGGCAGGTAGGCAAGTGGTTAGGACCCAGCGGTCCCAGATTGTGAGAGGGATGTCCGACCGCAGGGATCAAGCCTAAACCAGCAGTCAGACATCCCCCGAGGGGTCCTGGATTGGGGGCCGGGCTGAGGGACACCCCTCTGTGTACGAATTTCATGCACCAGGCCTCTAGTCCACACTAATAAAAGAGAAACATGCAAATTGGTGTCACTCTGCTACATTGAGAGCCAATCAGAGCGACTATGCAAATTAACCCAACAAAGATGGGGGTTAATTTGCATACACAGGCATGGAGCGAAGACTGAAGGCTCCCGCTGGAATGAAGACTGAAGACTGAAGACTGAAGAGGCTTGGCTTCTCCGCTGCGGCCGCAGCTGGGCCACAACGGAGAAGCCAAGCCTCACTGTGGCCGGAGGGGAGAAGCCAAGCCTCGCTGCAGTCGCAGCGGAGAACCAAGCCTCGCTGCAGCCAGACCAAAGGCGTGGGTCCCGGGTGCTGGAGGAAAACTGGTGCCGGCAGCCAGGGGAAGGAAGGCCTATTGTGCGAATCTTTGTGCAATGGGCTTCTAGTCCTATCTAATAATAGAGAAACATGGTAATTAGCCATACCTCCGCTACCTTTCCCATTGGCTAATCAGGGCGATATGCAAATTAACTGCCAACCAAGATGGTGGCCGGCAGCCAGGCAGCTTGAAGCGAACAGGAGGCTTGCTTGCTTCAGTGACGGAGGAAGCCAATGTTAGCCGCCTGCTGCTGGACTCTGAGTTTGCAGTTTAAGAAACATTGTTACAAATATAGAAGCTAAACAAAACCCCAGAAACCTGCTTTCAGCCAGCCGGGCTTCAGCCAGCAGGACCGCAACATTGTTTCAATTATATAACAAACCCAGATCCTTGCTTTCAGCCAGCCCAGATCTCAGAGCTGGAGTGAGCAGGACCGCAACAGTGTTACAATTATAGAACCCAAACAAACCAGATACCTGCTTTCAGCAGCTGAGGCCTCAGAGCTGGAGCCAAGCCTCAGAGCTAAAGCTGGCCCAGAATTTAAAAAAAAGAAAAAAAGGACAGGTTGGGAGCTTCAGTCACCCGCCAGCCTGAAAACGGCCCTCAGCCCCTCACCTAGACTGGCCAGGCACCCCAGTGGGGACCCCCACCCTGAAGGGGGTATGACCAGCTGCAAACAGCCATCATCCTCTCATCCAGGCTGGCCAGGCACCCCAGTGGGGACCCCCACCCTGATCCAGGACACCCTTCAGGGCAAACCAGCCGGCCCCCACCCGTGCACCAGGCCTCTATCCTATATAGTAAAAGGGTAATATGCCTCCCAGCACCGGAATCAGCTGAGCAGCAAGGCCTCCCAGCACTGGGATCAGCAGAGCTGTGAGGCCTCCCAGCACCGGGACCAGCATGACAGGGGGCAGCGACCAAACCCCCTGATTGCCCTGCGGCTCTGTGTGTGACAGGGGGTGGGGCCACAACCTCCCTATTCGCCCTGCTCTGTTCGTGACAGGGGAAGGCGCCCCAACCCCCTGACCAGCCCTGCTCTGTGCCTGATAGGGGGGAGCTCCCCAACCCCCTGATCGCCCTGCGGCTCTGTGTGTGACAGGGTGCGGTGCCCCAACCCCCGCCCCTCACGGGCCCTTCTCTGTGTGTGATGGGGTAGAGCCATAACCTCCCCATCGGCCCTGCCCTGAGTGTGACAGTGGCGGCACCCAAACTCCCTGATCGGCCCTGCTCTGTAGGTGATAGAGGGCGGTGCCCCAAGCCCCTGATCCGCCCTGCTCTGTGTGTGACGGGGGCAGTGCCCCAACTCCCCTATCGGCCCTACTCTGTGAGTGACAGGGGGTGCTCCTCAACCCCCTGATCAGCCCTGCTCTGTGAGTGACATGGGGGAGCTCCCCAACCCCCTGATCGGCCCTGCTCTGTGTGCGACAGGGTACGGAGCCCCAACCTCCCTGATGGGCCCTGCTCTGTGTGTGACAGAGGGCAGCGCCCCAACCCCCTGATCGGCCCTGCTCTGTGGGTGACAGTGGGTGGCGCCGCAACCTCCCTATCAACCCTGCCTTGAATGTGACAGGGGGCGGTGCCCCAACCCCCCAATTGGCCCTACCCTGAGCGTGACTAGGGGTAGCATCGCAACCTCCTGATCCGCCCTGCTCTGTGCATGACAGGGGGCAGAGCCCCAACTCCCCAATCGGCCCTGCTCTGAGCCTGACCAGGGGCTGCACCTAGGGATTGGGCCTGCCCTCTGCCACCCAGGAGCAGGCCTAAGCCAGCAGGTCATTATCTCCTGAGGGATTCCCAGACTGCGAGAGGGCACAGGATGGGCTGAGGGACCCCCTCTCCCCACTGAGTGCACAAATTTTTGTGCACCGGGCATCTAGTATATATATAAAAGCCTAAGCGACCAGCTGACTGGTAGCTATGACATGCACTGACTTCCAGGGGGCAGACGCTTAACTCAGGAATTGCCGAGCTACAGTGACTTGGTAGCTGTGGTTCTCAGGTGACACACATAGAATCAGAGAGGAGGGAGCCCAATTCTGAGGTGTGTCACCCAAGAACCACCCTCTCACAATCCAGGACCCCTTGGGGGACATTGGAGAGCCAGTTTCGACCTGGTCCCCACAGGCCAGGCCAAGGGACCCCACTGGTGCACAAATCTGTGCACCAGGCCTCTAGTTATACAATAATTAATAAGTATAATATGAGAATAAACCATTTTGCCTACTCACAACTGAAAACCTACTTTTGCCCCACCCTGTATGTGCTGTTGCCCCCTCTCATTCCACCTCTCTGGGACCACCTCATCCTTTCCCAATCTTTCCCATTCTTCCTCTTCACTGTGTTGATTGATTTTCTCAAGTCTCCTGGTTTAAAAAATGAAAATGAAAATAGGGAGAAGCAAACATGTCTCCTTATCATGTGTCCTTCTTTATTCTTCTCTTTTCAATCTCGCTTCTTGAAAGAGTTGCCTATGCTCACCATCAAAGCTATTTATCTATACTAGTGTCCCACTTACTTTCCACCTGCTCTGGTCTCAGGTCTCTCCCTGTCCTTGCCAGTCCCCAACATTTCCCATGTTGCTGAATCAAATGGTCACTTCGTCATCCCGGATTTTATCTCACTGCCATTCCTTAAACCCTCCTAACTGGATTTTCATTGTAATTGTGTCTTCTTAAATTCATCTTTTCAGAACACCATTAAAAGAAATGTCACCATGTTCCCAATCCTCAAAGTAATTCAAGGATCGTCAGTTGTGTACAGAAAATGCAAATCTTCTTAGCATAGTATACAATAGCCTCTAGTACCTTGCCATTTAGACTCTAATAATACTGATTTGTACATCCTTCCAACAGTCTTATTTCACATGTTTGTGCCTTTGCATATGCCACTTCTCTGCCTACAATACACTTTCCTTCTACCCTTGATGAACTCTTATACATTCTTCAAAAATCATCTCCTCTAGGAAGATTGCTCAGAATAAAAACAACAGGTAGCTGAAGTAGTGAACAAGTGTGCTACATACTATGCTGAACACTTTCCATTGCTAATATTATTTAATCCTCAAAATAGCCCCTGATGTAGGTACCATAATTAGCTCCATATTCTAGCATGTTAATGATGAGGAAACTGAGGTCCAAGGAGATCATGTAAGCTGCCTAAGGCCATGCAGCTAGAAGTGGTAGAACAGATTTGATCACAATCTTTCTGACTCCATAGCTTGAGTCTCTAAACACTGTTGTATACCGTCTCATCAAAACATTTTCAAGCAATAGATGGACTTTTACTTCTGCAGTGTTGCACCTGCTATTTCTTTTATATGGGACATTTTATCCCACTTTGCTAACAAAGTATTATTCATCATTTTTAGACACATCTTGCCAACCTGAGTCTCACCTGAGTTAGCCATGTCTCCCTCTATGCCTCTTTATCTTTCCCCTGGTAAGACAGCAAATTTTTAACGAAGGGCAGAACTCTTTGTAGCCCATGGCCTTACACTGTGCATTTACACTCGCAAGACAATGATAACACAATGGTGATGAGATGAAGAACAAAAAGGCAACATCAATGGCGTCCTATAAAACAGGTCGAAATGGCCCATTTGTGACATTTCTCATCAGCCTAGTATTCTTTTCTAAGTTCTTTACACTGTTGAATCAGCCATATTAACCAACACAACAAATCCCTTCAATTTCAGATGAGTTATATTACTAATAAAGATGAAGAGGAGAAATGACAGGTCACAGCACATTTTTCTGTTAGAAACAAAATCATAAGAAGCTTTTGATTTGTCTCCTGATGACATATATGTTCCAATTTTTCAAGATCAAAAAATCATAATTAACTATAAATTCCATACCACATATTCACAATATAAAGCTTCACAGATGTATGCACCTTGGAACAAGGCAACACAACAGCCAATGTATGTTTTTATATGCTGTGTTATTAGAGTTCACCATCACAGAAAATTCTTATCTCATTAAAAAAGCTTTCTTTTGAAATAACTTGAAACTTACATAAGAGTTGCAAAGATAATCCAGAGTTTCAAAACACCCTTGACCCAGCTTTTTCCTGTGTTAGCATTTTACATAACTATAGAACATTTGTAAAAGTAGGAAATTAACCTTGGTCAATGCTTTTAACTAAAGTGCATAAGTTATTTGAAATTTCCAGGTTGACTTTTTTTTTCTGTTTCAGAATCCCATCCAAGATACCACATTGTACTTCATTGTTATGTCTTCTTAGGCTCCTCTTAGCTGTGATAGTTTCTCAAACTTTCCTTGTTTTAAATTGAGCTTAACAGTTTTAAAGAGTTCAATTGTAGAGTATGGCTGTCTGATGCTTTCTCATGATTAAACTGAGTTTATGGTTTTTTTGAATAAAGGTGATATGTTCATTTTATCATACCAGGGGGTACATGACATCAATATGCCTTGATATTGGTAATGTTAACCATAATCACTTGTGTAAGTGTGTCTGCTAGTTTTCTTCACTATAAAGTTACAATGTTTCCCTTTCCTTAAACTATAAGTTAGAAGCCAGTCAGTAACTCTGGCTGACACTCAAGGAGTGAAGAATTAAGTTTTATCTCCTAGAAGGAAGGAGTATAGAAGAATTTGTAGACATGTGATAAAGCCATCACAATATTTTTAAAAAATGATTTTGGGGGAGAAACTTTCAGGCCATCTAAGTACCCTATTTCTCCTTAAAGTTTCACATACTAATTTTAGTGTTCATCAATAGAACTTGCCTATACTAATTGCAACTGCATTGTCCTGTGCATGAAAAAGGGGGCTATATGCAAAGTAACCTCACAAAGTGATGTGATCACAAATTCCTAACTGAGCAAGTCATGGTGAGTAGTCATGCCCAGGCCTACAACTTCTTTGGTAAAATGTTTTAAGCCAGCCCCATCCATTGTTCTTGTTCAACTAGGTTAAGACACATTAGAAATACCAGATTCAATACCCCTAGAAGAGGAGGCTAGTATTTATCCTCACCAGAGCATAAAATCTTGTTAACTATCCTGTAATCCAATCCCAACCTTGTTTCCTCCAATCCTCCTTACATCTCCTGCTTAATTTCAAATGTATAAGAGAAGCTGCAAAACTGTTATTCTCTGGAGCATTTAAGATCTTGCTCCATGGCATATGCTTTCGACAGTTCTAATGATGATTTTCTATTTCCCTCATTTGTTATTCTATTATTTTTATCACTTTACATTTCTGATTTGAAGTTATCCTGTGAGAAAGCGTTCTGCCTTCTCCAACATTTTTTATTTAATCACTTATGTATACACTAGAGGCCCGGTGCACAAAATTTGTGCATGGGGGGGGGGGGGGGGCTCCTTCAGCCTGGCCTGCACCCTCTTCAATCCAGGACTCCTCGGGGGATGTCCAACTGCCTCTCACAATCCAGGACCGCTGGCTCCTAACTGCTCACCGGCCTGCCTGCCTGATTGCCCCTAACCCCTCTGCCTGCCTGCTTGATTGCCCCTAACCACCTCTGCCTGCCTGCCTGATCACCCCCAACTGCTCCCCTACTGGCCTGATCAGCCCTAACTGCTCCCCTGCTGGCCTGATTGCCCCTAACCACCTCTGCCTGGCACCGCACCCAGGACTCAGGATTCCCTCCTCCAGCCGGTTGCAGGCACCTGGGACCCAGGCTTCCCTCCTTCTGGCCAGCCACAGGCACCCAGGACCCAGGCTGGCTTCGCCCAGGCTGGCCACAGCCGCAGGGGACCATGGGCAGGTGGCTTTGCCTGGGCCACAGCCACAGGTGCAGACCCCTGGGACCACGGAGTGTGTGGCTTGTCCATCTCCTGGGCCACAGCCTGGCTGGTCCCCATTCCTCTCTCATGAGCTCATTTGTGCCTGGCTGCTCCCTATTCCTTTCTCCCCAGTGTTGAGTGTCTGAGCCATTATGGCATGATGGTGTGACAACCATTTGCATATTTGCTCTTTATTATATAAGATATGTGTGTTTTTTGACTATTTATTTTATTCTTTGGGTTATAATCCAAAACTACTGTTTTTTATTTTATGCCTTGGCCATTGGGAGCTCTTTCAATTGAGACCTCTACACTTTTGATATAGACTTATCTTCCTTTTGTTTTAAAGTTCTTCCTTATTTTTTGGCTCCACAAAACACGTACGTCTCATCTTGAGTCTTCCCTGATTCAGCTCTAGAATTAGCCATTTCTCCAAAGCGTTGATTTGTTATTTTTGGTAAATGGTATGTAAAAACTAAAAATCTTGGGCACTGGGTTTGTTTATTGTTATTGATGTTACTCCTTTTAGGCTCACACAAAGGAAACAGCTAGGAAGGATATGTATGTATAGAAACTCATAGAGACACACGTATCTATAATTAGTACCTACCTATGTCTGTATGTATCTTGTAACCATAGAACTGTATCCATCCATGTATCTATCTACATACATGAATATGAATATATATTCATCATGAATCTATATATCTATATACAACTGTATCCATGTACTATCTACATATTTATGTATATACCTACATATCTATGTATCTATCTTAAAATAAAAAATAAACTGAGTTCATACTGATACTCCTACTTCAATCCAGCACCACAAGGTTTATTGCAGCATCTCCCCTTTTGCTTATTTGTAACTGCTTTCTCTGACAATGTGAAATAGGGCTCTCATTATCACAGTAAATTCCTTTTTTGTTCCACCTTAGTATACAGATAATTAAGTATCATTGATGTTATTTACCATAAAATAAATATGGCACTTTAAATTAGAGGCATGAAAGACATATTTTGTACTGGAGTCTCTACATTGGTGTCTTGAACTTAAAAGGACAGCTGTGCTCTGTCCCCTGAAGTAATTCCTTTTCAGGCAGCAATTATACATTTTCCAAGTAACATTCCTGAGTATGCTTGTGGTAGATTGTAGAGTTGTTCAATTTTGCATACTTTGATAAAAAAAGCTTAATAGATGCACTATGAAAATTCATACTAATCAACATATTTTATGCAAAACTCTATGGAAATAGGGTTAACATGCATATACATTTCTTGTTTCTTAGAAATAACCTGTCATTCTTTTGTTAATATCAGAGTAAAAATATTCAATAGTCATATGGGTATGTATAGGAATGCCAGACAAGTCCCATTCCCCACTGAGCCTACTACTAAGTACAGGGAGTAGAGTACAAGGAAAGATCAACAATGAAATCACTGACCCTCAAGAACAGGGAAACAGAATTATGAATAAAGAAAAACAGACTGGTCACTGTTCTTAGATAAATTCCATAGCTTTCTGACCACCTTTAATTATTAAAAATCAGTTGAGTGCAATCCAGTCTCATATCTGGTTTAAACCTCCTCCCAAAAAACCCACCCAACTGAGCTACAAAGTGTAAAATCTGGCCAAAACCTGGGGAGGGGACATGGTCTATTTTTTCAATGCTCTATATCTCCTTTTTTAACAGGCTTAATTCACTTTATTTTTCTTGTATAAAATTATGCCATGGCCATGTATCTCCTTCTGTTTGTCCTTCTAGCAGAGGCCAGGGTTAAGAGTTAGAAGAAGGGACTGTCTTAGGAAATTTCAGGGTGCCTCTCTTTGTAGTTTGGCCTAGACCTAGACTTGTTCAAAGATGATGGCTCTCTATAAGGCTGACTAGCATTGTGGGGCAGTGAAATACGGAATTCTGGCCTAAAAGGAGTGATATGGACTAGAAGAGCTTTACTTATTAGAAAATAGAACTCGAGACAGAGAAAGTGTTGATTATTTTAACAGAACCAAAAGTCGAAATTTACATAAAGAAAAACAAAGACATTATTTGGGTTATTCTAAGAGCAAAGCAGCAGCAGTTATTAAAGGTTGTTTTTACTCATGGCGCCAATCTCTCTTTTCTTCCCATCCTATGCAATCTCATCCAGATTTACAACTTTCACTATTAAGCAAATACAGAGAACTTCACTAGGATTAAAGAATGAGAGAGGACAGGGAGTTTTCTGGTTTTTCACTGACTTACCCCATAGGCCTAGAATATAAGGAAAGATCAACTGGCACATAGTAGACACTGGATAAATAACTAAGAATTACATTGAGTAATCATAATTAATCTCCAGCCAGCCAGCCCTAATCTTTAAACTCTAGACCAATACATGCAATCAAATATTAAGCATCTGTGTTCAGAATCTCAAACTCATTACAAACCCAACACGCCCAAGACTGAGTTGATAATGGTTTCCCTCAAATACAGTTCTATACTGATGTTTCCTGGTTCAGTGAATGTCATCATTATCCATTCAAGGAGACAAACCTGAAACCAAGAGTCATCCTTGAGACTCTATCCCTACGTCCTTCAATCCAAATGGTCACCAAGTCCCTGTTGATTTTACTTCCCAAATAGCTCTTTAATTCACCACTGCCTCCCATCTTGAAAGCCTTCAGTGGCTTCCTATTACTCTTAGGTTAAAGGTTAAAAAAAAAAAAAGCTCTTCACGTTTTTCAAGCTTCAGCGTCCATACCTGCTTACTTTTCTAGGACCACTTTACACCACTTTACTCTGAGCTTTCTAAATTCTGTTTGTGCTGAATGCTTTTCCTTCTCTCTGGAATGCTCTACCTCCCCGCATCTACCAACACCTCCATGAAGTTCACTGCAGCTCATTCTTCATAACTTAGCTCACGTGTTTCTTTCCCCTTCTTCACCTCCCTGACCACCATCTTGGTCAAGGTCTTTTATTAACTTCTCAAATTGTGTTCTTTTCTAAAAAAAAAAAAATCATCTCAATTTGGAAATATTTATTACTTGATTTGATTGTCTAGCTCCTCCATTAGATCATAAATGTCATGAGAACAGAAAACTTAATTGTCTAGTCTTGTCTCTTCAGTGTCTGGCCAGTGTCTTGCACATGGTAGGAACTCAAAGATTTGAAAAATGAATGAACAAGCAGATGGATAATAAAAAAGGCTTTGGGAAGAATGGAAAAGTATATGGAACTGTAAGACAATGAATTTCTATAGTTTTAAGCCACCTAGATTTTATATTTCTGTTATGGCAACCTTAGAAAACTAATATCTATTCAAAGTTCTGTGTGAAACCTGAGACCACAAGAAATCAGTCAAGGCAAGGACAACATCTCCAGTGTATTCATGTTTCCTGTTTAGGTGCACACAGGGTAAACCTCCCCTCCCCAACTCCTTACAAGTCTTAACACAGCTAACAGTCTTTTTGCAATTCAACAATTGTGAGAAGCTGCATAAAACTGAAAACAAATTTCATGCTTTTTCTTAGGACCATAACAATGCACTTTCCCATTGTCTGTGACAGGATCCGAAGAACAAAAATCACTGTAAGCTTTTAAAATTTCTCTTGTCTTGATTAAATGAAATATAGTCCCCACAGCTGAGGGCCAGGCATTCTGAGTTCAGACAGAGTTGAGGTGTTTCTTGCCTAGGTTTGGGCACTTTTTTTTTTAACTTGAGGAATTATCTTACAGTATGCTGTGACAAACTGTAATAAAAGTAATGATAAATTAGCACAATTATAGAATGACACAACCGACAACTCACCAGTGTAAACAGACAGTCCTAGGCCAGTCATTTTATGTTTGTTCAATGGCAAGAGAGACTTAAGCTAACTTATAAAACATCCTGAGTGCCAGTGGATGAGGCAAAGAACAAGGTTCTGGAAAATCCTCTAAAAGTGATCTGGTTTGGGTCAGTCACACAGGAAATTTAGGAAAGGCTTAGAAAAACCCTTCCTCCAAGAAAGTCTCAAATCTATAAATTTACTTTTATAAGACTTATTTGATTAGAGGCAAAAGAAAATGACTCCAAGCTGTTCTTGGTAGGTAAAAGCTGGCATTCTGAGAGTGCACCTATTGTCCCTACTTGCTGTCCTCTCAGTACATTACTTCCCAGTGTCAGAAAGGAATCATTTCCTCTTGAGGCTGGAGAACAAAGCTCTGGAGGTGTTTCAGTTCCCAGGGGCTGTGGTAACAAAGTACCAAAAGTTGGGTGGATTAAAACAATTTCTGGAGGCTAGAAGTCCAAATTTAAGGTTTCTGTGGGTTTGGTTTGTTCTGGATGTTCTGAGGAAGGGTCTGTTTGAGGATTCCCTCCCAGCTCCTGGTGAAGGTTGGCAATCCTTGGTGTTCTTTCATTTGTAGACACCTCAGTCCAGTCTCTGTCATCACTTGGTGTTCTTCCTGGGTGTCTATCTGTGTCTCTTCTCCTTTCCATATAAGGACACCAGTCATAATAAGTTAGGGCTCACCTAATGACCTCATCTTAACTCATTTTCATTGACAAATACCCTATTTCTAAGTAAGGACACATTCACAGGTACTGGGAGTTAGGGCTTCCATATGTAAAGGGATAGGCAAAAGTAGGTTAAATTACCAGCCATCATTACCTAAAAGATAAGTCATAAGTAAGGATATGAAATAATAATAATAAGGCAAATAAATAAATAATACAAGAATAAACTCTGTTTCATATAAACCTACTTCTGCCAACTCCTGTATTTTGAGGAACATGATTTAACCATAATAGGAGGACTTAGATTCTAATAGGTACCTCTTCTGCTTTAATTTAACTTCCTGGATCCGACTTATACCTGTTTAGGTCCAAAATTCCAGTTGGTTGTGTCTCTTTTTTGCATTGACTTCCACATCTCTGTTGCCTTATGATGATAATTGATATCCACAAATTCTGAGCCTCTTTTGGCACCTATTGCTTTGAGTCTTACTCTGAACAGTTCTCAATTTTAGCCAAGTCATCTCTTTAAACTAATTTTATAGCTTGTTCATGAGTTAATATAAGAACTTATTATTTACCAAAGTCTAGTAATGAAGCAATTTCAGAAACAGCAGGTCAAATGCTATATAAGATGATCTTTTGATACTTAAATTATGAAAAGTACAGGTAATAATATGTAAATTGACAACAAAAGGGTCATTCCATGGGCAAAATATTGAGAGAAGGGCCTCAAGTGGATTTGGGTCACACCAAAGGCTTTGAGTAAAAGGTGAAGTTTCGGGACTCTCAGCCACAAGGATCTATAGTTTCTTCAGGATATTGATTCTCTAGCTGCTGGGAAGCTGTTTCCTAGAGTGGCAGGAATCCTAGATATCTGATGTTTCCAATTGTAGATTTCCAACTGTTGATCCCAGTATGTTGTATAAAAATCATTCTCTATGCATATCACAATGGGAAAAAGGTAGGGTAGCACTGTAGTAAATGGTGCTAACATACCTAGAAAAAATTAAGACTCAGTAACTAGGCAGTCTTTCTAAAAACTTAAGAGAATGAATCCGAGAGCAAAGGGTTGGCAACTCATCTTCACTTCCTCAGCGGTTGCTCATTCCTCATTTTCTACACAAAGTCCCTGAGCCTGCTTTCATCACCATCATTGACCACTTCCTTATTGTTAATTTTTTTAAGTTAAAAAATGTAACATTGTGATAAAAAACACATAACACAACATTTTCCATCTTAATCAATTTTGAGGGGTTAGTAGTGTTAAGTACATTCATATTGTTGTAGCCATTAAACATCACTTCTTTGCCCTTCGCCCCAAGCCCCTGTTGACCACCAGTCTGTTTTCTATTTCTATAAATTTGACTAATTTAAATATTTTGTGTAAGTGGGATTATACAGTATTGATCTTTTTGTCACAGGCTTATTTCACTTAGCATAATGTCCTTAAGGTTCATTCATGCTATAGCATGTCATAATTTCCTTCTTTTTTAAGGCTGAGAAATATTCCACTGTATGTATACAGGGTGGGGCAAAAGTAGGTTTAAAGTTCTGTACAAACAACTGAAAACCTATCTTTGCCCCACCCTGTATATCCACATTATCTTTATCCATTCACCTGTCAATGGATATCTGGGTCGCTTCCACCTCTTGGCTACTGTCAATAATGCTGCAATAAACATGGGTTATGTGTTCAATTCTTTGGATATATACCCAGAAGTGGTATCTATTTTTCATTTTTTTTGAGAAACCATATACTGTTTTCCATAGTGGCTGCACCTGTGGAGAGCGGCTACAGCGTTTGGACAGGTTCAAGCCTCGGACTAATGAGAGGGCATGGTCCTCTCGTGGCAAAGCCACATGCAGGTCCCAGCTTGGAGGGCAAAGCCCTCCCAGCACATTTATAGCCAAAGGCTATGGTTGTAAGCTTGACCTTATGGTCCGAACCTGTGGTCCCAGGTGGCTAAGCGATGTAGGCTGCAGGAGGTGCAGCAAGTGCTGCCAAAACAAAGCTTGATAGAGTTCTCAGGTGCATGTAATTAAGTAGATTCAAAACTCACAAAAACATTGTAAACATCTTGACCACGCCCTTGCTTTGCCTCGTGGGTTCTGTCTATAAAATAAAGACTCAGCTTACAGGCTGTGACACTGTCTCTCCATCCGAGAACAGTGTCCCACCTGGCCCCAGCTGTATTCTCTTGTCTGTTTTCTTTAATCCTTCACTGCCCCTCCTCAGGTTCACCACTGGCATGCTGGACATGGTTCATGCACCATTTTACATTACCACCAACAATGCACCAGTGTTCCAATTTGTCTAAATTTTCTCCAACTTTTTCTTTTCTTTTCTTTCTTCCTTCCTTCCTTCCTTCCTTCCTTCCTTCCTTCCTTCCTTCCTTCCTTCCTTTCTTTCTTTCATTCTTTCTTTCTTTTTTTCCAGATAGTGGTCATCCCAGTGCATCTGAGGTGGTATACCATTGTGGTTTTTATTTATATTTCTCTAATAAATAGTGATGTGGAGCATCTTTTCATATGCTTGTTGGCCACTCATATCTTCTTTGGAGAAATGTGTATTCAAGTCCTTTACCATCTTTTAAGTTGGGTTGTTTGCTTTTGTTGTTGAGTTGTAGGAATTCTTTTTATATTCTGGATATGAACTCCTTAACAGATACAGGATATTTTTCCATTGAGTTTTAGAGAGAGTGGAGGAAAGAGAGAGAGACAGCGAGAAATATCAACATGAGAGAAACACATCAATTGGTTGCCTCCTGGACGAGTCCCGACCAGGCCTGAACTGGGGAGGAGCCTGCAACCAAGGTATGTCCCTTGACTGGAATTGAACCCGGGACCCTTCAGTCCACAGGCTGAGGCTCTATGTACTGAGCCAAACCAGCTAGGGCATTGTCACCTGTGTTTTTGGTGTTAGATCCAAGAAACTAATGCCAATTCCAATGTTATGAAGCTTTCCATAGTGTCTTCTTCAAGGATTCTCATAGTTTACATATTACATAAGGGTCTTTAATCCATTTTGAGTTCATTTTTGCATATGGTGTAAGGTAAGGGTCCAACATCTTTCTTTTGTATGTGGACTTCTAGTTTTCTCTACATCATTTGGTAAACAGACAGTCACTTGCCTTTTATGCAGTTTTGACACCTTTTGTCAAAGACTGACCCTATATGCCAGGGTTTATTTATGGATTCTCTTGCTGTTTGATTGATTTATATGTCTGTCTTTATGTCAGTACCATGTAACTTTAATTTTTGTAGCTTTGTTATATGTTTTGAAATCATGAAGTATGAGGCCTCCAACTTGGTTTGTTTTCTTTAGGATTGTTTTGGCTGTCTGGGGTCCCTTGAAAGTCCCTATGAATTTTAGAACATTCTTTCTATGACTGCAGAAAATACATTGAAATTTTGATGGAGATTGCACTGAATCTGTTGATTACTTTGAATAGTATGGACATTTTTAACAATATTAAGTCTTCTAATCCACAGTATTAAGTCTTCAACTTCACAGGATGTCTTTTCATTTATTTATATCTCCTATGATTTTTTTCACCAATGTTTTACAGTTTTCAGTGTAGAAGTCTTTCACCTCCTTGGTTAAGTTTATTCCTAAATATTTTATTCTTTGTGACACTATCATAAATAGGATTTTTTTCAATGGTGACAGTTTTGACCTCTGTAAAGTCTTTGCGCATGTTGACCACAACCTCCTTCTTGAAACACTTGAACCTTTTGGATTTGATGGCAAACACATTCCAGCCTTTCCTCCTACCTCTTGGGCTGTGACTTCTTATTCCCATTTCAGGCTCTTCCTCATTGGCTCCTGTGATTCAGGGAACTATTCTTCCTTTGGTAAACTTGTGATTTCTAAGGGTTTTAAATTATCATCTGTATGGTGATTTTTTGCTCCTCTTCAATATCTATTTCAGCACAGATAGTTCACCTCCCCTTTAATCCTTACATATACCTGTAGACATCATCTCTAAGATAGCTCCCAGGCATCTATCTCATGGAAAATATGACCAACCTCCATCACCTAAAAGAAAACAAGTGAACAAAACCCATATTCCTTTCTTCTCTTGTATTCTCTGTCATGGAACACCTTGGGCAATCTGGGAACCTGGGTAACATCCTTGTCTCCTGCCTTTTCTCATCTCCTATATCTAGTCACCAAATCCTATCCTCTGTTTTCCCTCCTCTCTATTAAATCACTCCTTTGTTCCCCCATCTCTATATCCTTTATTGAGCTATAATCACTGTCTGCCTCAGAAATTGGTCCTCCTATCTTCAGCCTAAGTGTCCTTCAGTCCATTTTACACACTGAAGCTGGAATGTAGGGGACATTATGTCACTCTTTGGCTTAAATGCCCTCAGCATAATATCTAAATGCTTAATGCTGCTCACACTAATTTCATCTGCTTATCCAAGCTTATTTTCCAGCTCATCATTTTCTTCTTTGTTCTATACTTGACTCACAGTGAAATTCTAGTGGCCTCTAAAAAAGTCACTGTGCTGTTTCTTGCCTAAAGAAAAAGCTTGTTGTTCCTTTCATCTTAAGTACCTTTCCTCATGCCACCTTCTTCCAACCCCTTTCACCTGGATAGGCATTATTCAACCTTCAGATTTCAGTCTGTACCATACTTGTGAGAAAACATCTCTGATTTCATAGTCTATGCTAGATATGTTGCCTATGTGCTCCTCAAGCCTCTCGTAGTATGTGTTTACTTGTTACTTTCTCCCAGAAGCTCCCAAGCTATTTTAAGGCAGGAACAATGTCCCTTGCCCCTAACACAATATATGAAGCACAGTATTCAGACCTGAAGATTACAGAATGGGGAGTAATATGCCAACAATGAAAGGAATACTTCAGACCATCTCAGCCTCAGGCCATTACATATTGGAATCATTCAACCCTCCTCCCCCACATCCCACACTAGTTCCTGGCTCTTCCTCATTGGCTCCTATGATTAAGTTATATTTTGTACAATTGGCTGTCAAGAAGCCAAATATAACACTAAGTTATATTTTGATCAGAATTTGACCTCCAGTCTATATACCCACAGAGAGGGGGTATGCTGATTCACAAATGTATGCATCTCATGCACTCTATTTTCTAGACATGCATTTCATAATGAATGAATGAACTGATCAGGTAGTATGGCATCTTTCAGTGAGGACACTGGTTTAGAGTTTGATGGCCCATGTTATCCCAACTTAGGCATTTACAGATAATGTGAATTTGGGCAAGGAGTTTACTTCCTTAAATGTTAGTTTCTGTGTCTTTAATATTTAGAATTAAATTCAATAATTTAATATGAAGTACCTTGCATATGGTAGTTTTCAATAATATTTATTATTGTAGCAGTTACATCACTCTATTTTATGTTACATTAGTTTGAGTTCACTAATGAGAGATGGACAAAGTACTGAGAATAATGACAGCTCCACTCAGATCAGGTGATAGAAACCAGTGCTTAGCTGAGTGGTATACTCTGGCAACACCCTGTCTCCTTGACATTGTCCTAAATCTGGAATGACTTCAATATCGGATACAAGACAGAGATGAAAATGTAAGCTCCCAGATAAGGCTAGAGAGAAAAATTAATCTGGAGCTCATATGTTTAAAAGAAATATAATTTTTTTATTTAAAAAATATTCAATAAGTGAGAGAAGCTTCTTTACCTATCCTCCCACCCCACCAATATGCAGTGGACATCATCAAAGGCCAAACATCATCAAATTTGAATCAGGATTCAAATGAGATGATATAGAACTGGGGAGACAGTTTTAATTTCAGAGCTTTGAATTTAATCTAAACAGACTATCAATAGTTCCCTTTTCAATCATTCTTTCCCTGAGGCTTTTCTATGGGTTTCTCCCCCTCATAGTTCAATGAATTTTATACTGCTTAAAAGAAAACGCTTTATATCTGCCTTGCACTGAATTTATAAGAATAATTAAAGCTGCAAGAATTCTCTTCATTTTCAAAGTTTGCAAAACTCTACCTACATTCCCCAGTGTTATTCCAACATCACTGAACATCAATATCATTATCTCCCCCTATTGTTCAGAGTATAGTATTAGGTCAAGGGTTTTTTTTTAGCCTCCATACAAACTAATCTGGCTTCTTGACAGCAAATTATACATTCACTAACAATCCTGTTCTTAGTCAATGTTCTGATCTTACGTAGAAAACCATTATCTTTTATCTATCTATCTATCTATCATCTATCTATTATATCCAGGTCCAGAATGGGTTTTGGGGATGCTGAAAATAGAAGCATGGTCTCTATTTAATTAGCTATGAAGTCATGTAAATTATGGCCACTATGAACTGATTGCTGCTGTTGTATATTACTACTAGGAATAGATTGCATCTTATATTCAACACATAGGGAAATCAGGAGATGAATTTTACATGGATAGTATTTACATTATTTATTTTGAAGAGTTACAAAGGAAAAGCTATAGCAGTGACCATTAAGGCACAATTCTGGTGATATCTCAGAGAGGGGAATGTTGGGAATAGGTTCTATGTCAGAATCATTCAAAATTCATCTCCAAGGAGCTCTTTTATTTTCCCCTGAATTCCATCTTAAATTTTTTCCCTCTATAAAAATGCCTTTATTAAGTAATATGTAATTCAATGTTGCTTCTTTTTCTTGAAAGGAAGGCATAAATGAAAAGACATCAGTTTCAGCATTAGGGAAGCTGAGCTGTCACATAGAATTTGCAGATACCCAACTACAGGTATTAAAGTTGGCATTTTAGTTAGCACAACTACTCTTATGCTGGGTAAACACACAATTCCCTTTTGGCTTCCTGTAGTGGTAAAAAGGGCTGCTGGCTCTATAGTTTCTCTTGAAAAGCCCTAGAGGACAGCAATCCCTGGTTGGAAACCACTGTCTTAAAGGGCAAGGAGGTGACATCAGAATGGGGAAAATATATATATAGCACCATGTTTCTACTTAAGGAGAATACTATTCTACAAGTCCACCACCAACTGATCAGTAGACTATACTTGCCCTTGGGGACCTTCTCCCTGAAAGGTTTGGTGTCCTTTGACACTTGGCCACCTGACTATCACTTTCCTGACTCTGGATTTGGTCACATTCCTCCCAGTTTATCACCATGTTACAGATAGTCATAATCCATGCTCTTTCCCTTAATTTCATATCTGAAATGTTTTCCTAGATTACTTCTTCACTTATTTCTTCTCTTCCATTCTAATTCTTTCACTTTACCATTTAGCTTTCTACCATGATCTCCCATTTTGCCGATGTTCAGGGACATATTTCCTTCCCCCAAGCGTGAGAACTTGTTTTCTCTTTCTAATAGCTCTGTTTAATATCTCATATTTCACTTCTCCATTTTAGAGGTACTTGCTTCTATTGCTCTTGAAAAGTGTCTAAGAACCAAGATTTATAATTTAACACAATTTTTTTAAATAAACAATCATAATAAAATAGATTAAAAGTCTCTGGAGGCCTGGCTGACATGTTAATATGCGGCAGGCATTTGATGTCTATGTCTAAGGAGGATCCTTTCTCCAGAAGGTCACGGAAAGAAGAGCTGCCTTGGGCAGCGCCTGTCATTATGTTGGGTGAATCGTGAGCATTTTAGCTCTTACAGTCTGCAACTGTCCTAACTCCAGTGGCTCTGATTAGATCATCTGCTTTTCAAGGAGAAACACAGAACTATTTTGGATAGTTTTAATGATTGGGTTACTTAATTCATCTTCATTACTCAGAAAACTGACCCTTACATCAATAGTTATTTCATAAATATAATGATGTCTCTGTCATCTAAAATATCATTATTTATAAACAGATATTTAAAAGTCCTGTGAGTGAGCCTTCACATAAGGCATGACTCCTGTTTGACATCTACACAGCTTTAGCTCAACTCAATGTAGTGTGAAGGCTAAGAGCCTGGGGTTTTGATCCGAATCGCCTGGGTTCAAATCCTAACCCTGCCACTTATTAGAACTGAGCTCTCAACAAATGTTACTAGAGGAATATAAACCTGTAGACTAGTTGGTGGAAAGAATAAAAGATGAAATAAAAGTTAGAACTGAACAGAGAGGCTTTGGAATACTATATAGTGCTTTCTGGAATTTCAAACATTAAGAAAATCAAGTGCTTTTTTTCACATTTCCCCCTTTCTATTTTCTATCTGGGAATAGTAAAAATAGAGTATATACATTTAAATCCTTAAGGGTTATCCTGCACATGAAAAACTAAACAAATATTTCAGGTAACATTTTTATTGAAGATCTAAATGAAGCCATAAAAGGCAGTCTAAAGTTTCAGGTATCCACATCATTATGTGCATAAAAGTGGATGCATGTGGATGGATGTGTGTGAATGTATTCTTGAAATTATGTAAATGAGCCTTACCTCAAAGACCAAGATAAAAGGAAATAAAGGAAACCAAGGATATAAAAAAATGACATAATATTTAAAAACTAGTAAAAACAGCCCATAGTTAGTTTGGCTCAGTGGATAGAGCATGAACCTGTGGACTAAAGGGTTCCAGGTTCCATTCTGGTTGAGGGCTCATGCCTGGGTTGCAGGGTTGGCCCCCTGTAGGGAGGATGCAGGAGGCAGCTGGTCAATGATTCTCTCTCATCATTGATGTTTCTATCTCTCTCTCCTCCCTTCCTCTCTGAAATCAATAAAAATATATTTAAAAAACACACACAAAAAAACTAGTGAAAACACAAAGTACTCTTATATAAAAACTAGAGGCCTGGTGCATGAAAATTCATGCACTGGAGGGGGGGGGGGGGGGCGTTCCTCAGCCCGGCCTGTCCCCTCTCACAGTCTGGGAGCCCTCAGGGGCGGGAGGCAACACGGTGATCAGGGGAAGGCGATGTCCCCATCTCACCTCTGCTGCTGCCACTGCCAGAAACACAAGCCTCGGCTGGCCCTGCTTGCCTGAGCTTCAGTTAGTGGGGGGTGCAGGAGGACCCGAGGCCCCTGGAGTGGTGAGGGGACTCTGGTGGCAGGTGTGTGGAGCAACTGGTCCCGCCCCTGCTGTGGGTGCCGCCATCTTGTGAGGGTGTGACAGTCAATTTGCATATTACCTCTTTATTATATAGGACAGAAGAAAGTGAACCAAGTACACTTTAGTTTACTATAACAATATTTGGCCCACAGCAATTTAATGAGTATCCTATATAATAAAAGAGAAACATGCAAATTAGCCATCCCTCCACTACACTCAAGCCACACCCACCAGACACGCCCACCAGCCAATCCGAGTGACTATGCAAATTATCCGACAAAGATGGCGGTTAATTTGCATACGCAGGTGTCAAGCGCCCCAGGAAGCGACAGCGGCCATGGCTGCAGGCTCTCGGGACTTTTGCGGGTTGGGGAGGCATGGCTGCCAGCGCCTAGCCACGCCTGTGGACTCCCGGGACCTTGCTGGCAGAGAGCTGGAGGTTTGGAGGACTTGGCAGAGCAGGAGACCACTGGACATAGAGCAGAGCGAGAGGGAGGACGGCTTGGAGGGCGCGGATCCTTCTGTCACCCCAGCTTCCTCATCACAGCTGTGGAAACTGACAGCAGGGAGGAGGAAATCCCACCTCCCACAGAATCAGCCACACTCAGCCATTGGTCAGACAGCTCTCAGTGGCCTGATAGCCAGGACTCTCATTCACCTGCATCTCAGACTGTGACAGTAGAGAGGTGGGACTATGTCTAAAGAACAACTGTTGATACAACGTAGCTCTGCAGCTGAAAGATGCCGGTGGTATCGACAGAAAGTGTCTGCAGAGCAGCGTGCATCTGATCTTGAAAGAAGGTGGCGCCTGGGACAGGATGTATCTGAACACCAGCTACTGGAAAAATGTCACTCTGATGCTGAAAAACACCGGCATTATCGACAGAAAATGTCTAAAGACCAATGTGCCTTTAAAGTTGAAAGAAGGCGGTGGCGATGACAGAATATGTCGAGAGAACAGTCATCAACAAGTGCTACCAATACTGGTAGGAACTGCCTTCTCAGTGAAAATGGAGTACATGAGGATGCAATCCTCGGACATAGTTGTGGTGGAATGACTATTCGATGTGAATTTTGCCTATCACTAAATTTCTCGTATGAAAAACCATCTGATGGGAAATTTACTCGATGTTGTAGCAAAGGGAAAATCTGTCCAAATGATATACATTTTCCAGATTACCCGGCATATTTAAAAAGATTAATGACAAACGAAGATTCTGACAGGAAAAATTTCATGGAAAATATTCATTCCATAAATTGTTCTTTTGCTTTTGCTTCCATGGGTGCAAATATTGCATCACCATCAGGATATGGGCCATACTGTTTTAGAATACACGGACAAGTTTATCACCGTACTGGAACTTTACATCTTTTGGATGGTGTTTCTCGGAAGTTTGCTCAACTCTATATTTTGGATACAGCTGAAGCTACGAGTAAAAGATTAGCAATGCCAGAAAACCAGGGCTGCTCAGAAAGACTCATGATCAACATCAACAACCTCATGCATGAAATAAATGAATTAACAAAATTGAACAAGATGCTACATGAGGTAGAAAAGGAAGCCCAATCTGAAGCAGCAGCAAAAGGTATTGCTCCCACAAAAGTAACAATGGCGATTAAATACGATCGTAACAGTGACCCAAGTAGATATAATTCTCCCTGTGTAACCAAGGTTGCTGTCATATTCAGAAACGAAGATGGAGACCCTCTTTTTGAAAGGGACTTGCTCATTCATTGTAAACCAGATCCCAATAATCCAAATGCCACTAAAATGAAACAAATCAATATCCTGTTTCCTACATTAGATGCGATGACATACCCTATTCTTTTTCCACATGGTGAAAAAGGCTGGGGAACAGATATGCATTAAGACTCAGAGACAACAGTGTAATCTACAATAATACTAGACAAAATGTAAGGACACGAGTCACACAAATGCAGTATTATGGATTTCATCTCTCTGTGCGGGACACATTCAATCCTATTTTAAATGCAGGAAAATTAACTCAACAGTTTATCGTGGATTGATATTCAAAAATGAAGGCCAATCGGATAATTTCATCAAAGCAAACCAATCTAAGTTGAGAGTTGAAAAATATAGTGGTTTGATGGATTATCTCAAATCTAGATCTGAAAAGGACAATGTGCAGATTGGTAAAATGATAATACTTCCATCATCTTTTGAGGGTAGTCCCAGAAATATGCTGCAGCGATATCAGGATGCTATGGCAATTGTAACGAGGCATGGCAAGCCTGATTTATTTATAACCATGGCATGCAACCCCAAATGGGCAGATATTGCAAACAATTTACAATGCTGGCAAAAATTTGAAAACAGACCTTACTTGGTAGCCAGAGTTTTTAATATTAATCTGAATGCTTTTTAAAATTATATCTGTAAATTCCATTTATTTGGCAAAGTAATAGGTAAAATTCATGTCATTGAATTTCAGAAACGTGGACTGCCTCACACTCACATATTATTGATATTAGATAGTGAGTCCAAATTACGTTTCTCTAATTAACTCCCTTTCAATGTGCATGAATTTTGTGCACCGGGCTACCAGTCAAGTATAAAATTAATAGATGAATTTAATAGAAATGTAATTTCAGTTCAGTTACGGCTAAAAACAGTGTGAAAAGTACTAATATAATTGGATTTTGGTATTTTACTTATGATTTGGATTTCTAATGCTCAAATATCTCTAAATATTCAAAGAATATACTCCAAATTGTAGACTAGCACAATTGGATAATCAATTTTGAAGTATATAATTTCCAGAAAAACAAAGTATCATGAATACCTAGTGAATGATTAAATAAAACTTACTAGATATCAGTGATACTTTGATAAAACAAATGATATATACTCAAAGCAAAGCGCCATATAGTTTATTTAAATGGGCATCTTTACATCCATTTTTTTCTTTATTGACAACCCTTAGTTAAAACATAGGCTTTGGAGATGTAAACAAGAGTGGTAAGATGAAATGCCTTAATGTAACTTTCAGATATGAAAATGGCAACAACACAATTTAAATATATTATGTCTCTCCTTTGTTAAAAATAGACAACTCAGATGCAATTTGAAAATTCTGAAGGTGGAGGGCCTCCTAGATCTAGATAGGATTTGTTTTAGAGACTTGGTACTCTTTGGTAGCATCTCTATAATTCTTGCAGTGTTGGGGAGGATAACGCAAGAATATCTGTTCCAGTGTCCTTCTCTCCCACCCACTCTCCTTCAGAAAGGGTCTTAGATAGAGCCAGATATTCAAGCAAAGTATCCTCCATGTAACAGAAACTATGAGAATGGTTGATCATACCTATAATCTTTCTGCCGTCAATAACATAACCTTCATACATTTTCATTTTCATTTTTTTGGGATACAATTTTCATTGCCATAACATCCAATCTGTTTTCATACTTAATTGGGCACAGTTGATCATTTATTCATTCCATTTTTTATAATCACCATGGGTACCCAGACTAAATCCTCTTTTAGTACCTATAGGCAAGGCAAGCTGATGTTTAATATTTTTATGATGATCAAGAGTACCACATATAATTATGCAAAAAGGCAACTTGGCTTTGACGCATTTCATTTTCAGACAACCTTCATTTAATGGCAGAAGGAGAACAGTCTCTAAGTCCAATTTACTACACTATATCAATCTTACCCTTACTCATAAAAATAATGTAAAAATGTTCCTAGGATAATTATAGAGCAATAGAAAATTTCCTTTGCTGATAACAAATGAAATTAAACAAAAATATTTTGCCAACTTAGACTGCTGTAATTTATTCAAAATCTATATTTTTACTTTGAAGTTTGAACTGCTTTAATATTACCTGTAAGCACATGTTTTAAGATTCCCCCATATATTACTTACTTGTTTAAGCTTCTTTAGATCTTCATCAAGTTCTAAGTTGTCCAAAATAACAGCAACAAACAAACTCAGGAGGATCTATAAAATGGTTAAATAACAATGAAAAAACCCACATGCTGTAAGTATCAAAATATTATCTATATATGATATAAAATATCTGCCTAAAATGTACACCATATAGAATGCATTAAATGAAAATAAACATGAAGTGAATCACTGCATAGGTATTTTAAAGAATTTACCCCAAATACATTGGAGGAAATAAGCAATATAAATATTAATTTGCTTATGAAACCAATTTAAAATGGAAATTAAGTAAAAGTTTTTTTTATAACTCAATGATCCCACATCTGAGACCATATCCAAAGAAAATAATCTGTAGTACTCATGGCATTTTTATTTGCAAGAGTGCTTGATAGAGTTGTTTATAAAAATGAAATATTGGAAATAATATCTAACCTTACATAAACAGTTAATACAATTAATAGAGATCTCTATTATAGGATTCATGCAGCCATTAAAAATTTTCATTGTGGTAGCTAGTCTTGCAGATGTCCCCCTGGTGTTCACACTTTTGTGAGTCTTTGTTGTCACACGCTTGTGAGTCCCCACCACGATGAATACGGCTGGTATGTGTAAGCAACAGGAAATGGAAATGAGCGTTTGTGATAAGAGACATTGTGGGTTTTACCTTGCTCTCTCTCTCACCCACTCTGGTAGAAGCCAAGTGCCGAGTCATGAAGACACTTAAGGGGCCCTATGGAGAGGCCCATGTGGTGATGAGCTGAGGTTTCTTGCCTACAGCCACAAGTGACTCATCTTAGAAGTGGATACTCCAGCTGCACTGAAGCCTGCAGGCCCAGCCAACATCTGGACTAGAAACTCATCTGACACTCTGAATTAGAAACACCAGCTAAACCTGTCTCAGATTCCTGGCCTGCAGAAACTGCATGAGATAATAAATGTGGATTGTGGTGGAAGCTCTTAAGTTGTTCATGATTTGTTATATAGCAATAGACAACTAATGCACTCATAAATTTTTATTAGTGTTTAAAAAATGCTTATACTACAATACTAGATAAGAGTATATATGGTGGAAGTACAACCGTGTACAAAAAGAAATAGAGAGAAAAGGCTAGAAGGTTCTCTAGAGATGTTCTTTAGAGATGCCTTTGTGAAAAGTGAATTTTTTCCCTTTTCTTTGTATTACACCATATTTTCCAAATTAAAAAAAAAGGCATATACTTCTTTTGGAATGGGTAAATAAGGTAAAAGAAAGAAAACAACAAAAATGCACAATTTTAAAAATATTTTAATTTCTAGTCCTTTTTCAACTTGGACTTCTAAAATTCCACATTCATTTGATAATCTTTTTTATTCCTAATTTATATTCTTCCTTTCAATTTCCCTCTTAACAAATTATTTCCACATATGTTTTTGTTTGTTTGTTTGTTTGTTAATCCTCACTGAAAGATATATTTTCCATTGATTTTTAGAGAGAGTAGAAGGGAGGGAGGGGGAGAGAGAGAGAGAGAGGGACAGAGAGAGAGAGACAGAGAAATATTGATGTGAGAGAGACACATTGATTGGTTGTCTCCCAAATTCACCCTGACCAGGCTGGGGATGGCACCTATAATCCACGTATGGGCCCTTGACCTGGAATTGAGCTTGCACCACAGTGGCCAAGGCTCCACTTATTAATATTAGACAGTTAAGCATGAAGGTAAGAAAGTTAAGGCAACTTAGTCATCACGACTTTTAAGTATCAGAGAGGTTATTATGTATAAGTTAATAGCTAACTCTTTTCCAAGTTTAATCTACACTAATAAAATACAAACATGCAAATTGACCATACCTTCGCTACGCCTTAAGCCACGCCCACTAACCAATCAGAGCGACTATATGCAAATTAACCCAACACCTGGAGCAAGCAGGAGGCTTGGTTGCCTCAATGATGGAGGAAGCCAAGCTTCTCGCTTGCCGCAGCAGCTCTAAGCTCCACTCAAAGCAACAAAGTTTCAATTATAGAAGGTAAATAAACCCCAGACACCTGCTTTCAGCCAGCCGTGGCCACGGAGCTGGAGCCTTGGGTTGCCCCTGGTGATGGAGGAAGCCAAGCCCAGGACGGCTCTGAGCTCCACTCCAGGCTACAAAGTTTCAATTATAGAAGGTAAATAAATCCCAGAAAAAAAGGAGAGGCTGGGAGCTTCCATCGCCGGGGAGGCTTGGCCAACCTGAAAACGGCCCTCAGCCCCTCACCCAGACTGGCCAGGCACCCCAGTGGGGACCCCCCACCCTAAAGGGGGTGTGGCCAGCCTGCAAACAGCCATCAGCTCCTCACCCAGGCTGGCCAGGCACCCCAGTGGGGACCCCCACCTGAAGGAGTGTGACCAGCTGCAAACAGCCATCAGCCCCTCACCCAGGCTGGCCAGGCACCCCAGTGGGGACGTCCACCTGAAGGGATGTGACTAGCTGCATACAGCCATCAGTCCCTCACCCAGGCTGGCCAGGCACCCAGTGGCACCCCAGTGGGAACCCCAACCCTGAAGGGCAAACCAGCCAGCCCCCATCCCTGCACCAGGCCTCTATCCTATATAATAAAAGGGTAATATGCAAACTCACCCTAACAGCAGAAAGACTTGGAATGACTGGTCACTATGACACGCACTGACCACCAGAGGCAGATGCTCAATGCAGGAGCTGCCCCCTGGTGGTCAGTGCACTCCCACAGGGGGAGCTCTGCTCAGCCACAAGCCAGGCTGACGGCTGCCAGTACAGCAGTGGTGGTGGGAGCCTCTCCTGCCTCCTCAGCAGCACTAAGGATGTCCAACTGCAGCTTAGGCCTGCTCCCCGCTGGCAAGTGGACATCCCCCAAGGGCTCCCAGGCTGCCAGAGGGATGTCTGATTGCCAGCTTAGGCCCAATCCCACGGGGAGCAGGCCTAAGCCAGCGGGTGGTCATCCCCCGAGGGGTCCCAGACTGCGAGAGGGCACAGGCTGGGCTGAGGGACATCCACCCCCCGAGTGCACAAATTTTTGTGCACCGGGCCTCTAGTGAAAATATTACAAGGAAAAGAAGCCTCTAAAACATTATTACATTTTGACAGGATATGCTTGGCTTGGGACAAGTACCAGTACCCTTCCTTTTCATCGCATGTCCTTTGGGATTTTACCAGAACTTAAAGAAGATACAGAATAGATTTTTACTGATCTTCCCATGTCTGCCACACTATGGGCATCTGGGCACAGATACATTCAGGCTTACTCTAAACCAGCCATTATACTATAAACTGGACATTATATAGTTCACTCCAAGTTTAGCTCCCTTCCCATGACCTTGATGTTTATCTTGATGTTATCATGCCAAGTAACAGCAGAGGAGGAGTCTACCTTTCTTGCCAACCTCGCCCAAGATGCAGAGATGTCCACCTCAAGGTCTTTTGGGAGTATGACTGTCTCACACCACTTCTATCACTCATTGGCACTTGGGCAGACTCTGTGTTCTAATTTAACCAATTTTCCTATCTTTCCAGTGAAAGGACAAAAAAAAAATCTAAAAAATAAAAAAATTCCCTGATGAAAAAAGGGAAAGCAACTGCCTCCCCTTTCAGAGCACTTCCTTAGAAACCTTTGTCCTTGTAAATTCTTCCCCTGTCTCTTCAAGATGTATACAAATCTTTTTTAAAGTTCTAAACAAGCCAGGAATAGCACCCCTAGTGGGTGTGTAATTTAGCTACTTGGCCCCACCTCTTACAAAACTACCCAACTGGTCATGGAGAAGTTGGATTTTTTCCTTTGGATAAAGGCAATTAGCTACCACAGATGACCACCCCAATTACTGGAGGAATTTACAGGGAACTGTATTTGACAAGTGGTTCTGCAGAGTCTTTTTACTTGAGGACTGTTGTTTCCATCTTGAGAACATGGATGTAATGTGGGGATATGTATAAAAGGGTGAGTTACTTTCTGTCTTTGCAATCTCTGAGCGGGTTGCCTGTGATGCCCATCACAGTCTGGTTTAGTGCTCATCCAATAATAGAATTGTTTTCTTTCTCATCTGCTTAGGTGGAGAGATTTTCTGGATTGGCAGATTTTATTTTTAATTATTTCCCCAACACCAGACAAATGGCAGGCTACTTAAGGACAGTGAGGTTAGGCTATTCGATTAAATTCTACGGGTATTTGATTGGACTCCACTGATGTGCCAGACATTGCCTGGCCAGGAAAATAAATGCAATATTGCACTCACCATGATGAAGTTCACAATTGAATTAAGTGGACGTAGGCTGGAAGCCTGGTAGAAAAGAGCATTGTGGTTGGGGACCTCGGTTAGCAGATAGGCTCTACCAGCCACCAGCTGTGTGGCTCAACAAATTGCAGCTACTGTATTTTCATTTAACTCTCACCAGCAATACTGGTGTAGGGGATAGCCCATGTAAAAATATGCGGACATAAACTTAGATATTGGAAACTAAAATAATTTTCTTGCTATTACTACAAATGAACTTAATTTAGTCCATAAGCCCTCCATTTGCACTGATAGCTGAAAACTGAATCTTGCTAGATCCCATTTCGTCCTATAAAACCCAGTTACATTGGAATAAATGCTCCTTTTCTTTCTAGGGCTGATTTAAAGTCAAGGATGTGATTGTCATCAGCACCTAGTCTGCTGTGGCCATGTGGCCTTTCCTCTGTCACACGTCAGGGGAAGCCATGGTGCTTGTTTTGGGGACTCTGGGCTTTCTCGCTGCTGAATTAGTCACTACCTCAGCTCCTACAGCCCCTGCTAAGATCTCTGATTCGTAGTGACACTCCGTGTTAGTTTTAGTTTCCTCAGGTTCCTGTAACAAATTGCACAAGCTTGGTGGCCTGAAACAACATCTTCTTTGACAGTTCTGGAGGCCAGAAGTCCAAAATCGAGTTGTCAGCTGGACGTGCTCCCTGCAAAGGCTGCAGGGGAGGATCCTTCTTGGCCTCTTCCAGCTTCTGGTGGCTCCAGGTGTCCTTGGCTTGTGGCTGCACCACTCCAATCTCTGCCCCTGTCTTAATGTGGCCTTCTCTTTCTCCCTATATCTTGTGCTTACCTGGTATATATCTCTTATAAGGACACTTGTCATTGGATTTAGGGCCCACCGGATAATCCAGGATGATGTCATCATAAGACATTTAATGTAATTACATCTGTAAAGACCCTTTTTCCAAATAAGGTCACAATCAAAGGTTCTGCAGTTAGGACATGGACATATCTTTTGGGGGCCACCACTGAACCCCTTCAGCTCTCCATCTGGTTTCTGGCTTGGGCCGTAGTTCCTTCACTGGTGTTGTTCCTATATACTGACTCTCAACTCCCAAGGAAGTTTGGAAGTTCTACCATTCCAGGGAGGAAGTATGGGAGACTTGTTCTTAGGGGATCTTTTAGGTCCTCTCTCTGCCTAGACCTCTCAGGCAGTTACCTAACTCTGTTCAGGCTCCCATTGTCTATGTGGGTCCCCCAGTGAAGCTATTTCCCTCCAAGTTCAGACAAGAAGTGGGTACAAGACAAATCTTGAATGTCAAAGCACACCCAGGTTGTTGCCCCTGAGTGTGGCATGTCACCCTACCACCAAAACACACTTTACCTCACTGCCTCTTTCCAGAGATTTCTGCCTCCTTCATGCTCCATCCCAGAAAACATTCTCCTTTCCTCTCAGAAAGTAGGAGTGTGAAGTAAGATTGGAGTGGGGGTTCCGAGGGGGTCCACACAAGTGTGAAGACTGACCAACAGAAATGAAACCCAAGCAGAGTATCACACATTTATTTCTGTGCCATCTGAGCATTTAGACTTCTGAGAGCTCATTTGGACAAAAGGGTCAAGTGCATCTTCTGAACACTACTCATTTAAGATTGTGAGGCACTGAGCCCAACCCAGTATTACCAAGACAGCAACATACCAAGGAGAAGGATAATTTCGGCATTAAGAGAATTGTGAGGAAGGCTTGCTAGGTGAGATGAGCAAAGTCAGGGCTTTGGAAGCATGTGGCTAATTAAGGGCTGGTGAGCTGCTAAGAACAGCCAGAGCGTGGTGTCAGGGAGGAGGCTAGGGGAGGCTGGAGAGGTGGGAGAGGGAGCTAGTGTAATAATCACAAAGTGATGACATTCGTTTCTTCTCTGTGAATTTTTTTCTTTCAGATGTTGTAGTTGCTTTTTTTTTTTTTAAAAAAAAAAATGCATGTAATGTAGTTGTTTTAAACTGGATTACTGAAATGGTAATGAGGCAGTGTAAAGTGTAGTTTAACAAAGGTTATTAAATATATAACATTTTATTTGTTTATTTATTTATAAATATATTTTTGTTGATTTCGGTGAGGAAGGGAGAGGGAGAGAGAGATAGAAACATCAGTGATAAGAGAAAATCATGATTGGCTGCCTGCTGCATGTACCTCTGGGGATTGAGTCCACAACCCAGTCATATGCCTTGACAGGAAATTGAACCGTGACCTCCAGGTTCATATGACAATGCTCAACCATTGAGCCATGCTGGCTGGGCTATTTATTTATTTTTAAAGTACATTTTGTACATTCTTCTTGGAGAAAAGAAAAAATAGCTCCCTCATAGCAGGATAGAGAGACAGATGTGGGATGCTAGCTGCACTTTCTCCTTGTCATGCAGATAAAAGTTTGATGTTCATGGTAGAGAGAAGGCAAGACTGAAAAAGGAAAGGCTTTGGTTTTGTTAGCGAAAATGCTGCAGAGGCTTGAAAGCCCCATGCTTACAGAATTGAGACAAGCTGTTGGGAAAGGTGCTGGCACTAAATTGAAGTATTATAGAAGAGAAAGTTTATAGTTTGCTTGAAACTATCCTTCAGCCCAAGTTCATTCAACAAATGTCCTGCAATGTTTAGGCATCACTGCTTAATTAACATGACAATGTGATGGCAAAACCAGAACCTATTTAAAAATATATGTGGAGCTTGAGTTTCTTCCTGCAACTATTTGCACAAGGACTTTTGGCTTGATCCTTGTGGCCATGTTCCTAATTGAAAGGCACTGTGATAAGGTGACACCTTGGCACTCAGGGTCAGAGGTGACCCAAGTCTGACTTTGAATCTCTTTGGAATGGAGGTAGATTATGTAGGGGAGGCAGGATGATGGATCTGCAGCTGGTCCTGAGGAGGTGAGAATTACTTTGTTGTTCTTTTCTCAGACTCTAATAGGATGGCAGTAGCCACTGTGATACATAAATAGAAATGAAGAGAGGATGGCAGCTTGGGTTCCATCACTTTTAATTTACACTGTCAACGAGACATATTGTTTTCCTACAAACCCAGTGCTGTGTGGAATGGGACTGAGGGTGCTGGCTGAATTGGGTCTGCCACTTCCCAATGCATGGTATTGAAAGTCCTGGGAGTGGGGGATGAATCCTTTTTCTGAAAGCAAGAACCATTGCTCAATTCCTGTTTGTTTGTTTCATTTGTTTGTTCTGGTTTTATACAAAGCTGAGTTAATGCTCATTAATAATCTGGACCCATTACACTGATGTCTGAATCTTATTGTTAATGTTTAACTACTTACAAGTGCCAAAAGGTTTCCCACAGCCATTTAAGTGTGACTCACAGGTTTATATTAAAAGGTTATTAATATTATAAAGAAATTTTACAGGGACTTGCCACGTTGAATCAAAGAGCTTCATCATTTGCATTAAATACCTTTACACTTTGCCAGTTCTCAATTATGCAACCAACCTACTCTGCCTTATTTTTTTATACTTAGGTTTATATAATCTTTAAGTTTGTAATGTGGCACCAAATCTATATCACTATTTTTTAATGATGTAATTTCCATGGGAATAAAGATTAATGATATATCCTTCCATTTCCTCTTGAGCTTTTTTAAAGTACAAGTGGTACATAGTTTCAACACAGCAGTATTTCATTTGTGCAATGCTTTCAAAAAAGAAATTCATATATATACATATACATTCATGCATTGGCTACTTGCCACTTTTAACAGGTCTCTAACATTCCATTATATGAATATGCAACACAAGTATTTTTTCTACCATGTAATATACAACTGATGTAATACGGTCACTTCCCTATTTTATGACCACTGTTGAAACCTTATGAATCACCAATGTCAATGAAAACATTGAGAATAACTATTAAAAATTTCCAGGTATTTAGTTCTTTATTTTCCTCAGATTATAATGCCCATTCTCAAGGTATTTTTAGAATTGGCAATACATTCAGTGTGGAAAAGGCCACATATCAGGTCTCTGGAAGCCTGGCAAGGATCCTTCTTAGAATTTTTAGGAATGACAGTAACATATTGGTGGGATGTTGACCTTCTAGCTTAGATTTCAAAGCATGCTTTCCCAGGTTCAATATGGCTTCTGCCCCAGAGTCTTAATAGGTGTTCAGCTACACTAAGTCCTTATGTTCCCTCTTTTATTTTTCTAACTACTCCTCTCATGCCTTATACACTTCTGAAAAAGCCAGACTAACCTGAGCTAAGGGTTCACTAGGTATTTATTCACCGTGTTTCAAGTTTTATACATTTAACCATAGACAGACTTGTTTCCTTGCATTTATCCACAGCACATTTCAGCAAAATTCAATAAACTACAGAGGTTGTATTGCTAGTATCATTATTTCCTCCAAGTGTACTCGGACATGACCATTCTGTCCAATGTAGTACTTTACCTCAGACTCACTTTTGGGTTATCATGATTCAGACTCCTGAAAGGTGTGGTTTATTTTTTTACCATTTTAGAATGGGTTCACTTGGTGGAAGATTTCTGTCTCTGTAACTGCATATCCTATTTTGCATTCTCACAACCCTACGTATAGTTACATCCCAGCCTTATGTACCTTTCCCTTTTCACGTCTTTTCTAAAGTTTACTTTTATTACTTTCTTTTCCTTTTTAGATAGCTTAAAGATAGCCCTTTGGCTGAAATGTCACCTTTAATCTTATTCCTTTCTCTACTATATATATATACTCTAATCATAATTTCTATTTAGAAATAGTTTTTAATATGCAATAGAAGCATAGCCGGTATCTAGTCAACACCCACAATCTTGGGTTTTTCTTTTCCTTCTTACCAATTATAATCATGCTCTCCTAAGCCATCTTACCGGCTGTAGTTGGGAACAATCTCATTTTTCATATAGGTCAACAAAAAGTCAAATGTAATCAGAGCAATGTAAAATGGGAAATGTTAGACACAGATGCACTTTTTAAATGAATTCATAAAATCAAGTTACTTAATTTACACCTTAGAATGCCCATTTTTGCCAGAAAAATATAACTATTCTCAGAAAGCTGCCACTGCAGAAGCAAAATCAAGAGATTGCTAAGTTAATTTAAGCACTTCAAAGGTAACAAAATGACTATCCACAATGGACGCTTAATTACATTTTCTCTCTCAGTATTCACATCACAGGGCTTTTCTTTGAAACAATAATAAAGGGGAAACCACTGAGAATAAAAAATAGAGTCTTTCCTCAGTCCTTAATCCCCAAATCATTGGCAAAAGTGAAGAAAAAGATGCATTTCACAAGCGTTCGGCAAACTGCAGTCAGGACAGAAATACGGAATACTACCAGGCAGATGAGAGAGAAATTTTAAGAGTATAATAGGTAATGGTTATGAATATGCATTTGCTAAACACTTAAGCTTGATTTTCATTGTGCACTGAAAAACTGGCGCCCCCAGGGAGCGATTGAATAGCCTGTTGTTGCTTTTTTATGCCAGAACAAACAGCAAAACATTATTTTTTTTCTTTTTTTGCTGCTTGCTTCATGCCAGTCCCTGGGAAGACTAAATCAGAAACTCACCAGTTGTGCGGCACCACTGGCCAGTGTGGATAAAAAACAATCAGAGCTTGTATATTTATGTAGACTTTTTTTTCCATTTGGGTTGTAATGTTCTGCAGTATTTTGCTGAAAGAAACCTCCATGCACATATTTACATGTTGGTCCACAAACAATGTCTGGCTGCTTTACTGTCAATATTTTAAACACCATTTCGGATCATATAGAGCCAGAATGACTGGGAAGCAGGTGTTTATTATGTGGACATTAATCACAAAGCAAGTAACAATGGCATGTACTCATGGCATTGTCACTTATATCACTAGGCCTTGAATCACAGGTTTTATTGGTTGGTTGGTTTGTGCTTACTAGTCCTATTGATGTGCTATTTGTAGACCCAAAGAGGACAAGGATTAAGCTCTTCACACTTTGGTTAGGATATAGGTTAGTACTTACACATGGTAGAGATTTAATAAAACTGTACAGAATCAAATTGAGCTAACTTAATAGAACCTGTTACAATGATGGTCAGTCTGAGGATAAACAAGAAAAGAAAAAACAATTGCTGATCATACTTTAAACAAAATCTCCAGGGAAGTGACTTCAGTCCCTAGACTTTTGGGGTAGTATAGAAGTAACGCTCTCAGTTTTAGTTTGGTTATAGAGTGTTCTCTTTAACTGAATTAATTAGTTCTCATTTTAAAAAATCACTTATAAATTTAAATACCTGAATAACTTACCTTTTTGCATTAGGTTCATAGTCAGAGAAATCAACTAAATATCCCAAAGCTTTAAAATTTTAACATAAATGTGCTTGAGAAAAGTCAATTTGAGTTATACTTAAGCAGTGTATTTCACCTAACTTGTACCACATATAAACAGAATTTGAAATGCATTAAAAACCTAAAATCAAAAGGCAAAAATTTAAAACAATTAGAAGCAAGAGGAGAATCTTTTTATTACCTCAGGGTGGGAAAGAATATCTTATGCATGAGTCCAAAATAACTACTGACAATAAGTAAAAAACTGATAGTTTGCCTGCATCAAAATTTATTGGTGGGGTGCCCTCTGTGCCCCCACCTCTTGCCAGTGGAAGTGGAATTATTGGGGTGCTGCTGGGAAAAGAATTTCCTGAGGCCCCCCCCCCCCAGGGAAGATGAGGTATTGTGGAAAGCTTTATTGATGATATAATATTAAGGGAGTTCCCTTACAAAGCCCCATTTCCCTCTGTCCAGCCAGGGGAAAAGTCCAATCTTGTCTTCAGCAGGGCTAGGATTAAAGCCACTGCCCAGAGTCTCTGCCCCATATTAAAGCACAGTCCAGTCCAGACCAGCTTAGCTTGTGTTCCCAGCTGCAGTCCATTGTGTGTGGGGTCTGCATGGCCATGAGCCATGCGGCTGCTTAAGGTCACATTGTTATGGAGGCGCATGGGTGACTGTGGGCCACAGAGCAAGAGAGTGCAAGGGAGCAGGGGGCAAGCAAGAGAGAAATAATTCTTTGTCTGGGGATTTTAAGATTTCATGCACTTGCCGTACTCCATCCTCTAGCCAAATATCTTTTTTCCAGATTAGACTGATGACAGTTAAGCATGTTTCCTATGGCACCCCAACTTCACTGCACACGTGTCCATTTCCCACTTTGTTTGATTCCTTCCCCCAGTGATCTATTCAGGGAATGGACTAGACTAGTGGTTCTCTGGGGAACATGAAGTTGCAGCTTCCTTGTGAAGCTGCCCAGATGACCCTACTTACAATGTCTAGCCTCCCCGTTGCTTCTTTCTTAGTATTGGTATTAGCTAGCTAATTATGGCAATAACAAAAAGATATCACAAATTAGAATAACAGAACACTGCCTAAGGAAGGACATTTATATAGTAGTCAAGGGATTAATATCCATAATATATGTACTACTCCAACACATGCATTTGAAAAAGACAAACTAGATTTTGGAAAAATAGGTAAAGCATATGATTAGGTGAGTCACAAAGAAGATGGCCTTTGTTAAAAGAGGGCCATCTTATAAAGAAGTGCTCCCTTATTAAAAATTATGAAAATGCAAATATGCAAGTTAAGGAAAAGTAATACCACCATTCAACTCACAAGATTGTCAAAACCTTAAAAGCTTAACAATATCAACCATAAGTGAGAATGTAAGCACACAGGGATTCCCAACCATTGCTCTTGGGAGGGCAAGTTCGTGCAGCTTGCTTATAGAGCAGGAGTCCTCAAATGAAAGGTAGAGAGAGTAAATGTTTTAGGCCTTGAGGGCCAACAGGCAACATTTTAGATATTATACAGGTACTCACATAATCATTTAATAATGCACAAACCAGTCTTAGTTCACAGACTGCATATAAAGCCTGTTGACCAGATTTGGTATGGCTTGCAGACCTGTGTTACATTTGGGCAGTATTCAAATCTCAGAGTCCACTTTCTAGCATCTATCCTAGAGAAGCTCTATACAAGGGGACACAATGTACAAATGTATTAGTCGCAACATTATAAAACAACCGAAATATGCACGGCAAAGGGAACTGATAAACAAACATGGTATATTCAGTCATAATTCATATATTCATGATGATATATACCAAATAAGCTTTATGTATACTAAGATAAAAAGATTTCAAAAGCCCTAACTGGTTTGGCTCAGTGGATAGAGCGTCGGCCTGCGGACTCAAGGGTCCCAGGTTCGATTCCGGTCAAGGGCATGTACCTTGGTTGCGGGCACATCCCCAGGAGCGGGTGTGCAAGAGGCAGCTGATCGATGTTTCTCTCTCATCGATGTTTCTAACTCTGTATCCCTCTCCCTTCCTCTCTGTAAAAAATCAATAAAATATATTTAAAAAAATATATATTGATGCAGGCAAATTTTGATGCAGGCAAAATATCAAATACATTTTATTGATTTTTTCACAGAGGAAGGGAGAGGGATACAAAGTTAGAAACATCGATGAGAGAGAAACATCGATCAGCTGCCTCCTGCACACCCCCTCCTGGGGATGTGCCCGCAACCAAGGTACATGCCCTTGACCGGAATCGAACCTGGGACCCTTCAGTCCCCAGGCCGACGCTCTATCCACTGAGCCAAACCGGTTAGGGCAATAAAATATATTTTTAAAAAAGATTTCAAAAAACAATATTAAGTGAGAAATTCAACTGACAACCAATGTAGAGTTTGATATTACTTATTTTGAAAATTGCTGCTACTAATGATTTGTAAGGAGGGAAACACCTGGTCAAATATAACTTGGCCTCAGAATGGTGTGTGGTCATCAGAGTAGAGAACTGGGACATCAGGTGTCTCTACCAGGGTGGTCATCAGAGCACTACAGTAGCTCTTCTCAAACTAAAAACAATATTAATGTTAAAAATGAATGGTATACAGCGGTCGCCGACCTTTCGGACCTCACGGACCACCAGTGGTCCTCAGGCCACCGGTTGATGACCACTGGAAAATGTTTGTAGATGATAACCTTAAATTTAAAAACACTGCATATTTTAAATAGATGCCTATACTGTATACTGTACATGTGTGGGAAACTACTGTATTTCGTTTAATATACACATTTATTTTCACATTTTAACAACTCTGAAAATGGGATGCACCTTATCATCTATGTGTATCGTTTAATTGTTTTTTTTGTTAATGTTACACAAAATAAGAATCTTCTTATAGTTGATAATATGTTAAATTTAGTGAAATATGACTTAAAACTGGAAGATGGATTCATACCAAATTCATCATATTCACTGTTTGGGAGACAATGATTATTGTGTGGGGAAAGGAGAAGGAGGGAGAGAGAAACTTGGTACAGGAAGAATCATAAATGATACTTTAAACTGAACGATAATACTTTACATCTATATATTGAAAACATCTGGAATAACATAAGAACATTTTAGCATTCATTAATATTCAGCTTTAAATGCACACACCATCTTACTTAGACTGAAAGGCACTCAGTGTTGGTGGACAGCTATGATCATCCACTATTTCATGGCTAAAATCTCCTTCAAAATACAAGTCCAACTCACATGGAGGTGGCAAACTTGGGCACTAGGTGGGGGCATTATTATCTTCAGTTTCAGATATAACATGGCCTCAGAGATCAGGGAAGTTGTCTGGTTCTTCCAAGTCACATATCTAGTGACCAGCAGAGCTAGAGCCTGAATCTAGATTTTGAACTTCAACTCCATACTCTTGTACTCGGCCACACTTACTAGACCACCCTCATTGACTTTTCAATTCTCAATTGCTTTACAGATTTGAAAAAAATTATGAATAACAGAACGAAAAATTTCAATTTTCAGTTTTAACTAAAAGCTACCTTTAGGAAACAACAATGAAATTATAATAAGTGTTTTGAGCAGATACTTAAATCAGTCGAATGAAGGGATGAAATTAGATATGGTTTTCAAGCTGTGCTTGATGGGTTCCTAAAGGCTCAGGTGAATCTCAGGAATCCTCAGAAGTGTTCCAGGTTCCACATCAGTGCCATGTTTTGGCCCAGTAAGGAAAATTTAGACTACCCGAGAAGTCTGTGTAAAGATTTAACAAAGTATTTCTTTATATTAGCAATCCCTGTAGAAGTTCACTTGAGAAAAAGAAGTTCACCTGAAAATCTAGACAGTTTTTCTTTCTGCTTTCACAATGTGTGAGTCTCAGTCTTAAGAATCAAAACTATATCTCTAGGTTAGCAAACAATTATATTATTTTTTTAAAATATATTTTTATTGATGTCAGAGAGGAAGGAAGAGGGAGAAAGAGATAGAAACATCAATGATGAGAGAAAATCATTGATGAGTTGCCTCCTGCACATCCACTACTGGGGATCAAGCCCACAACCAGAGAATCTAACCATGACCTCCTGATTCATAGGTTGACGCTCAACCATTGAGCCACGCCGGCCTGGCAACAATTATATTGTTTTAATAGAAAAACAATTACATAGATTATTCTCATAATTCATGATTTTAATCATATCTGTCCTGCATTTAACCCATGATCAACACTCTCCAAGGTCTTCCATAGTTTTAAAGGAACATAAACACATAATAAGTGCCTAATAAACATTAGTTGAATTCATGAGTGAGTGAATTAGTGATGAATGAATAAATAATGACAGACACAGACTTAAAGGGCCTGGAAAAGAGCATACAAAGACCTCAGGGCCAAGTGTCCTGGAAACACCAGCACAGTCCGAGTTGTCTCTAGAAGCCAGACCTCCATTCCCACTACTCAATGTTCTTTCCTTTTGTGAATATTTTAAGTTACCCCATATAAAAAAATGCCCAAACTATTTCTTTGTGATTTTACTGTTTGAACCCAAGATTTTACACCACATAACAATGCATCCCAATATACTTTTTGATAAACATGTCTTAGTTTTAAAAGCCTTTGCCTATAGCAAATGCAACCTGTAATATAACATCTAGTTTCTCAAGCATTTGTTTGATTCATAGATATTTAGAATTGGAAGGGACCTTAGAGCTCATATGTAATGTGTTTTACTTTAGTGACTCTTGGGCAGAGGTTTGATTTGATGCAGATATTTTCACTGACAATAGTAAGTTTCATAACCTAAGGAAGTAGCAATAAGTAGTTGCAAGACCATAGGCTTTGAGACCAGGCAGACCTGGGAATTTTCTGACTCTAACATTTACACTCCATGTGACATTGGGCCAATTACTTAACTCCTCTGAACCTCATTTTCATCATTTGTAAAATGGGAATATTACCTAACTTGGTTGTACCAAACATTAGGAATAAAATTGTGAAACATTTTGCCTCTCAATAAGTAATAGCAGTTGTTTTTATTTCATGTATTCATAATAAAGGGTACCATTCTGAATCCTTAACTTGGAACTTTTAACACAAGTGTAGAGCTTAAGTTTGCTTCTTAAATATGCATCAATTTATTACATAGAGATGTACATTTCACATTAGGAAAACCTGAGAATTACATCCCTTGGTATGTAATAGGCTACATTACATAGCATTTTTTCTTTGTTTTTAATAAAAATACATTAAGGGGAAAACTCTGTGTGACAGAAGTCAATTTTTTTCTTGGATTTAGTATTAGCTTTTATTGTGCTTTAAAAATATCTTCAGCTATGTGTTTTATTTTCCCCCCATCAGTTTCTTTCTGTTCCACATAGCAAAAAACACTGAGCTGATTTCTAATTAACTGACTGGATCCTGAGGTCTCCAGCAGCTATCTTCAGTTTAATTACAGCTGTGAAGAAGATGGAGTGAAATTGAAGAGAGTGTCTATACAAGGTTAAAAATAATAATAATTACATAATTCTGGTTTGATCCTTAGATCATGTTGGATGTGAATGATTAGAGATGTTTAAATCGGTATGCAAATGTGAGATTTCTATTTTGTTTTGTCTTGTTTTCCCCTCATGCAAACACTTGTACCTGATAGAGACAACTTCCTAATTAAATCTGAAATCTAGTTCCTGAAGGAGTTCACTGATTCCTGGAAATTTAGAATGGAAGGGACCTTATCCAACCAGACTATTCTACATTGGTTCTCTGGCTCCATTTTGAAATTGAATGTAGGCCAAAAAATCTGTTGATGCTCATCCCATTATGAATTCTAAGACATAATTGAAAAAAAGTGCTAAACTCACCAGAGTGGCAAAAAGATGATAGAGAATGAAATAGATGGCAACCACAGGTGCCCACATGTGTCCCACAGCATTTAGAGTTTGGTCCATTACGTCTACCCATCCTTCCTGGGTAAGGATCTGGAACATGGACATAAATGCCTACAGAGGAAAAGAATGGAGGTATTAAACACCAGTTTAAGGCTTGCATGCAATTTTAAATTAGTGTATGGTGTTTGAGGACTTTGATCTCAATATTAGTGATTTTTATCTGTGTGCTCAGGGGAAGAACAGCCTTAATCAAACAGGTGGGAAAGGGCTGAGAACTAAAGATCCTAAAAGCCTAATATCTAACTATTCAGTGTAGCAAACTAAAATAATTGTCCTTAATTAAAATTAGCCTTGTTGGTGGTAAATACTGTTGAGAAAAATTGGAAAAAAATTGAGGAATGTAGCTTATTATTGCCTTTCTTTCTTTTCTCCAAGTTAACTTTTTAACATTTCCAACAGATTACTGTATTTTTATTTTTACTGCTAAGCACAACTTGTTTTTTTGTTTTTGGTATTTGTAAATACTCACCTGTGGGTATTTTTTCCATTGATTTTTAGAGAGAGTTGAAGGGAGGTGGCAGGGTGGGGGAAAGAGAAAGAAAGAGAGAGAAACATTGATGCGAAAGAGACACATTGATTGGTTGCCTCCTGCCCTGGCACTGAGATGCCGATAGAACTACAACCCAGAGCCACACTGGCCAGAGCCACAACTTGTTTTTATAATGAACTAGAGGCTTGGTGCACATATTCGTGCATGGGTGGGGTCCGGCTGGGCTGGCCCGCCCTGATTGGGGCCAATTGAGCTGGGCCGGCCAGGGGGAGGGGATTCGGGAGGTTGGCCAGCCAGCTCCACCCTTGATCAGGGTGGGTGGGGGGCCAATTGGGGGTGGGGCCGGCTGGGGGGAGGGGCCACAGGTGGTTGGTGGGCTGGCCCCGCCCCCTGGTAGAACTCCTGACTGAACTCCTGGTCAAGGGGACAATTTGCATATTAAGTTTTTATTTTACAGGATTGCATTTAATTATCTAAAGGCATATGAGAATAACATATTTTACTTTTATAGTACCCTTCTATCAAATTATTTGTTATATCAAAAGCCTAAGACTCTTGGCAAAAGGTTGGAAGAGGTGGGTGCAGGGAGGATGGGCTCAATGGGGAAAATACAAAAACAAAAAACCAAAGTGCACATCTGTAATACCTTCAACAAAGATAAATTTAAAAAAGAAGAAAAAATAAAACAAAAAAATATGAGCTGCTTTAAAAAGGAAATATTTCGAAATAATATAGCCATACTGAGCAATTTAATAAAGACAAATACATTTTTCATAATTATTTTGTTTCTTTTTCAAAGCCAAGTGAAGATCATGGATGAAGCCAAGACTGAAAAATACACAGCATTCCAACAAAAGCCAGCCAAGCTACAGGACTCCTACTCTCTGGAAAGATCTTTGGTGAGTTCCAATCTTACATATGTTTCTTATTAATTGTATGATTACATATACATCTCTAATTCATGTATTCTGTACACATTAGTGGCCACTAAATGCTTTATTTATTTTTCTTTTAATCCTCATCTGAGGATATTTTTTCCATTGATTTTTTTAGAGAGAGCGGAAGGGAGGGAGGAGAGGAAGAGAGAGAGAGAGAGAGAGAGAGAGAGAGAGAGAGAGAGAAACATTGATTAGTTGCCTCCTGCTCACACCCAGACTGGGTATTAAACCTGCAACTGAGATATGTGCCCTTGACCAGGAATCAAATCTGAGACCCTTTGGTTGAGGGCAGATGCTCTAACCAGGCAGGGCAATAAATGCTTATTGATGAGAATTTATGATGATGTCTGGGAAAGTTGACAATTGGAATCTAGAAAATGTATTTACAGGTCACAGTACAATGAAGACTTAAGTTGAATCCTCAGGTATTGAGAGTCCAAGAAATAAAGTCTAATACAATACATAAATAAAACAATCCCAAGACATAAGCTCCTCTGTTACCTAGAACTAAAAAGGACCTTAAAGTAATCAAATTGACTCTTTCTTTTTGAAGATAAGGAAAATTAGGCTTAAGGATGATAGGTGATTAGCCCCAAATCACTCTATTAATTTGTGGCACTAAAAGAAATATTATTTAGGTGTTCTGACTCAATAGTAAGTACTTTTCTAAGTATTGATTCCTATGTTCAGTGAGATCTTGAATCTACTACTTCCCAATCAGACTCACTCAGTGAGCTCTCTCAGCATAGTCTCCTTTACCACAGATACTTAACTTTTTTAGAAGTAAGGTGTTCAATGCCAATATATAACAAACCCATTTGAACAAAGGAGACATTATTAAATGAATCTTGAAGTATGAGAAATGTTTTTCCACTCCCTTTATCCATGTGTAGAACTTCTCCATGAGTTATTTTTTCTACAGTCCTATTATTCTGCAAAGTCTTCTGTTCATAAAAGTATGAAATACGTTGCTATTGGTACTTGAATTCAGGATCACCAAGTAACAAAATATTTTCCTTGCCAGCTGCTTAAGCAAATGTTAGCTTTAACTCATTATAAAAATGCCTCAGAGAGCCCTAACTGGTTTGGCTCAGTGGATAGAGTGTCAGCCAGCAGACTGAAAGGTCCCAGGTTCGATTCCAGTCAAGGGCATGTACCTTGGTTGCAGGCACATCCCCAGTAGGGGGCGTGCAGGAGGCAGCTGATCAATGTTTCTAACTCTATCCCTCTCCCTTCCTCTCTGTAAAAAATCAGTAATATATATAAATATATATAAAAATGCTTCAGAGAATTTTTTAACACATCATTTAACCTCATAAGTTGCCAGGGCTTATCATGGGGGCCAATTATTTTTTCCTGTATTTTTTTTCCTGTTGAATATTTATTACCTTCAAAGGCAAGGAACATAAGTTCCAAAGATGATTTACATAAAATATAAGATTGCTGTATTTTCTTCAATGGAGCTGTCACTAGCGTGAAAGTGTGTGTTCATCCTAAAGACTCAATTGCAATAGAGAAAGAGTAAAAATATCTACCAATACAAAAGGGATTTTATTAGACATAAATTTCTTTCTCCAAAGTAACCAAAATTATTATGACTAAGCCCAATAAATTTATTTTTGGTATTCAGACCAAAAATTCAGGTGGTCCTTTCAGCTGCCTTGGGTACAAACCAATTTAGTTTGTTTTCATCTACTGCATTAGCTTTCATGAACACTCAGCTATTATGCATTCAGAAAATGTTCAGGAATGTGGAGCTGTAGGACTATAACCTGTTGCTGTGAGATAAGCGATATGGGCAAGAACATCGGGGTTATCTTCTACTCTTTTCAGAGTCTCAGAAGAAAATAATCTCATTTCTGTACAGCTCAGCCACCTGAAAGTCCATATTATGAGATGCTGTGAATTATATTTGAGAGCAAAGTTTTCTGTACAATGTTATTTGTGTGTTTATAGCTGCTTACATGAATAAACCAATGAAAGGGAGTATCATGAAATACTTTTATTATAGGCTGAGAATTAATTTGTGTCCTGCAGGAAGGGTGCCTTATCAGTGTTGCTGAGATTTTATTCAGAAATTTAAATCCAAATGGTAGTTTGTTTGAAGTTTTGAGTCAAGTGCACTTATTGACTTATATTATCTGCAGGATCTTGTCCCTTAAAGAACCCACTTAGTTTATTTATTCAAACAGGGAATTAGTGGTTATTGAAGGTTTGATGTGTTGGGGATTGAGATGAGGAAGACATGGTTTGTTCTCTTAAGAAATTTATAAGAAAAGAGTAAGTGACAAATATGGTCTGTAGGAGAAATATGGTAAAGCTATCCAAAAGCAAGTTAGAAGGACCAACATATTCCTCTCAGGTAAGTCAAGAACAAGTTTGGAAAAATGATGGCAATTGACTTTCATGATGAAGATGAGTAGGATTTCAATGGTGGAAAAGAAGGTGATGAACAAAGGCCTAGAGAAAGTTGTTCCTTGGAACTACTTTTCCTTTTGTTATGCTATTTTCCTTCCTGTTGACTCAGTCCCCTAAATCCTTATTGGTTTCTACTAGCTCTTTATAAATTGACAAGATGAACTGTTACCTGTCATATATGTTTAATGGATTTTTCCCCCTATCACTCATAGTATTTTTGCAAACATAAATTTTAAATTTCTATGTGGTCTAATTTATCATTCCTTTTATTTAAGGTGTTTTATTTTGCTTAAAAAGACTTCTGACACTGCAAGATAAGATCTAAATGTTCCCATATTTTTATGCAACAGTTTTACAGTTTCCTCATTTTATTATGTTTAACATGTTGAACCAGAAATCATTGTTTAAATCAGTTTAAATCTAGAATTTATTTTGGATAATAAATGAGACAGAAATTAATCTTTTTTTTCAACAGGTGGTCAGTTCACTCAGCACAATTTAATTGAAAAATCTGTTTTTTTCATTAATGTGAAATACCTCTTTGTCATATTAAATATTCCTATGCTTTCAGCTAAATTTATAGATTTTCTATTCTTTTCCATCAGTCTATTTCATCCCCAAATTGTCTAAAATTATACATTTAATAACTTCTCAGGCTACTAGTCCTTCCCCATAAATATTTATTCTCAGAAGTCTTTTATTTATTTTTGCGTTAATTTTCCCAAAACAATTTCTTGTTTTATTCATTGAGATCTGCTTAATCTAAGGAAACATTGCTATTGTTCTCAGTTTATCTCCAATCTTGGAGAAAGACATATCTTCCCATTGATTGTCTCCATTCATGAAATTGAACAGACTTCTTATTATATAGTTTCTGCTCATTTCTTGTTTTGCTATTCAAAAATCTTAATCAACATGATACCACTTGATTAAAATATTACATAGTAAAGAAACCTGATGATGGGTTTCTTAATGGATAAGAAACAATGAATAATAAACAATGCTGCATGTCTAAGTATTTCAGCCCCACTTCCCAGAGGCCACCATTCTTAACCATTTGTCTTTTCACTTCTGGTGTTGCTATCCAAATAACCTATTCAGTACTTTAGACATAGACTTCTGCTATGATGTGAAGATTTAGTCACAACATCACTCCCTACTTTGCTTGACCACTCCCACATTTTGTACATAAATCATTATTTCTATTTCACCAAACCCTCACAGAACGGCTTGCCATCACACTGTGTAATAAGAAGGTCTCAGCATTGCTGCTCATCCCACACCTTCCCCTTCTCTCATTTCACCCTATTTTGCTACTTTACCCAAGTCCAAACCTATAGATATAAACAGGAGTAAATAGTTTTGTTTACAAATGCTTTTTCTTTTTTGTTTCGTTTCATGATCACATATTAAACATCACCAGCTAAGTCAGGCCCTGTTCATAGTGCAAGTGCCTAGCTGCAGCTAAATGAATCAGGGACAAGCATTAACCTGAGGATGGGTCTGTTGCATGAGGTAATCTGGAACAAGCAACTCTGCCCCACTAAGGAAGAACTAAATCAACCCAAAACATCTACAATGAATTTCAAATGGAAGCTGCAATGAAAAAATCTTTGTTAGCAGTAGTATCTGGAGGTGAATAATGAAGAGAGATTGGCTATGCAGCTGATTAAGAGCAATGGGGGGGGGGGGGGGTCATTACAAAGTCAGTTATAAGTGTACTGATATTCCAAGGAAGCAAAATCTCTGAATGAACTAAAATTACATGGTAAAGAATATGCATTGGATAAAGAGATTGCAATGATGCTCACCAAATGGAGAAGGAAGGTTTTGAAAATCATAAGCTTGGTGAATAGCATATTCCTTGGGTATGTGGGAGCACTCAAAGGGTGAGAACCAGAGTAGAGATAAAAAGCATGAAGAAGTGAGCTGTTACAGGGATGATACAGGAGAAAACACATCTAAGACCAGAGAACAGGGACTTTGGCTCACTGAAAGGGCCTGAGAACCGCTGACTGAGGTGAAGGCAAAGCAAGGGTATTTTCCAGTGCTGAAATAAACAGGCTGAAAGTCTTTATCCAGACCTTGAAAAATAGTTCTTAACCCTTTAAAAATATATTATGAATGTCCTTTGATAACTGATGACCCAATGCATGTTTTAGGTTTTTAGTATGTGTAGATATCAATTTAGGTTAAAAGCAATTAGATTATTTTTAAAATTAGGATGGGTAAACCTTAAGTTTTGATCAATATATAGTGTGTGGAATATATAGCATAATTTTATTTGTAATAAAAAATATAGATATATTTTTGTGTGTATAAGAATACTTGAGCCCTGGCCAGTGTGGCTCAGTTGCTAGAGTGTCATCCCATGTATCAAAAGGTCACTGGTACCATTCCCAGTCAGGGCACATACCCGGGTTTTGGGTTCAATTCTCAGTTGGAGTGTGTATAAGAGGCAACAGATTGACGTTTCTCTTTCACATTGATGTTTCTCTCTCTCCCTCTTCCTTTCTCCCTTTAAAGTCAATAAAAACATTTTTTTAAAATGCTTGAAAGCCCATACAATAAGCTTGGAACAATCCAATAGGAAGGACTGAGGAACTAGGGAAGATGGCAAATTATTGAACATTTCAAAGTAAAAGCTTTACATAAATATATTTTCCATATCACAAAATTCACTTTTAAAGGTGTATAATTAAATGATATTTAGTTTATTCATGGATCTGTGCAACTATTACGACTAATTTATGGACATTTTTATCATTTCTCCCAAAAAACATTTTGACCATTAGCAGTCACTCCCCATTCTTCTCTCCTCCAGCTTTGGGCAACAAATAATATACTTTCTACCTCCATGGATTTGCCTATTCTAGACATTTTCTATAAATGGAATCTTACAATATGGGATCAGAGTTCATCCATGTTGTATTATGCATCACCCTTTCAGTCCCTTTTATTGCTAAATATTATTCTATTATATGGATATCCCACATTTTAGCTATTCATCAGTTGATAAAAATTTGGGTTGATTTTGCTTTTTGGCTATTACGAATAATGCTGCTATGAACATTTGTGTACAGGTTTTTATATGGGCATATGTTTTTGTAAATTACTTTGTACTTAATATATTTTTTACTGTTGATATTAAAATACATGTAAAACATGTATTTCTTTTATTTCCAAAGTATATACATTAAAAGTTACTAAACGTGGTGAAGAATATGACTGATATCATCCACGTACTACTCTCATTTTACAATATCATTTGCATCTATTTTATTTAGCCAGTTTTAAGAACTCTTTCTCTATAAAAGATTTGCTTTTAAAAATGAAATCTACTTGACAACTTATATAGTAGGTCAACCTTTTTCCCTGCTGTGTCTTACTATCAGTCAGCCCTAAAATAGAAGACTTGCCTTGGTGGTATTCAATGAGTGCAAAAGTGACAACACTTTTGATTTAATTGCTTTAATTATTCACCTGCTCAACCTCCGTGTTCCTTTCCCCCCTCTCAAATAGCAATAATATCTAGAGGAGTTTTATCTTCTGGAAAACTCACTGACTTCATAATTCTTTAATATTTTTTCGTATAGCTCCTTTTATTTAAAGACTACTCAACTGTTCAAAGTGCTTTCAATATCTAACATGACTTTAGTATATGGTAAATTTTGGAACTACCTAATGTTGAAGTTAAATTTCTAAAAAGTGCATTGGTTGGCAAAATTATGACTAACAGGATCAAGGTCTTATGGAGAATTAGGGACTGGGAAAAACCAATACAAATGGCATTAAATGTACTTAAAGACCCAGAATAAATAAAAGCTCTAAGAGCTATCACTTACGGTGGCCAAACTAAATGGTCTATAAGTAAAAATGCTGTGGATTTGAAATTTGTAGTAAAAACATTGGAGCGTAACATTAAAGCCATCAACGGTAGCCATGTCTTGATTTGAAATTCTTCCTTCTCTGGTTTAGCTGAAATTCCATGGTCCATCCATTCAATTACACCCTTTTTACTTCTCCAAACTCCACTTCTCTGGGTTGTTGGCTAAACTCTCAGGAAAAATGCCAACTCCTAGGTGAATCTAATTCTCCATGGCTGCACCTACCCATCTAGCTGTGCTGCAGAGAAAGTTACACCACAGGGAGCTGGGCCACTTTCCACCACAGCCTCCAAGGGAGACTCACAGCACTGCCGGGCAAGCCTCTTTGTTGTGTTTGGTGAATGCACTGTCAGCAGCAAGCTTTTCAAACTTCTTCATCTGATTTAACTTTGGCCACCTCATCTCTGCCCTCACTCTCGGGAGATGATGTTCCTAGAAGGAACAGCAGAAGGACTGCAGTTCCAGATAGGGGTTGAATGGACTGAGAATGAAGTTCAGGCCCTCTGTGAGTCATAGGGCATCGAGGCAAAGAACCAAACCTTTAGTTCTGCAGTCACAGGCCGAGTTTGAGAATAAATCGCTGACTGCCTAATTGGCGCTAGGTAAACAGCTATCTTTGATGAAGATGACCAATCTTTCTCAAGTGTGTGATCACATCATCACTCTCTGAAGACTGTTTTGAGAAACAAAATATGTTTGAGTACTTTGTAAACATTAAAGCACTACATAAAATAATATTCTTAATGATTTTAAAAATCTGTCTTAAAGAAATTACCCCAGGCAAAAGCTTCTATTATACTGGTTAAATTTTTAGAATTCCTATATATTTTTATGACAAAACTTTTTTATGTCAAATACAGTGTGATTCCATTTTTATTAAGCACAACATTATATAGAGTAAACTATATATTAAGAAGATATTTCCTTTAAGATACATAATTTTGAAAGTGTGGCAGTGGTTTTGATGGCATCTAGCGATGTGTCTACTATTCTGTGATCTATTCATCAGTATTGACAGCCAATTGAAAACTTTATTTTATATGGTGTATTTCCCCAGACTATATCTTACCTATAAAAATTATAGAATAAGGCTAAAATGAATGCTTTGGTACTAATAGATACTATAAATTGCCTTTATAGTGACTTTTGGTGCCGTCAATGCATCAGAGTATGTATTTAATAAACAGCAAAAATGTGATGTTAGCAAGTGGACTGAAAATGGGGAGCTAAGCAAATTCGGTGCTGTATTCTGTCTTAAGTCATTACCTATCCTGTGAGATTAAAAGACAATGGCACACTGACTGAATTTTGTTGCAGGACTCTATTCTGGAGAGTTTAGTTATTAGTGACATTAAAATGGAAAAGTTTTTGGTGCCATGTATGTCTCTGCACATGAACTCTTTGGAATTTGAGATCTTTTGAAATCAATTACCTTTGTAGTTAATAAGTGAAATATTTAAAGTATTAATATCTGTACAATGAGTATTCTATGCCTTATTCTTTGTGGTTTAGAAAAAAATAAAGTTGAAACTGGTGGTTTCAATTAATTCCATGACTGCCTGTTATGTTGGCAAGAAAGGCCAAATTGTTCTTTGCTTTATTTTTTTTCAAAATGAACCCACATTATTTGCTTTCATAATTCTTAAAATATGCTTGTTGCTAAGCATTCCATTTAAATGAATAAAAAGAGAGGGGGAGAAGCCTGTTTATTGGTTAAATTTATGGAAAAGTCTTACTGAATCTAGACTAATGTAATTGGCCTTAAATGTCAAAATGAGCTTGAACGTAATTAGAAGCAAAGCAGACATCAAAACATTATGCCTATTCCAGCAGCAAATTACTTTAAGTAGAGTCTACACTTAAATATAATTTCAAGAGTAAAAGGAAAAATGGCAGAAGCTCATTTGCAAAAACCAGCGAATCTTATAAAAGTGTGTGTAGTTGTATCTGTCTCTTTTTAAATGTTAGCCATTCTTCCTTTAACTTTTCATAGACCACCATAAATGACAATGTAGACAAAATCACGAATTTGTACAGTATCCTAGGATTTCTTTCAGGGTAAGGTATAATGATATGTGACACTGAGCCATAACTAGTATTTATATGGTTCTCTACAGCTCCCAAAGCAATTAATTGTCTATTATGTAGAAAAATATTAGCAATGCTAATAAATTAGAATCAGTTACTATACATACTATAGCTCCTATTATAGAGGGGAACTGAAGTGCAGAAGCCTTAAATGATTAACCTAGGCTTGCAGGCAGCAAATGGTGTTGCCAGGTCTCTAGGCTGGAATTTGTTGACTTCAAATTCCTGCAGTCCTTTTGGACTTTATGGGTACAAGACATCTTGAGATCTAATAATTGCTGGTCTCCTTTTATTATCTAAATTACCAAAACAATCAATATACAAGCCAGTTTAAGTACACTTAGAATTTTTTTACCTCCTTTGTCAAGCACAGTACTGGGTACACATCTGAAACTCCATATTATGCTGGACTGATTAATGCAAAATAGATATTGCCAGCATTTTTCATTCTTTGCTAAAATAAGCTCTACTCATTAACATTTTCCATATGAAAAGGACATAACCTTTTCATTTTCATGAGAGTCTAAAAGAACAGAATGTATTTTAATAATAAAAATATTTTAACAAAGACTGAAATGCTAAAGTTCCTATATTAGAAACATTAATTTTAAGGAAGAAATATCAGGATGAACTGAACGAAAATTTTTTTTCTTCCTTAACAGCATTCCTTGCAGAGCATGCTATTTTTAGTTGAAAGGTATACTTCCCACCAACTATGTTAAAATAATATTGAAATGCAACCATCTAGCTGACAGAACAAACAGCTGTGAAAATGAGACCTGGAGATTTATGCAAATAGGAGACTTCTGAATTAATTTCCTTCATGGAACAGACTGTCAAGTTTCTTGAAGTATTTATGCCCTATTTCTTAATTAGTGATTTTGCTAATGCCAGTCATATTAAATTTTCATAATGTAAGTGGTGCATTTCATAGGCAAATATGTGCTATACAATTGCAGATGAAAGTTGTTACTTTACTTTTGGTGCAATAAACATTTAGTAACATATACAAAATAGAGTTCCTAAAGCACAGGTGTATATCCTATTGCTAAATAAACTGAGGCGTTATTAAGAAAACTTCTCTAACTAAAATCCCATAGAGTCACATAGCAAACCTCACAATGTTTTCTTACTATCCATTTGTATAAATATGATCAAGAACAAAGTTCTTCACAAGACTTCAGAAAGAAAGCATTTTTAGTCAAGAAATGCTTATATTTTGCATTTAAAAAATACTATGCTTTAGAAATAGTTTGCTTATTGTTTGATCCCTTTTAGTTGGCTTTGATTTCTCATTTAAGTTCACAAAGAACTTTACTGCAAGTTATATTGCCTACTCTTTTCTATTACAAACATAAATTTCAAAGCTTGCTTTGATTTTGATAGTGCTTATTATTTTTCTAATACTGAGAAAATAAATTTGACAGTTACTTCCAATTTAATATTTATTTGTAATGATTTGATGATAATAAAGCTGATTTACAAGCCATAAATTAAAATTAGTCTTATTATACAACTTGCATACCTATTAAGAGTATATGTCTAAATATAGATCTATATACTTTTCTTCTTTAAAAATGATACCTGTTCATGTCCTTGCCATTTTAAAAAATATGAGACAATTATATTTTCTTACTGATGTATACTTATAAATTAAGGTTTTATAGATATTTATGTAATCATTATCTACCTATCTCCATTTTTTAAACCAAGAACCTATTTATTGTCAAAATTAGAAAATATCAAATGGTATAAAGAATAAAATAACTTACTTATAATTCAAACAATAAGTTACATGTATATTTTTAAGTTCGGTTTAGAATTTAAAAATTGTACCAGTTTTTTCTTTCTAGGCATGTGTATGTGCTTGAAACAAAACTGAATTCAGTTGCCTCTTTGCTTATTTTTTAACATCATCATTTACATCACTCATGACTTAACTCATTAATTATTCTGTAAAAATATAGTTTTGATAACTGTATAATATGCCACCATATTTAAAATTTACTTAAACAATCCACTATGCTTATACATTAAAGTTGTTTCAAAATTCTCACAACGGCAAGTAATGCTACAAATAGCTTTTTTGAACATCAATCTTTGAGTCCTTTTATGGACATTTTCTTGAGGTAAATTTCTATAAAGGCAATTACTATATCAAAGAGTAAAAGTACTTTTGAGTGTCGTGATATATAATGGAAAGCTGATCCCCAGAGAAATTACACAACATTCACTGCCATGTGAAATATGTGAAAGGGTTTCCTGCCAGCAGTGAGCTTCTTTAATGCCCCATCCCTACAAATAACAACAAACTTGTCCTTTTCTCATTGCCATGCATTATAAGTTAAGATTGTACCTTCATCTTTTTTGTTTTTTCAATTTTCACTGGAGTACATATTTATTGGAGAGAGAGAGAGAGAGAGAGAGAGAGAGAGAGAGATATGAAAGAGAAACATTGATTAGTTGCCTCCCATATGGAACCCAGCCAGGAATTGATGGGGATCCATGTACTCCAGTGAGTACATGTAATTAGGCAGTTGGTTTTTTTTCTCTGTAATACAATGTCTTACTTCTTGCATTTTTGTGGAAAGTTGCATAGGACGAACTAAAGTGAATATTCTAAACTGGAATTGGGGCCTATTTTTTAACTTTCCATGCAATACAGAAAACTGAGTACTTACTGTTGAGTTACTGCTGCAATAATTTATTGAGGGACCCCTGTTGGTTGGCTCTCTGATTATTGCCAGGAATTCTGCGTGTCATGCTAACTTGTATTTCCATGCCATTTAGGAACAATACTAGCCATTACTACTTGTTGATTGCCTGTTACATTAAAGGCACCATGTTAACTCTCGTTTGTATAGTTTATATCTTTAACCCTCCTAATAATCCTCTAAAAGATATACTATTGATCTGTTTTTATTTATGGGGGATTTTATGGAGCCATGAGAGAATAGTTGAAATGTCTGGCTATAAGATTCTACTTTTTTGTAAGCAACACTCAAGAAAATGTTTAATAATATAGTCACCTTTTCATGGGTGAAAACAGGCTTACAAAAGCTCATCTGAACTGTCTGAGACAATTATTCCTCATTAATGGCTCTCATTTATTTTTGAAGTTGGTGTAATGGAGTAGATTGGCTATTAAAATAATATTAATGGAATAAGGCCATTAATAGTTGGAAATCTGCAAATGATTGGGAGAAAACTATCAAAATATGATGAGGTGCAAACAAGGTTCTCCCCACAGGAGTGCACATCTGGGATTGAAATACAAAGACGCCTTATTTAAAGAATGTGATAATTCGGATAACTGCAATGATATCAACACACAACAGCAGTAAAAGATAACCCTTTCTGTGCTTCATGCTGCATTAACATCATCCTTTAAAAAAAAGTGCACAGTATACTATTTTATCAGCATGCCACTGTGTGATGAATCACCACAAAAATAAATTCAAATAGAAGCAAAAATCCCCTCTGATATTACAGCAGAAAGGAAACAAAGTTAATTTTACAGCTTTTTGGGGGTGAGATGCTTATCTATATAATTACATTACTTAACAATTTAAAGTAAATCGATAGTTTTGTATTGCAGAGCTGTATCCAGGCAATGATGACAATTTGGCCTAAAGCCTCAGATGAAATTATCTTTAAGAGACTGTGGAAGATTTGATATAGTAATAGCCACACAGAAAAAAAAACACACAAAAAAACCCTATTATCTTTCTTTCTGCCCTTAAGATGCCTCCAAATCCTCAAATAATCATAAATTTTTGTCTCTGCTCAATAAAAATGAATTTTGTTCAATGAAAATACCTCCTCAGAGAAATAACATTTCTTCTAGTGTAACCTTCTTCAAAATAGCTCTTCCAATATTCTCCAGGAAAAAAAAATTAAGAAAGAAAGAGTAAAAGTCTTCAATGGCTCCCCTGTGCACAAACCCAGTCTCTGGAGACACTCCATCATCCAGCTCCAGACAGACACTTAAGTTCCTTTTTCATATGTCCCTCCATGCCCCATAATCTCCACGTCTCTGGTTTATTCATTCTGTGTCCCTTCTACGGAGTATTCTCATCTAATTCCATTGCCCACATCTTTACCTACGGAAACCATATGCACCCCTAAAGACAACTATTCATAAAGCTTCATAAAGCAGACCTCCTTCCCTGGAAGCAATCTCTTCCTCTTATTAAAATGAGATGATTTGGGAACACCATGGCTTATCACATAGAGGTTTCCAGAATTTTAAAATACTCTCCAGGATATCTTTGATATATTTCACCTTCTGGCTTACTTGAGTCCTTTCTTATGTTTGCTATGAGATAAACTGACTTCTTCCTTATATTCTCAGCTATGGTATAAGGCCAAGAAGGCAGTTAGTACATTTGTTGATGTGTACATACCTGGTGGCTTCATCACAGAAAGAATGCTGACTGAATTATGAACAACAATAAAACAGGTACATGCTTTATTTAGTCTTCATTGTGAATAGATGTATCTGATATTTTGTGAAAAATGGATTTCAATGGTGTAGCAGATAGGGGAACGTAAGCATGAGGATGTGATAATCAACAAGAGACAATATCCATAAAGCAAACGCAAAGAAATGTGAGGCTGCAGATGGTAAAGGCAGATGGGCTGGCCTGGCCTCAGGTTGTGCCTATTTTTTTAAAAAAAATCAATTTATCCCTGGAAGATAGTCATCGGAATGTGTGTTTTTCCTCCTCAAAATTTTATCAGTGTCTCATCATATATGAAAACAAATCACAAACCCCAGAAAATTCTGGATAAAATATTCTTTTAAAGTCTTAGGAAATAATGGAAACCCCAGAACAAAAACCTAAGTAGCTTGAGTCAAGAAAAGGCAATCCTAGGAGACTCATGATCTCTGTTAGACTTGTGTTTTTAATGTTGTGTCAGGCACAAAGGGGCAAAGTCACGTTCCATTAAAAGGTGGAGATGGCTAACTGAGATACTTGAGTAAAGATGGATACTCATTGGGCTTCCCTAGAGGTTTCGTGGCACAAGGACATGAAAAGGGAACTTTGTGTTTTGACTTAGGCAAATACATATGGAATCATATTCCAGCTGGTACTCAGAACTGCAGGGGATGGATAGACTAGTCAATGGTGGAACTGTGGGAATGGGTTATCCAAACGGAAATAAAGTAAGATTGTTCCTTATCCGAGCATCCACAAAAATCAGTTTGGAGTAAATGAACTAAATGTTTAAAATAAGACACAGCCTGACAAGACCGAATGTTGCTTAGTTGTGGGGTACAGCACATTCTCATATTGCTGCCAGCAGATAAATTGGTAAAAGTATTTTGTAATGCAACTTCACCAATATCTATTAAAGTTGAAGATAGCTTCATTCTAAGACTCAGCAATTCTAATCCTAGCCACATATCTTAAAAAGAAATGTTCACATGTGCAGAATTTCACATGTGCTTAAGTTAATGTGCAATGTTCAGAGCAGCATTATTTGGAGTAAAAAAATATTTTTAAAAATTCAAACCCCACATGCATTAATTTTCTATATTTGTGTTACAAATTATCACAAATTAAGCAGCTTTGAACAACACTAGTTTATTTTCTCAATTTCTATAGGTCAGAGGTGGGGGTATGGTGTTTGGTAGGTTCTCTGCTCAGGGTCTATAAGCTGAAGTCAAGGAGTAGGCTGGCCTGTGGTCTCATGTGGAGCATGGGGTCTCTTTCTACGCTCACTCAGGTTATCAGAATTCAGTTCCTGTGGTTGTAGGACTGAGGGACCTGCTCTCTTGATTTGCAGTTGCCTGGATGCTATTCAGAGCTCCTAAAGGTCACCCTCAGGTCCTAGTCTCATGGCCTGCAAAATGACAGCTTACTTCTTCAAGGCCAACAGGAAACTCTCTTTATCTGCTTTTTGACTGACTTCAAGTGATTAGCAACCTATTCAGAGGAGTTAAATCCAATCACATTCACAAGTCCTCCCCAAACCCAAGGGAAAGGGATTATGCTGTGAGTCAGATATCTTGAAAGCCCACCTTAGAATTTGTTTGCCATGTAGGGAAATGGAAAAATAATTGTGCAGTTTTTTTTATTAATTAGTGCATCATATATAATGCAATATATAGTTACATGTTATACCACAAGAAAAACAAATAAAATATAGCTATATGTACTCATATTGGCAAATCTCACAAGCATTGTGTTGAGCAAAAAATGCAACTGGCAGAAGAAACAGTGCAGTACGAAACCATACATGGCAGGTGTAAATTATGCAAATGTATATGTGATTTGCAGTTAATGCCTATCTATGCACTAAAAGCTTAAAGGGATGTACAAAAAACCATAAATATCAAATTTAGAAAAGTGGTTCTCTACGGGAAAAGGAAGAGGCTGATGAGGGTAGGGCACTCAGGGACTTCAGGGCCATTACCAACCTGCTTGTTAAGCTGAAGGATGCATTTTATTATCCTTGATATCTCTTTGCATGTCTAAAATATTTCATGAAAAAATAAAAAACATATGAAAGAAAGAATAATAAAACAAAAATTAATAAAGGATGCTCTGAAGATAAAACAAACCTTGAATTTATTAAAAATATTTCCAAACTCTATCAACACCTGGCAAATAATGAAAAAAATTAAGAAGCATGCTGTTTCTTCAAATTTCTCAGTAATTCTTTCAGCACAACTAAAACTACAATTAGCCATTTTGGTGGAGAGGAAACAGGGAAATTAATTTGTAATTAAGTATTTTATAGCATTTACCGCTTATATTGTATAACTGATTTGGACATGAGTTTAAGTGAAAATTAAATAGAGCAAGTAATTAGCATTTAGAGAATACAAATTAGAAACATACCAAATAAACATTAAAACTCAAGTACCTCAAGCTATGGAGGGTAGTGCATTATTTATGAATAAAAATGATACCCATTTGTAGACCTGCAAAACAAATGAGGGCTTATCCTGCTTATTTTAGTGACCTGTTTTATAACCTGTACAGAACTATTTCATTACGAACAGTTAATCTGAATTGTTCTCCTTTTAAACACCCTATTAGTCCCAACAAAACAGGAACTGCAGGATATTGCCTCTCAGCAGGACATGCTCTTCCTTGTTAATTCTACTTAGCAGCGTGTCTATTTGGAGAAAGTTATTGGCTTGAGATGACAAAGTCGTTTTATTATATTTTATCAATATGTTCTTTTGTTCTCCATTGAAAAATTTCAAGCACCCGTTCTCCATCTCATGGGATTGTATGCTGAGGCTACAGATCCTGATGCTACAGATCCCACAGCACAGTGTTAAGCACTTCCGATACTTGTACTCTAGTAGAGGCAATAAGATCTGTGCATAAATGTCAATAGTGTGTGACAGAAAGTGACGATTGCCATAAAAAAGGGGGGGGGGGCAGGAATCTACTATGTGGTAGGCCCTATGCTGGCTGCTTTGCAGGTACTATCTGGGCATCTTGGGAAGGAGCTGAGGCCCAGATGCTTCTGGTAAAAGAAATGAAACACCAGCCATTCTTCCTACCACATGTCTATTTACACACCGTTTGCACTGGGCATGTGAGAGCTTTGACATAGAGGTAAAAGAGAAAAATTTTATTCAGCTTTTGGGTCTGACCACTCTAGTGGTTTTTGTGGTTGTCTTCGAAATATTCATCTCTTGCCATATGAGTAATCTAAGCCTATCATTTTTATTTTAGCCATACTGCCAATGATTCATTTAGGAGTGACCAAGTTATTCAATGTTGCCAGTAAGACAGGAGAGCAACTTTGCTGAGGGAAGAAGGGATGGTGCTGGGAATGGTGTCCTTGTTTCTAAGGAGACCCAGGCAGAGATGGTCCCCTTTCCCCTCTAGATTTTATCATCGAGCCTGGAAATGTCACATTCATTTTGTGAACATGAAGACAATACACGGAGAAGGCAATTTCATTAGTTTGATGGGGGCTGCTGTAACTAAGTACCAAAAACTGGGTGGCTTCAAACAACGGGAGTTTCTTATTTCACAGTTCTGGAGGCTAGCAGTCAGAAATCAAGGTGCTGGCAGGACCATGCTCCCTCTGAAGGCTCCCTCTCATTCTCCTTGCCTCTTCTAGTTTTAGGTGTTGGACAGCAGTCCTTGGAGGTTCTTGGCTTGTAGATGCCACACCAATCACATGGCCATCTTCTCCACATGTGTCTTCACATGACCTCCCCTCTGTGTATGTCTGTGTCTGTGTCCAAATCTCTCCTTTTTATAAAATATCAGTCATATTGGATTAGGACTCACCCTTATGACCTCACTGTAACTCGATGATCTCTATTTCCAAATAAGGTCCCATTTTGGGGTCCTGAGGTTCCGACTTCACCATATCTTCTGAGGTACATAATTCAACCCATAATAACACCTGAGAGAATTCAGAGCCCTGGCTTCCTGGAGTCTAGTTAATCCCTTGAATGTTGTGAGATAAATTTCCTAATTGTTTAAGTCAGTTGGAGTCAAGTTTTCTGCTACCTGCAGCTAAATTATTCACACAGAATTATGCAGACATTTCAGGTGGGATAGAAGGTAAAGGAAGTGATGGAGCTGATGGGGGTCCTGGAGAAGTGGACAGCAGTGGAAGAAAGAACCTGGCTTGCTGGCCCAATACAGTGAGAACAGAACCTAAAAGTTTGCTTTGGTCCACTGTTATTCATTCTTCATCTAAAAGCTTATTTATAGCTACCCCATGGCAAGTATTGTGCTAAACAGTGAGGGTTGAATGAGCAAGATAGACACCATCTCTGTCTTTGAAAGGTGTGGTGGGGGAAATCCTGAAAAGGGGTCTGAAGAGGTAAATAGAGCTAGGGATGAAAAGATAGTGAGAAACATTAAAAGGTTTGTCATTTTAAGGGAATGGAGAACCTTGAAGCATTTTAAACAGGAGAGTGTAATGAGACAATTTATATCATAGAAAGATCATTTATACTGTAAATGGAAAATGGATTTAAGTGCCTGACAGAGGCAGGGAGACCCATTGGGTATCCCGTGGAATGCAAGTGAGAGATGCCTTTAGGATCCCCTTCACCTTCCAGTATTTTGGGAAGTACCTGGGGTACTTCAATGTGGGTTGAGCTCCATCAGCGGGTCACTCAGTATGCCTGGACTGCTTTTCTCTGCTGGCCTCCTGCCCCTCCAGGATTCCCTTTTTGGAATCTGGATGGGGAAGTCACCTCCACATGTCCATGTCAGATCCTTGAAAGGGTTAGCTGGAAAACATAAGGCTTGAGCCTTACAAAATCTAACAGATGTCAAAGGAAAGCTCGTTCTGTTGGCCTAAGCCTTGCACAAACATGCTCCCCTTGAGTGGTTATTTAACAGAAATTCCTGAAGACCATCACCCCTGCACGGCCCACTGAGAAAGGACGTCAGGTGCCAACAGAAGGACAAGGAAAAGGCCATAAAACTATGATGGGGGCACGGTCCTGATACCTGGGTCAAGCCACTCTCCCTGAGTGCACAAAAACCTGCTCCCTCCCCAATTCACTGCTGGCTCTTTCTCGAGTCAGACCACCTGCACCCAGGTGCCTGAAATAAATTATCATTTTGATTACACTGAGCCTTGAATCCATTCTGTGTGACCCCGGCCCAACCCTGAACCTTTCAATCCTCTTAGGAGGGTTTGATGGCATGTTACTGGGGCCCAAGATACAGTAAGGTCCGATAAAAACAGTGTTTAGTTTGACATCCAGTTCTATTCCTAGAGAGACTATGCCACCTGGATGGCTAGGTCAAGATCAGGTTTGAGAAACAGCCAGAGGAAAATTATTTTCCTGGCACCAACACTAAGTCCCCTTTGCTAAGTCCGGCTCGTCCTGCCTCTGCAGGACTCCTCCTTTCCTCATGGCTGGTTCTCTCATCGATCAGAGCCTCTCCTGCATCCCATAGCTCTATGTACATTGGTGGTAGTCAGCCTCCAAAATGGCCTGGACCCAAGTAAAGATAATATAAACAATTGATGATTTTTAAAGTTTACTTTTTTTTAGCTTAATGTTGGAGGCATCATATGATTTTTCTTACATAAAATGGCTTCTCTTAATGTGCTGTGCTTTGGCACATACTGTCATTAACCAACCAAACTCAACACCTGACCACTGGATAATGAGGGAGATGTCACAGGCCTTGGCTTCTTGGGTTTTTCCTGGTTCTGGATCTTACCTCTGAGCTCCCACAGAGCCTTGTGCTTGCCTTTTCAAGGCTTTATGCTTACTTACTGGTTACCTCCCTCAGCCAACAATTTCTTGAGGGCTTAGGACTTAGTTGTATTTATATCCCAGGATCACCAATGTTGCCTGGCTCTCTCAGGCACACAGCAAATGCTTGGCGATAAGTAATAAATTTAGCAACAGGTTAAAAAACACACAAAACCCCAGGGTCATTAGTCTAGCTATTATGTATACAGACATCTTTTCCCTCAAAGCTTAATTAAAAAATACACACACACCCATATATACATATATATGTGAGCATGTATATATGTACATACATATATACACTGAGTGGACAGATTATTATGACCACCTGATGTTTGTAGGCAAATTAGCTATAATTTCACGCTGAAGTTGCTAGAGGGCCAGACCATTATAAACGTCTGAATAGCACAACATACCTAAGTATCGTTGCTGATCAAGTTCATCCTATCATGATGATGGTGTATCCCAATGGAGATGGCTTCCTCCAACAAGACAATGCGTCATGCCACAGTGCTCGTATTGTGCAGGAGTGGTCTCAAGAACATGAGGGAGACTTTACCTTGCTTAGGTGGCCCCCACAACCACCAGATCTCAATCCAATTGAGCATTTGTGGGACAAAGTTAAAAGAGCCATCAGGGAGCTGGTTCCACAACCATCAAATCTCACAGAACTGGACAGTGCTATTCATCAGGCATGGTGTCAGATTCCTCACATCACCTTTCAACATCTCGTGGAATCAATGCCAAGAAGAATCGCCGCAGTATTGAAGGCAAAAGGTGGCCCAACGAAGTACTGATGGAGTGGTCATAATAATCTGGCCAGTCATAATAATCTAGCCACTCAGTGTATATATGTGTGTGTGTGTGTGTGTGTGTGTGTATTACTCTTAACCCAATATTATCTTTTCTATATAATAGGATTTACTATGTCAGCTCATGGTGAAGATATATACATTATTTTATCTTGGTCATTAAACTTTTAATGTTTCTAAATCCATATGGAGTTAATTTTCAGGATCCCTCTGGTTACAGCAGTGGTTCTCAACCTTGGCTGCACATTAGAATCACCTGGGAATCTTTTTAAAATCCTGATTTCTGGGCCTCATCCTCCAGAAATTCTGTTTCTTTGTTACTAATGTTGCGGCCCCAACCCATAACAAAGAAACAGAATTTCCGGAGGATGAGGCCCAGAAATCAGGATTTTAAGATATACATTTTATTGATTTTTTACAGAGAGGAAGGGAGAGAGATAGAGAGTTAGAAACATCGATGAGAGAGAAACATCGATCAGCTGCTTCCTGCACACCTCCTGCTGGGAATGTGCCTGCAACCAAGGTATATGCCCTTGACCAGAATCGAACCTGGGACCTTTCAGTCCACAGGCCAACGCTCTATCTACTGAGCCACACTGGTCATGGCCAGAAATCAGGATTTTAAAAAGATTCCCAAGTGATTCTAATGTGCAGCCAAGGTTGAGAACCACTGATCTAAAGGCTCTTCAAATCGTTAGAAAAGTTTATGAGTTTAAAGTTCAAAAGCATCCTTCTGGATTATACCTGACATAAGAATATACGAACTGTAAAACAGATTTTAAAATATTAACTCTCACAAACAAAAAAGAGCAAACTTTATTTTAAAATTCTATTATGTTTTCATTTAACAGTGCTGAGAACCCCACATTCAATCTTTACTGGTCTCAGCATCTCATTCCATGAGATTATTTCCAGAATTGTAGAATTAATGCATAAGCTGCACATGTGCTCAAACACCTGCACCCTGCAGAAGAGACCATTTAAATATTAAAACTAGCTACTCCAAGTTATCAAAAAGATGACAATATGATTGAACCACTGTTAAAGTGAAATTACTTTGATGTTAATCATTATTACTATAATAAGAATAATGACTTCAACCGCATCTTTTTGTTCTTACCCTTGGAAACGTTGTAAATCTGTCCAGTTCTTCGACAAAGCAGAACATCTGCAAACTAATTGCTGACATAACAATCAAGAGGCTGGCAGTAAATACAACCAAACTCCCAAGCTTTTTCCCAGGACCAAAGATCTTGTACACGAAGTCTTCTAACGCAGGTGAAATCTTAATAAGCCGAACCACCCGAAGAACCTATTTTGGGAGAGAAAAACATACATATTTGATCATTTATTTACACTGAATCTTAAATAAGTTCATATTAAAACCTCATTTTTTTCATAGCACTTTATAAAGTTGCACTTTTCCATTTAAGCATCTAGAGAGGAAAATTCACAGTATAATAACTAAGCTATCAATCTAGCTCACTATCTGTCCTATAGCAAGAACTCAGTGTGGTAGGTATGGAGTGGGGGCATGTACGGGGTGGAGGGGGTCCATGGGGGAAGAAGGGGGAAATCTTTAATACTTTCAATAAAGATAAATTGAAAAAACAAAAACTAAAAGATGAAAAACAAAACAGCCACAAAACAAAACAAAAAACAACTCAATAAATCCCAAATGAATGAATGAAGAGAAATGGTGATGTTTTAACACATATTTCAAAATGGTATTAACTAGTACATGTCGTTGAAATAAAATTGATATTTTTCTAATGTTCAAATATTGAGGAAAATGTAGTTCAATTCTATCAATACTCACTGTATAATAAAGTAAAACTTCCCAAGTGTTAGTGTACATTCATAAAAAAAAGTTTTAAAAACCTTCTGTCTTGGAGCCTTTACTTAAGGCTGAGACTGCTACCCTAATGTCCATTCTCTCCATCCTGGAAATAGAACTTTCTGAATTTTATCCTAGGAAGGAGCTACCTAGGGCTGAGACTACATTTTCGAGCTTCGCTTGTAGCTAGGTGTGGCCAGCAGACTAGGTTAAGGCCTATGGAATGTGAAAGGAAGTGATTTTTGCAACTTTTAGCACATAAAAAGAAATAAATCTGTCCTAGATACTCTTTTTAATACTTTTCTTTGGCTGGGAAATGGAAACAATTGGAGTATACCCTTTGGACCAAAAATAGAAGCCTTGAATAGAAGATGATGAATCCAATCTGACAGAAAAGACCAATTTCCTGGATGCCCACACAGAGATGAGCCACCTCCTTTCCCTGGACACTCACCAACTAAACAAACTTCTATCTTATGTAAACCTTGTATTTTTAGATCTTTGTTATATTAGCCTAGCTTGTTATCAAAACACCCACATATGTTTTGCATGTATATGTATGTATATGTATGTGTGTGTATTTATATATGCAAAAATTCCCACCGATAACTAACTAATACATTTATTTTCTCATTCATTTAACATATACTGATTGATTGTTATGTGCCAAACATTGTGTTGGACAAATATATTCAATGGCTATTATTACAAAGGGAGTATAAAAATATCTATAGCATTAAATATATAAATGAGAATGTAATTAAAAGTTGAAGTATAAAATACGGAAAAGTAGCATTTTACATTCAGTTTAAGATATTATCAACTTTTTATATACATCGGATAAATAAAAAAATGTTGCCAATTAAAGGGTAACACACCAATGGTTATAAGATGGACCCCAAATTTAGAGGTATTAAAATAGGAAAATTGTTGTCTTGGCATAAATAAAATATGTATGTAGAATGGTAGTCTGAGTTAATTTAATATCAATAAGAGCTTAAGTTGTCTGTGAAGGCTTCTTAAGAGAATAAAGGTGAATAGTTTATTAAAAATATAGTAAGAGCCCTAGTTGGTTTGGCTCAGTGGGTAGAGTATTGGAATGTGGACTGAAGGGTCCCGGGTTCAATTCCAGTCCAGGTCACATGCCCAGGTTGTAGGCTCAAGGGGTGTGCAGGAGGCAGCCGGTCAATGATTCTCTCTCATCACTGATGTTTCTATCTCTCTCCTTCTCCATTACTCTCTGAAATCAATACAAATATTTAAATAATAGAGTAAGAAACAGGAAATGCTTTAAAAACCAAGATTTTAATTTTTACACATACAAAATAATATATGATTTTTTGTTTGTTTGTTTTGTTAATCCTCATCTGAGGATATTTTTAGAGAGACTGGAAAAAAGGGAGGAAGGGAGGGAGAGAGAGAGAGGAAAACATCAACGTGTGGTTGGTTGCCTCCTGCATGTGCCCTGACCAGGACCAGAGTTTGAACCTATAACCCAGGTATAGCTCTTGATCAGGAATCAAACCCTTTACCCTTCCGGGTGCGGGCCAATGCTCTAACTGAGCACACCAGCCAGGGCCAAAATAAAATATATTTGGATTTTCCTTTCCAGCATCCCTAGCTTCCTGCTTTTCCTGATTTGTCTTTGACAAATCATTACTACACTCACAGTCCATGAGGTCCACAAAGGAACTCCCAAATCCCCGAGATCCAGGCCTGACCAGAGTATTCACAATTATTTGATTCAGCAGAACATTTGCTGGACTTATGAGAGGTGTTCCTTTTTTTTTGTTGTTCCCAATTGGTATTACTGTAAGAATCACATAAGCTTCCAGCTTCTGGGAGACATTTTTGCTACTAGATGGAGAAAGTCAGCTTAAGAATGATAGCATCAAAAAAGGAAAGTGATTTAGTCCCAATAATACAATTCTAGACTCTGAATGTTGCCCCCTAAACTTTGAATTAACAGGAAATACTGAGGTAACATTATCATGCTGTCAGAGCCAGCAGCAAGAGCACCACACAGCTCTGCTGGTCTGACTGGCTCTGAATGGCTGTGAGTACATGTGTTCTTCTAAATTCTCCTAACCCACTATGCCAGGGCAGGCTCCTGCTTGAACCCTGCCCACTGTACTAACTGTTGGGAACTTAGTACAAGCTCCTCCTTTATCCTCTGCTCACTAGACAGCAGGTGTTGGGTCCGAGCCCCTCTGCCTGGGGCTGGACCTCCTAGGATGCCGGGTATAGGATATGAGAGGTTGTGGGTGTACAAGAATAAGTCTTTATTGCAGAAGCCAGTGGCCGTATAGCCATCAGATAAGAACAGTCCTCACAGCAAAGTCCATACAGGCAGGCAGCCGGACACCGGCTGGTCAATGCATATCTTTCCCATAAAGTAGCATCAGTCTCTGTACCCACAGCTATTATCTGAGCAGCCGCACGCTGCATCCTAGACTCACCGCCTCACATCTTAGCGGTACCTGAGCTCTCTGGCTCAGCAGCTTCTCCTGTCTCTCCTGCCCAGCTACTCTCTCTAGCAGACTTCTTCACACACGCCATCCCAGCTGCTCTCTCTCCATACTCCAGCAGACTTCTTCTCACTCCAGCCAACTAGCTGGTCAGTAACCTACTTTGATACCATTTAGACAAAGAGGGCTTCATGACAATAGTTACATTAACCATATTGGCTACAGAAGGGCAGTGTACCTTGTGTCCTTGCACCCTATCATGGTATCTTGGCCTGATTAGGATTCCCAGGCTCAGAGTCCTTGAACATCCCATTTAGGCACATGCCCAGAGCGACCTTTGGCCATTCTGGTGTATTGATAACAAGGCCTCTGTGCTCCCACCAGCCTTGACTATCCCGGAACCTGGCATGGTTCCCACACATGCCTATTGTCTGAAGAACACAAATGGTATGGTTTCTAGCCACATGTCCAGTAAACAAATAGACAAATGTTTAAATAAGTCGAGAAAATGTATATTTCTTCATGCTAAAGTCCTTCAAATGAAGCATTATATTACATATACGGTTAAGTTACCAGTTTCTCCTGTTATAATACTTTAAGTATGCATTCTGAAATCAGAACATTACACTGAGGCTATCTTTCAAAATAACAAGCAAACAGCTTTGTCATAAAAACCATTAAGATATTATTATTCATAATCATTAGTACCTAGAGTACTAATCTGGGAAGATTTCACATTTTTATTAGAGTTGTTTATTCTCAAACATAAATGATCGGTATCTAGTTGTTAATATTTAAATATAGGCAAGTTTGCAGAAACACTTTAACTGGTTTATAGCTCAAATTTAGTACTGTGTGTTTTCCCCATTTGTGCTAAAATTATATTTAAAGAATTTCCTTCGTAATTTTGAATCCTATCCCAAATGCTAATAAAAACAGCCTATGCACATCTGTGCAATTTTGATAAATTAATATTTCATTAGCTGGAAGAAACAGAGCTTAACACAACTCCCACATTGGTGATTTGATCAGCAATTTCAAAGGATTAACCTTGCATCCTAGGAAAGCCAAAATCCTTATAATTATGCCTTTTCATTTATTTGGGGAGAAGTATGATTTTTACTCTGTCTACCCAACATGTTGATTTTTGTGTTCCTACTGATACTCTCAAACATAAGGTCTGTAGAACATTTTGTGATAGTTTCCAAATCACATTTTCCTGGTCACATTTCTAAGTCTCTCTTAGAGACTATTCGTTTGATTAGTAAGTACTGTAGAATTGTGTGGTTTAGAATATGAGCTGTGAAATTAAATTTGTCAGTGATGAGTTTCTACCATTTGCTAGTTATATGGTCTTAGGCAAGTTCTCAAATCTCCCGGGACCTCCGTTTACATGTACACTGTCTAGCTCACATAATTGTTATAAGAATCAAATGAAACAATACACTCAGCACAGTGATTGGCGCATAGTAAATGCACAATAAATACCAGTCGGTGTCACAATTATCCCGGTATGTTAGAACCATAGCATTTTTAAAGGCTTCATTAATTCCCATCGGACAATGCTGCCCTATGTTCATTCCAGCCCAGCTACACTGGTCTTGGTGCTACTCTTTGAACAAACCAAGTATGTTTGCACCTCAGGACAGGTACCATGTGGTTCTTTCTACCTGGAATGCTTCCTCCCTGAGCCTCTCATGGATGCTTCTCACTCCTTTCAGTCTCTGCTCAAATGTCACCTCTTCAGAGAGAGCTCCCATGACAACTTATCTAAAATGACACCGCATCCCACAACCTCTATCATTTTTACTATGCTTGTTTCTTCTTTATACCATTTCTGGCACTTGTATTCTACATTCTGTTGTATACTTGTTTATGAACTGCTTGTCCCCTAGAATTTATGCTTACTAAAGTGGGGAACTTCATTGCCTTGTTCACCTTTCTCCCATCAGTATCTGGAACAGTTCATGTACACACTATGTGCTCAGTTAATATCATTTAAATAAATAGATGAATAGCACCAATAATTAGTTTCAGAGATAATTGATATTTTAAAGGGAGTCATTTTGTACAAAACTGTTGACTTCACATTTAAATATGAAAAATATGATATTCACTAAGGGAAGACTTGCTGCCAACACAATGAAGAAAGGTCCACTGAAAAGAGAAGTGTGAGGACCAACAAGAGAGATGAAAGTGGACCCACAAGGTGCCAATCTGTTCGGTACAATGGATTCTCCATTTGTGAATTTGCAAAAATCTTGTGACACCCAAGTTTCTTAAGAGATTTATTTATTTATTAGCCATAAAATAACTGAGGTATGTAGGTTTGAATTATTTTATTAGAAAAATATACCCATGGCCATGTATAGAGAGATACAGATGAAAATCACTTAACTATTAATATAAATTATTACAAATTATAATCCAGAATGAAAGACACAAGTAAAATTTCCAATTTCATTGATTGCATATTATGTGACTATCTATATATATAAAAGCCTAAGCGACCATTACGACGGATTGACGAAATGACCAGTCGACCGGTAGCTATGATGCACACTGACCACCAGTGGGCAGACACTCAATGCAGGAGCTGCCCCCTGGTGGTCAGTGCAATCCCACAGCCAACCTCCCCCAGCCAGCCAACCACCCATGGTCCCTTCCCCCTGGCCAGCTGGCCCCGATTGGGACTGGGCAAGACGGGCCCCAATCAGCCTGATTGCTGGCCAGGCCGAGGGACCCCACCCATGCACGAATTTGTGCACTGGGCCTCTAGAAGCTATATAAAATTATTAGAAGCATGAATACAAAGTCTAGATATTTTGTAAAAACAGACTAGTAGAAAAACACCAGAGACAATGACTATTAATAATTTGTAATACTTTGGTTTATTTCTATGGAGTCATTTTTGACTTTAAAATTTTTTTAATATTTAAACTGTTTTCCAGAGAGTATTAGATATTATTATCTCCTGTTTCTTCTTATTCTGTTTCTTTATCTGTAGTAGGTGCTGAATAGATAGATATTAGTTTAGTAGCCATCCAATGGTTTGTTAATGACTTAAGATAGTATTTCATGTGTAAAACCAAGTAACCTTCAGGTTATTTTTAGGTGTTATATGATTTTATATAGTTTTGCATTTAAATAAAACAATCATATCTCCAAGTTATTGCAAATTCATCACAGCTATTAATTTTATGGTCAAATTGGCATGTGACTTGCTAAGCTATTCCTCAAATATTTACCATTTAAACAGTTTCCATTTTTTTTATCTCATAAAGAATTAGAATTTTGATCTATTTCTAACATTTTTACAAAAAAATTATCTGTGCAAATCTATAAGAATTTTCAAACCCTGAATATATTTTATACTACATCCTTGTTGAAATAGCATTAGTATTTTTAAAATTTGTCTGATATGATAGGTTTATATTAAAGTATCATGTAGCTTTGACTATCAGGCATATTTTCTATAATTATCTACAATGGTTCTCTAAGGTAAGCACTACATGCTCAGGTTGATTTTGTGAAGCTAGATAGCAGTGTCAAAGGGCCTATAGTGCATGAATGTTTGGGAAGCTCATTTTGTATCAAGAGTTTTGAACATGTGTATATCTCTTGCCTCAGCCATCTTACTTAGGTAACCAAGGCCAAGGATATAACCCAACATGGGACAAGAGATTTATGTGCAAAGATGTTGACGGTACTAAAGGGTGTCCCAAAATTCACACAAGAAGTAATTTTGATAGAAAACACACGTTTATAATTAAAAATTGTAAATTTTTTATTGATTCATAAAGTATACAGTATAGGGTTATGTATGGAATAGCACATTGGGTAAATGGCCTCCACGGCTTTGCTGGCACATACGCACTTTTGGTTGAAATTTTCCATGACCATTTTGCATAAATGTGGCTGAATTTCGTTGATACAGCACTCAATTTCCTCCTTTAAGGTATGGGTGGTCGTGGGCTTGTTGGCATAAATCTTAGACTTTAAAAAACCCCAAAGAAAAAAGTCCAACAGCGTTAAATCGCATGATCTGGGCGGCCAATTCTGATCACCAAAACGGGAAATTACACAACCAGGAAATGACTCATGCAGTAATTGAATTGTTTCTCGGGCTGTATGGTATGTGGCACCATCTTGTTGAAACCACATGTTGTCCACATCCATATCTTGCAATTTGAGCACAAAAAACTGGATTATCATGTCGTGATAGTGAGCACCATTAACTGTTACTGCCTGAGCAGCCGCATTTTCTAAGAAGAATGGTCTGATGATGCCTCCAGCCCGAAATCCGCACCAAACAGTGACACGTTGTGGATGCATTTGTTTCTCAACAATCACTCGTGGATTTTCTGACCCCCAAATGCAACAATTTTGTCGATTAACCAAGCCATCAAGATGGAAATGAGCCTCATTGAAATTCAGCCACATTTATGCAAAATGGTCATGGGAAATTTCAACAAAAGAGTGCGTATGTTCCAGCAAAACCGTGGAGGCCATTTATCCGATATCTATTCCATACATAACCCTATACTGTATACTTTATGAATCAATAAAAAATTTACAATTTTTAATTATAAACCTGTGTTTTCTATCAAAATTACTTCTTGCGTGAATTTTGGACCATCCTTTAAAAGCTTAAACCATGATAGTCCTCTATGATTTCAATATGCTTAGTGGTGATTTTTAGAAGATCAACTTTTTATGTTGCAGTGTATTTGGTTTTCATTTTCATGAATAATATTTACTTGTCCTTTTCTCCAAGTAACTAGAATATTGAGTTTCAGGTTATAGCATCTTAAGTTAATACAGCCCTGAAAATGACAGCTTTGGTATTACCAATAAATAAAATCAATGAAATTGGAATGCATTTTCTTCACATTGTGCTAATTTATGAACTATATTTTTAAAACATCTCCATTTATTACTATGAATTTTGAAGAGTTTTAAAAACAATATTACAATTTATAAACATACTATTTTAGGTATTTAAGATGTCATCAGACCTATCTTTTTTTAAAAAATATATTTTATTGATTTTTTTTTTTTTTTTTTTACAGAGAGGAAGGGAGAGGGATAGAGAGCTAGAAACATCGATGAGAGAGAGAGAAACATCGATCAGCTGCCTCCTGCATACCCCCCACTGGGGATGTTGCCCGCAACCAAGGTACGTGCCCTTGACCGGAATCGAACCTGGGACCCTTCAGTCCACATGCCGACGCTCTATCCACTGAGCCAAACCGGTTAGGCCTCATCAGACCTATCTTAAGTGTGCATTTAATAATTATACATAACTGTTATATATAAACTTATACAATTATTATTATTATAATGTGACTAGTATTTTCTATGGAATAAAAAATGTCTAAAGACAAATAGGCATTATTTGTATTACCTGAAAGTATGTGAATTGAGAATGATAAAGATCTGGATATACATGAAGAGTAGTTCCAATCACAAGTAATAGCTCAAATTTGTGGAGAGATGAGCTAATATATCCAGTAAATCCCAAACACCATATCTTCAGAAGTGCTTCCAAGTCAAAAAGTACGGTAAAAGCCACCTAGGTGAACAAAGAGACAGAGGAATTGAAATCTAAAAGTATAATGTATTTAAAAATATTTTATATATTTGTCAGTCCATGAATTTCAGCCACTATCATATAAAATGAGGAGCCCACAATAATCTATTCTAGAATGACATTTTTATTTAAAAAAAAATAGTTTGAAACACACTAACTAGAACCTAGCATACCAAATATATCTTAAGCAATTAGAAAACATGTTAAAATGTTAAATGTTTGCACGTGGCATTATTTCTTCATTATGCACTATTTGATAATATTTAAAAGTCATTTCTATTGATAGAATTACTATATACACAGATAGGGTACATTTTTCTTTTAACTTTATCTTTATTGTTGAAAGTATTACTGCTGTCCCCTTTGCTTTTGTTCCCCATTGACCCCCTCCACCTTCCACTTGCCCCTCCAAGGCCTTCACCACACTATTGTCTGTGTGGATGGGCTATGCATATATGCATACAAGTTCCCTGTTAAGCTCTTTTCACCCATCTGCCCAATGCTGCCTTTCCTCTGAAGTCTGTCCCGTGCTTCTAGGTCTCTGGATCTATTTTTTCCATCAGTTTATAAGGGTGCATTTTTGTATAATTTGTTTACTCTAAAGATAAAGTTTCTATAATGCACATGGTACATTATAAAACAACTTACATATTGGTAAGCAAAATTAAACTAATATATAAATGTTTCAATATTATTATGTCTTGGGCCACAAACAAATAGAGATAGATTCTATAAGGAATTTATGTACCTGCATTAACATATTAGTACATTATATGTCCATATTATTAGTTAATAATCAAAATTACTATATTAATGAATTAGCTTAACCTCTTAATCTATCAATTCTATGAATTTGTTACTACAAATACTAATCTACATTAATTCTATGAATTTGTTACTACAAATACTAATATTATAAAATACACACGTAAATATAGCATGTATTATTTCTTTACTTGTCCTATGGGTAAGAAAACTCATTTTATAAAGAAGGTTGCAACTGGAATGAAAATGTGCAATACAGCTTAACTCCTAATTGAAAAGCACAAGGCTGAGTGTTGGAATCAGTCATAACATATCCCTCTGAGGAGAAACCAGATGATTTATTGGAAGAAATGAAGAAAGAAAGCTTGCTTTCCTTTTTTCTAGGCCAACACAGAATATCAGAAGGGATTTTCGTCCACTCACATTTGAAAAATGTGGAGAAAACCATATTTTTAAAAATAACATTTTAGGAATAAAACACTAAAAGCATTACAAGTGGTTAATTTAGATGTAAGGAAGAAATTAACATTACTTTTCTATCTAGCACTTCTGTAGACTCAAGTTGCTTCTTAATTTGAATTGGCATGTCCTTTTTAAAAATATAAAACAGTAATACATTTGAATTGTTAAATAATCCGAAATATAAAGTATTAACAAAATCCCCTGTGAGACACTTTGCATGTTTCCTCCTTAACATCTCCTGTTTCATCTAAACATAAACTGTACAATCACATAAGTGGGCTTGCATTTTATACGTCACTCTGCAACTTGCTTTTCTCACTCACCAACAATCATAGACAACCACCCCACCCCCCTGGGATAGAGATTTGGTCCTAATTATTCTTTTCATCAGCTGCATATTTCCCATAGCAGTCAATGTTTATTTAATTCAACATTCTCCCTGATGACTCATTGAAGAATAGTTTTTCCTTGATAAGAAATCATCAGGAAAAATGTTAAGCATTTTGCTGCTTCAATAACAAGACTACATTAACCATCCTTATGCAATATTCATATTTATTGAACTTTCATATCTATAAAAAGAATCTCAAACCTAGCATTGCTGGGGCAGAGGACAGGTTTATGGAGCTTTAAATTTAAAAAAAAGTATTAATAAATTCATTCAAAATGTTATAGAAAATCATTTGCCTTCCAGCAAGGTAGGAAAGTGCTTCCTATTTTAAATCTGTACCATCACCAGATGTAATCAAACTTAATCAAGCTTTTGCTTATCTGTTCATGTGTGTATTGATTATTTAGATTTATTTTATTTTTAAGACAGTTTTTCTATTCATAACCTTGCCAATTTTCTATGGTGGTGTTTTGTCTTTTTTATTAGTTCTTGAGGTTGTTGATATTAAGAACAGTCATCTCTGTCTGCTATATGAACTACAAATAGTTTTTCCCTAGTCAATAGTTTGACTTTTAATTTTGGTGGCATTCGCTCTGTAAGCACTTTAAATTTTATCTGGTCACATATTTCTATCTTTATGATTACTTTCTTTACCTTTACATACAAAACAGGTCTTTAGAAAGATTATTATCAAACTGTCATATCTAGGATCACACTAAGTTTTTCTATTTATTTGGACTATATTTTTAAATAAAAATTCCCTATAGGGATGTTGTTTCTTGTGAAATGTATTTCCATGAATTTAATATTCCAGTTACTAATATAAAGGCATTTTTTTACCTTTTAAATTTTTATTTATTTTTTTTACCATTCTACCTAGTTAGTTCCAGTGAAGAGAAAAGCTATTGATTTATCTATATTGACTTTCTTCAACCACCTCAGTAAATTCTTCTATTAATACTAATATTTTTAATAAGGACTCCTGGGTTTTATTAAAATATGTACATTTCATTTGCAATTGAAGATAATATTTTTTCAAGATTGATTTTGGGGTTAATTGGATTACTTTATTAGCTACAATGATACAGTTGTACGGTAATATAGTAAATAATGAAGTGGGGAAAAAGAGGAATCCATGCTCCTCGTTTTCCATGAAAGTTTCTTCAGCATTCCTACATAATAGTTGCAGTGGGTTTTGATAATTAATTTCTACTCTGTTTAAGGGCTTCTCTTCTTTTCCAATTCTACTTAAAGAATTTTAACCTTCAATTTGTTGAGGTAGTCAAATGTATCACAAGAGCCCTTGATGTTAACCATTTGAATATTCCTAGAATAAACACTAAATGATAATGCTAATCTGGATTTTATTGAATAACTAGAGCAGTGATGGTGAACCTATGACACACGTGTCAGAGGTGATATGTGAACTCATTTTTTTGGTTGATTTTTCTTTGTTAAATGGCATTAAAATATATAAAATAAATATCAAAAATATAAATCTTTGTTTTACTATGGTTGCAAATATCAAAAAATTTCTATATGTGACATGGCACCAGAGTTAAGTTAGGGTTTTTCAAAATGCTGACACACCAAGCTCAAAAGGTTCGCCATCACTGAACTAGAGGCCCAGTGCATGAATTCGTGCACCACTAGGGTCCCTTGGCCTGGCCTGCGAGGATCAGGCCGAAACTGGCACTCTGACATCCCCCAAGGGGTCCCAGATTGGGAGAGGGCACAGGCCAGGTTGAGGGACTCCACCAGTGCATGATTGGGGCCGGGGAGGGACTGAGGGAGGGCTCCAGGTTGTGTCTGGCTCATCTCACCCAGTCCCAATCAGCTGGACCCCAGCAGCAAGCTAACCTACCGGTCGGAGCGTCTACCCCCTGGTGGTCAGTGTGCATCATAGAGACTGGTTGGACACTTAGCATGTTAGGCTTTTATTATATAGGATATTTTCTTTATAATTTTTGTAGTTACTTTCATATATGAAATTGGCCTATAATTTTACTCACACTATCATGTCAGGTTTCGTTAAGCTTATGCTAGTTTTATCAAACGTACAGAGTTTTCCATGGTCTCATCTGGAATTGCTTAAATAAAACAAGGAATATTTCATTTTTAAAAGTTGGTAAAGTGCAGCAGGAAAACCAGTGGTTCCATTCCTTTTTGTAATGGTAGATTGAAACTTTCCAGGGTTCTTCTGATCATGTTTCATATTTTATCCATCAATTTGACCCTTTTCCAAGAAATCATCATTTTCCTCTAGATTTTCAAGAACTGTGTTTAAAGTACATTTTTCCAGAAAGGATTGGTTCTGTCAAGGTTCAAGGGTTATCTTACATATTTGGTACCCCCTTTAAATCAGTTTTGTAGCTGATGTTTCTCAGACCCTAAAAGTAATGTGACTTGGACCACCAATCCCATATGAGGGCAGGATTGTGCCTCCACATTTTCAGTAAAGCTTACTCTTTTTCCACCCACGTGGGGTCAAGGTCAAGACAGAAGTTTGCCAGATTACTTCCTACTCTCATTGTGCCCTGATGTTACATGAGGTTCTCTGCTCTGACATTTCACTGCACATAGCCTTTTCTCCAGTCCTGAAACAAGTTCTAGGTGACAAGGATATGCAAATGCCCTCAGGGCAGCCACTGGCTTAAGCGCCCATTGGGCATTTTGCACTCACATCATTTGCCCTTTAGACTATTCCTTAATTTTTAGCACATTCTGCTAAGTATTTTAAATCTTTTAATATTTAGGTGCCATTTTTAGTTGTTTTACCTTTTGGAACCACCTTGTATGCGTTTCCTAATAATACTTGGTTTTGTGTTTAAACATAATCAAGTTTTCTAGGTCTTTTGATGGGAAAATTCAACCTGTCCATATTTAATGTACCAAAGTTATAGTTGGTCTTACGTTTCCTATTTATTGTATGAATGTCATTCTTATTTCATCTTTAAACCTTTTCTTATCTTTTCTGGCTTGGTCAAATTGTTGATTTCTACTCCTTCCTTGCTAATTCAGATGTTCTACTCTGATAATCCTCCAGATTATGCCAATGATCATAAATCAACCTATACTTTTTATTATTGCATTTAATTGGAATCGTTGTAAACTCCTCCCTTAGGCAAATTTGCTTACACACTTATCCCTCACACCTTGCCAATCTACATTTCAAAGTACTTCTATCATCCTGCTCTCCATCGATATCACACACCTTCTTTCATGCTCTCTATTGATATCACACTCCTGCTTTTCCCAAGATCATACACAAATTAAATTATAGTTTCTTGAGTTCTTGATTTTTTAAAGGTTCTTATTTGACATTTTATCACCACTTTTCTTTCATCTTCTCTTATCTTTTCCTATAGATTGAGATGAATTTATTTTATGATACTTTAGAGTAGTTTCCTCAAAGAAACATCAAGGCTTGTATACTCTCTTAATCCTTTCCTATCTAAAAGACATTTTTAACTCTGACATGAATATTTTGGCTGCACACAGATTCTTAAGTTGCTGTTCTTTTTACTTTCCAATATTTTAGATGAGTCATCAAGTGAGCAACATATTTATCTGTCTTAGTTTTGGAGGTTATTTAAGCATTTCAGAGTCTTCAAAAGGTATTTTCTTAATGCTTGAAACCAAGGAAGGACACCAGGATATTCCTAGAAATGCATTTTTTTTTTCATTTAATCTCCCTAAAATTTAGTGAGTCTTCTAATCTACAGATTGGTGCTTTTCCTCAGTGTAGGAAAAAGCTCTTCTCTTGCTTATTATTATTTGTTTTCTATCTATTCTCCTTTTCCTTCATAAGCTGCTGTTATTCACCTAGGTAACTAGCCTCTCATGATTTCCAATCATTTTTTCCACTTGATCTCCCATACTAATAATTAGCTCTCAATAATGACCATATCCATTTTCAAAATTCATTTTTTTTGAAAAATTTAGCCAAAGTTTCAGAAAGTTTGTTTTTGCTTGAATTATCTGTCTTTGAGATATTAAAAAAAACCCCACCTTTTATCTCTTCCATCAATTCTACTTAATGGGGAAATTTGTACTAGGTGTTCATCTTGGATTTCTGAATCTCAGCCTCAGTTTCTGAGTCCCTTAGAATAAAAATAATGTTTTCTTTGCTTGCTCATGCCTATGTTTGTTTTTATACACTCTCAAGAAAATACGGGGTAGCAGAAAGAATTGCAATTTTTTGATAAATGACCTAACAACCCATGGCCCTTTGGTGGGTATCAGGTTGAAGCTGCTCCAAGTCAGGATTCCTTACCAGCTGCTGGAATCCATTCCCACCATTTACCTGGTAGTGATTCAGCTTCCAGGGAAGTTCCATTCCTGGACTACAAGCAAGCAGTGTCTTTGAAATTGAGTTTTCCCATCAGGCAAATAACAATGCAAATGGATCCAGCTGCATATTTTATTATGAATTATGATTATTTAAATAGCTCATTCCATCTGTCTTTTTTATACAAAGTAAAGTAATTACTTGCATTTCTATTTAGTTGGATAATCTGTCCAGATATATTTCAGGCATTTATTAGTATAGTTGACCCTGGAATAATATGGGTTTGAATTGTGTGGGTCCACTTATACACAGGTTTGAAATGTGTGGGTCCACTTATATAATGAATACCTGTACTGTTTTTGATCCATGGTTGGGAGTCTGCAGATATGGAGGACCAACTCTATGAATTGTTCTATACCATCTACACTAATAAAAGACAAACATGTAAACATGCAAATTGACTGTACCTTCGCTACACCTTAAGCCACGCCCACCAGCCAATCAGAGCGACTATATGCAAATTAACCCAACCAAGATGGCGGCCAGCAGCCAGGGAGCTGGAGCAAGCAGGCAGCTTGGTTGCCCCAATGATGGAGGAAGCTTCCTGCCTGCTGCAGCCGAGGCTCTGAGCTCCACTCAAAGCAACAAAGTTTCAATTATAGAAGGTAAATAAACCTCAAATACCTGCTTTCAGCCAGCCGTGGCCATGGAGCTGGAACAAGCAGGAGTGGTTTGCCCTTGGAGATGGAGGAAGCCAAGCTTCCCTCTCGCCCACCCTGGCTGGCTCTGAGCTCCTCTCAAGGCCACAAAGTTTCAATTATAGAAGGTAAACAAATCCCAGAATAAAAGAAAAAAAGAAAAAAAGGAGAGGCTGGGAGCTTCCATTGCCGGGGGGCTTGGCCAGCCTAAAAACGGCCCTCAGCTCCTCACCCAGACTGGCCAGGCACCCCAGTGGGGACCCCCACCCTAAAGGGGGTGTGGCCAGCCTGAAAACAGCCATCAGCCCCTCACCCAGGCTGGCCAAACCTCCATGGGGTGAGGGTCCCCACTGGGAGGGGGTTGACCAGTCTGCAAACAGCCATCAGCCCCTCACTCAGGCTGGCCAGGCACCCCAGTGGGGACCCCCACCCTGAAGGGTGTGTGACCAGCCTGCAAAAACCCATCAGCCCCTCACCCAGGCTGGCCAGGCACCCCAGTGGGACCCCTACCCTGATCCGGGACACCCATCAGGGCAAACCAGCTGGCCCCCACTCGTGCACTAGGCCTCTATCCTATATAATAAAAGGGTAATATGCAAACTGACCCTAACAGCAGAACAACTGGGAATGACTGGTCACTATGACACACACTGACCACCAGGGGGCAAACGCTCAATGCAGGAGCTGCCCCCTGGTGGTCAGTGTGCTCCCACAGGGGGAGCTCTGCTCAGCCACAAGCCAGGCTGACGGCTGACAGTACAGTGGTGGTGATGGGAGCCTCTTCCTTCTCCTCAGCAGTTCTAAGGATGTCCGACTACAGTTTAGGCCTGCTCCCCGCTGGCAAATGGACATCCCCCAAGGGCTGCCGGGCTGCCAGAGGGATGTCTGACTGTCAGCTTGGGCCCAATCCCCCAGAGTGCAGGTCTAAGCCAGCAGGTGGACATCCTCTGAGGGGTCCAAGACTGCAAGAGGGCACAGGCCGGGCTGAGGGACACCCCTCTCCCCCAAGTGCACAAATTTTTGTGCACTAGGCCTCTAGTTTTATATAAGGGACTTGACCATTTGCATATTTTGAAATTTGTGGGGATCTTGGAACCAACCCCCTTTGAATACTGAGGGCCAACTTAAGTTTTGGGGGAGTTAAAAGTTATGTGCAGATTTTCAACTACATGGGGATCGACACCTGGCCACCATGTTATGGAAGCATGTCCTATAAGCATCACCTGAGCATGTGTCCATTCTCAGAACTTTCTGTCAATCCCAAGCAGTCAGCAGCGCAACTTGTGGGAGGGAGGATTCCACTTGTCACTCCCAGCCTAGGAGGGTGCCATTGCCTTGGCCTCTTCACTGCTGCCCTGGGACCTTTCTTCTGTCAGGTACCCTTTCAGTACATTACTCATCTGTGAGTGCTTACAAGGTGTAACTCATTTTTTTTAGGAGTGAAGGCAAGATTTGTAAGAGTATCATAAACTTTCATATATATTTTTGTCACATTACTTGAAAAAAATTGAAAACAGTACATGAAAAAGCATAATTTTTCTTCTTACTATTTTTCTAAATCACTATTTTTCAATGTTTATTTAAATAATCTACCCTTAAGGAGTACTTTCAGATATTTTGTTCCTAATGACCATACCATATGGCAGTTTTTTTTTATTTTATTTTTATTTTTTTATTTTATTGCTAAAAGTATTACAAAGGGTATTACATATGTGTCCATATGGCAGTTTTAAACCACAGATATGTGATATATCTGTTTATGCATTTCACATATCTATTTCTGCTTTATATAAAGAAAGAGTAAGATGTTTTCTGCCTCTTTAAGAACCAATTTCTACCCCAAAGCGGTGTTTTCACCCACTGTTGATAACATATACTCTACAGATATATCAGATTTAGTGTCACCATAGTACAGTTTAACTAATTTTCAGGAATGTATTCTTATGAGTTCATTAAACAACAAATTTTATTATTTCTTTTCCAAATTTTCATTTTATAGTAACACATATGCTATTTAATATATACTATAACCAACTCTCTTGCCAAGAAAATGATCATTAATGCAATGAAGATTTTTAAATTAAAGGTTATTGTTCTAAGAAAAATAATATATTTGTTCTCAAAACAGCATATAAGGAGAAAAATAAGAAAATAGAAAATGACATGCTTAATATAAATGGAACACTGGAAATTGTTCTGCCCTTTTAATTCAATGACTAATGTATGCACATTTATAGGTGACAAATTATAAATGAGGTGATTATGCCAGGCAGGTCCGAGAAGATAAAATGAGAGATTCTGACCATACGTGGAAAGATATTTAAAATGTATTATTCAAGATTTGTGTTACCATCTCTATTTCATAATTTCAAATAAACATATGGATATTCATGAGAAAATGAATACATATTTATCACAAAAGAAGGTGATAGGACAAAATTCATAAGACACTCAATTTGGGTAACCCTGTTCTCTTAAATGAAATCCAGATTAAATAACACCCAAAGAAAAGATTACCTGTGTCATTCTAGAGTTGTCTTTAAATCAGCTACACTTAGTCTGTAGTGTAGCTTCAGTGTCCTATATAAAGAGCAAACTTTTAAAATGGATCACTGAATAGTAAAAAAGTCACTATTTTATTTTTTTTCACCCAACAAGACCTGCCCAATCCTCCAAAAACAGACAATGAAGTTATTGCCAGAAGAAGAAACTTATTTAATTAAAGTTTCCCAGAAAGTGAAAAATAAAACTTTCTGGTAATATGAAAGACTGCTGCTATGGCAAGATGAATTACTTTCTTAATTTGATCTCTTGTGATTAATGAGCAGAAATGTGAGTATCAGATTTCGTTTGAACTAAAATAAATGGCTCTTTCATTTAATTTCATTTTAACAGATCTCTTAAAACCCCGTGTCTCCAGAGGAACACAGAAATTACTTTTCTAGAAAAGATGACTTTCTGCAAGATGGCATTTCTGCTTCAAACACATAGCAATCATAGACAAACGGGAGACCAAAGAGACATCCTGGAGTCCTAAGCAAGATAAACCTCTTTACCAGAAATATGGCTAAAACACACACTGTTAGAACTGCTTGCTTCATTGATCTATCTCTCCTATCAATTTGTGAGTTTCTTTTGCTAAAATTATTAATCTTCTGTGAATAACACTGTGCTGATAAATTTCTGTTCAATGCACAGTTTTAGTTTACAGATATATTTTACATAACAATAGAAAAGTAGTGTTCAAATTTTCTTATTTCTTAAGAAAATGAGAATACACATTTTAAAAATATGTTCCTTATAAAATGTGATTTTATGTATATTAATACCAATGTATTATCTTAGATCAAAATGAAAACTCTTACAAAAGAAAGTAAATCTTTACCTTTTTATATTTATGCATAGCCTAGAAAACAAAGACAAGTTTTTCCTCTATCTTAACTAATTTTAAATTCAGGTTAAATAATCTAATGTAACAAAAGTTTCCAGTTTCTCAACAGAAGCCAAGTAGCTTTATTTATGCCTAAAGGATGTTTTTTATACTGCAAGTTGACTCTTAATGGGTTGAGTGGTTTATTTTGGATTTTCAAAATAATTTATTCTGGAATACAATGTGGGAGCTCAAGAAATTATTTCCTTAAAATCTCATGGCTTTTTGTAATCTATTTTAAAAAGAAACTTTCTAAAATATTACATAATGCTATTGTCTTAATTACTGTATCATTATAGTCCATAAACTTGAACTGCTGTCATTATAGCCATTTTGAGGACTAAATAAGATAATATATTCCTTTAAAGCACTTAGCAAAATAATAGAAGGTCCAAAAAAAAATTGGTAGCTATTATTGTCATTAGCTTTACTGTGTTTGATTTTAAAACATGAAGATGTTAGCTGACCTGCTCGAGTTTCTATAGCTTAAACCAAGATCAAGCTCACTGCTTATTTTTATAAATAAAGTTTTACTGGAACACAACCATTCTGAGACCACACTCACTTTTGCACAGCAGTGGTGGAGTTTAGTAGTGAGACAGTGGCCTAAAAAACATTTTCTAAGCCCTGACCAGTTTGGCTCAGTGCCTAGAGTGTTGGTCTGTGGACTAAAGAGTCCCAGGTTCGATTCCGGTCAAGGGCATTTACCTTGGTTGCGGGCACATCCCCAGTAGGGGGTGTGCGGGAGGCAGCTGATCGATGTTTCTCTCTCATCGATGTTTCTGACTCTCTATCTTTCTCTCTTCCTCTCTGTAAAAAATCAATAAAATATATTTTAAAAAACACATTTCCTAAAATGTTTACTCTCTGGCTCTTTAAGAAAGTTTATTGACCCTTGGCTTAAACTCAAACCACCTTTATAAACTTTTTTGAAAAAAAATAATATTTTATTAAAAATTAAGTTTGATTAAAACAACCTATCCACACTCATTTGAAACAAACTACTTTTATTCAAGCACAAGTTTCTGATAAAAAAAATTATAATGTAATTCGAATAAAGACCAAATATGCTTTGGAACACTCAGACACCCAACATCAATCAACCAAAGTGAAACCAATTCTGAATGTTTCGATAGTTCAAGAATATAGTGATGACTATATAATTCAGAGAATTAAATCTCCACTATCTGGTTTATTAAAATAAAATTCACTTTCAGTGGTTTGAGAAGGAGTCAACAATTAATAGACACATGATATGTACTAGATTCTGCTATACAACCTATTTTTCTGGGGGTTTTTTTAAGTTAGAAAAAAATCCTAATATTACATATAAAAAAGAAAATGACAAGGATTTATCATCTACCACTGGACTCTACCAATCCACTTAAATAGTATCAGCAGACTCTACAATATTAAGTTATTTGAAATTTTGGTGAAATTTTTACAGCATGATTGTAAATGAGCTAACACTTTAAAAACACATTAGAAAACAGACCAATTTTGTGTGTGGAAAAATTAGGTAACATTTACTGGAGCATTCCATTCCCAGTAAATGGTGTATATATTTATTCTACAGGGTTGATTTAGTATGACTGGCCACCACCCTGGGCTGGGTTACCGAATAAATATTAATGCAATCTATAATATCCAGCATTGTTCCTTCTAGAGAGATTGACACAATCTCAATTATGTGTTGCCATTTCTGTTTTTTATTTTGTCATTAGTGCAGTTTTAGTCTCTGGTTCTAATACTACTGTGTAATTCTTCCACCACACCTAACTTTCCACCTCATTCTACCAGAGCCTTTAACTAACCTTTGGGTGTCTTGTTCCATGTTCATCAATTCCTTCCACGCTCTCAATCTCCACTCACATGATCAGCTTCCTCTGTCCTAGCCTCAGCCGGTTCTTTCCCAAATGCATACCTTCCCCCACAGTCTCTTTGAGAAGAGGATGGCCCATGTAGGATAACATGCGGATGAGGAAGAGCGCTCCATCCAGTACTCCTCCATGCCCCTTTGACATGTATTCCATTAGGTTAAAACGTCTTCTTACAACACAGTCCCAGGGGCTGCCCTCTACTATCTGTCACTGCCACTGGCCCCTGCCTACATTCCTTTCCATAAGAAGTGGCCTCATATGGTTGACTTCAATGTCATTGCAAAGATTCAGCCAACACCTTAGCTTGATAGTTCCTTGCTATTTCTGTCTCAACTCCATCATTATGTTTAAGCCACTCACATCCATATAAAACCCTAGATTTTGTATTTACCCAGAATTATTCTAAAATTCTAAACCCTGGGTCCCATTCTCTGACCAAAATCTTACCTTCTAGCTCTTCAAAATCTTATTCTATCACTTCAACTATATCGGTTCTTTCTTTGACCATTTAAAGACTCTATACTTCATTTTGTTCTTTCATTTTTTCTTCTTATTTTCATATCCAACTTAGACCACAGGGTCATTACTTCAACTCCTTTGCCAGCCACCCAAAGTTCCTGGTCCCTTGTTTCTCAGCTCTATAAGCCTGAAAATACTCTAAAGCTGGATCAATCTAAATGTTGGATTTCTCCCCTTTATGCAAGGCCTAAAAAAGTCACAGACCTGTCTAAATTAGTATCTCTATAAATTTGTAGTCTCAAAATTTAGCTGTATCTTCAACATTGCATTTCGTGTATCTTTAAATAGCTCTTTTGCATTCTCCACGGTACCCACTTCCTCTCTCCTTTCTCCACAACCTTCCCAATTCATTGCCTCATCATCAGGCTGGATAGAGACCTTGCTTCCTATTCACAGGACAAATAGAAATCATTTGATGGGAATTTCTTTAACATTCAATCTCTGCATTACAAATTCACTTGCAAATATTACTATTGGTCCATATTCCCCTCTGCTTTTAATGACAAAGCATTCTTTGTGTGATGGTTTTGTAACAAAATTATAGGTGCTGATTATAATTGCCTATTTTAAAAAGACTTTGGTTAATAAGATTATATAGGTTTCAAGTGTACAATTCTATGATACATCATCTGTATATTGTATTGTGTGGTCACCACCCAAAGTCAAGTCCTTTCTGTCACCATATATTTTATCCCCCTTATACTTTTCTACCTTCCCCCAGCCTTTTTTCCCTCTGGTAACCACCATATTGTTGTCTGTGTCCATGAGTTTTTTGGTCTTGTTTTTTGATTGTTGCTTTCAGTTTTATATCCCACATATGAGTGAAATCATATGAGTTTTGACTTTTCCATCTGACTTATTTCACTTAGCATGATATTCTCAAGATCCATCCATGTTACTGCAAATGGCAGTATTTAATTTTTTCTTATGGCTGCATAATATTCCATTATATCCTATCTAATAAAAGAGCAATATGTAAATTAACTGTCACTCTGCAACAAAGATGGTGGCACCCAGAGTGGCCGGGGTGGGACCTTGGCAGCGTCACCCTGGCAACGTGAGCCCAGCATCTACACCCCGGCTGTGCAGAGGGAGGGGAGGGGCCTTGGGCTGGAGGCCAGGGTGAGGGACGCTGGCATCGTTGCAGGCCGGGATGAAGGACTCCCCTGTGCACGAATTTTGTGCACTTGGCCTCTAGTATATATGACATCTTCTTTATTCAATCATATAATTTCTTCATGAGCCCTCTCATTGATCCTCCACAGCATATAAAACTTATTTACTGTCTATATTTTTTACTAAACTGTAAGATCCATATACCATGCAGCAACTAGGCAGCATCACATCACAAAGACTCCACTCCAGCGAAAGTTTGGTACTAATAATAACTTTGTTACAGGAAACAAGCCTCCATGAAGAGAGGAATTCATAAGTGACTTCTGAGAATGTCTTGATACCCACATAGATGTTTATATTCAACTAGAGGCCCAGTGCATGAAATTAATGCAGGGGAGGGGGGTGTCCCTCAGCCCAGCCTGCACTCTCTTGTAATCCGGGACCGCTGGCTCCTAATAGCTCTCCTGCCTGCCTGCCTGATCACCCCTAACCACTCTGTATGACTGCCTCATCACCCCTAACCACTCGCATGCCTGCCTGATAGCCCTTAACCACTCGCCTGCCTGCCTAATCGCCCCTAACTGCTTGTCTGCCTGATCGCCACTAACTGCTCGCCTGCCTGCCTGATCGCCCCTAACCACATCTGCCTTGGCCCCTGCCATGGTGGCTTCATCCAGAATGATATATGGAATTCCGGAATGATGTCCAGAAGGTCATTTGGCTGTCTGGTCTAATTAGCATATTACGCTTTTGTTATTATAGCTAAGTGTATAACATCAATTATTTTCCTGAAAAATTTATGCGTGAGTGGATTGAATTTTTATGAACCAAATCAATTTTTAAATGCACTGGGGGAATTCTTGATATCTAGGAGGACTCAACTTTATGGCAAATTGATTTTTTATGTGAAAAATGCTTTTGTAATAAAAATAAATGGCAATTTTTCTGCTTTTTAAGTTTACTTTTTCATATATTTATTTAGTATATGTATACCTCACTTATATGATGAATGGGTTTCTAAAGAGTTATATACTACATCAACCAATTTTTTCCATAAATATGTAATCACTGAATTCAAGATATATTTTAGAAATAATTTTTCACAATGACAAAACATAGTGGTCTCTGGAAGTCAGTAAAAATATGTAAGAATCAAATATTAACAAAGTTGCTGAAACAGTAAGAAGTACTACTTTAAAATTCTAGCTGGTATGTAGAAGATGCTTATTAAATCACTAACCTATCTGCTTCTGGCTTGACATATAAGTGCAGGTTGGAACAGCTCAGTCTCTAGTAGAGAAATTATTGTACTATCTATTTCAATTTCCTTCCAGCCCTGTCCTTGGTACTGTTGAGCTGGCTTGCTTGTTTACAACCTTCTGAACCTGTGGTTGTTTACACTTAGCAGGAAACAGACTACAGCAACATGGAAAAGGGAGAGAACATGAGAGGTGGATAGGAAAACAGCAAGATGGCAAGAGAAACACCCAGGGCAAAGGGTTGCCTTGACGATGCAACACACTGTGGGGAAGATACTTAGGCTCATGGTGACAGGAAATAAATCAGGCAACATAGTGGCCAAGGGAAACACTTTAGAAACAGTTTTGATTGAACTCAAGTAATTAACAAATTGAAATTAATTTTCACATTTACGAAAGGCACCTTTACCCCAGGGAGCAGCTTACCTCTGCAAGATAGAACTCATCATATTGCCTTCGGAAGCTCTCTCCTTTGTGATAGTTGCTAGCAGCCACTATCACATCCACTGTCACCATGCTCAGGATGAACATGTGGAAAACTGATGACCGCATCATTTGCTGAGGAGGCAAAACAGATGAACTGTTAACAAAGAAATAACCCTTATGATTAAACATAATTGTGTGCCTAGACCTGGACATGCAACATCTTTATGACACACTGCTGTGCAGAGCAGTGCTTCTAAGATAACTTGATGAATGTCAATCACTGCTGAATAGTGTTAGCAAAATAATCTTTGTCTTCAGGTAGTGCAAAAATGGCTAAGGAGGTAGTTTTGGAGACTTTTAGTTGAAAATGGAAAAATATATTCATTTCACTTGTATATAGCCCACATCTGAATTTTCATTGATGAGTTAAGTAGCTTTTATCCTTAATACTGACTACATGAAGAAATTATTTTTAAAAAGCTGATGTCACAAAACAACTGTTGCTTTATTCTGTTAAGAGAAAATGCTACTGAAGATAAAAAAACATTTTAGGTAGCCTTAGCTGGTTTAGCTCAGTGGATAAAGTATTGGACTGAAGATCGAAGGGTCCCAGGTTCGATTCCTGTCAAGGGCACATAGCTGGGTTGCAGGCTCAGTAGGGGGCATGCAGGGGGCAACCAATCAATGATTCTCTCTCATCATTGATGTTTCTATCTCTCTCTCCCTCTTCCTTCCTCTCTGAAATCAATAAAATATAGTTTTAAAAAACACATTTTATATATAATCATAAAACTGGAAAAGTGGGAGAAACCTAAGGTCTATTTTTTATTACTTCTGTAAATTAATTATTTATTTAAATTATTGTTTTTAATAATTTATTTTTAAACCACTTTATTGAGGTTTAATTGACATAAAATAAAAAAGCAGTATCTACTGAACATATACATTCAATGAGTTTGGGAATAAGTATACACCCATGAAACCACCACCATCAAGGCCATAAACATATCTGTCACCTTCCAAAGTTTCCTCCCACCTCCTTTATTATTAATATTATTATTATTAGTAGTAGTAGTAAGAACACTTAACATAAGATATAGCCTCTTAGCAAATTATAAGTATACAATAAAGTATTGGTAGCCATAGGTACTATGCTGTATAGAACTTATTTATCTCAAATAACCGAAACTTTATATAAATATTTTTTAAAAAATTATACAATAATCACCGATGTTTACATTTATATTCACTACGTGCCTGCAGCTGTTGTAGGTGATTTACATAAATCAACTCATTCAATGCCACAACAGCACCAGGAAGTTTCTCTAATTTTAGAGAAGGAAACTGTCTCAGAGAAGTTAAATGATTTTCTGACTACCACACAAGTATTGAAGGTGGAATCATAATTTTCACCTAAGTCTGGTCTAAGTCCACTGCCTCCACTGAAGTGAGATAATTCACATTCAAAAATAATGACTATTATTATAAAGGCTAATGTGTATTGAATCCTTACTATGTTCCAGGCCATACTATAATTATGTTTTTTTATTTTATGTCTTTTTTCTCCACCATAGCCCTGACATGATGGGATATATTGCTCATTTTTTCCAGTGAGTTTAAAGGGATGAAGTCATTTGTCTGAGGTCACACAGCAAGTACACAGCAGAGACGGCTCTCGTACCCAAGTCTGTTTAAAGTCCATTACAACATAGGAAATATAGTCAATAATACTGTAATAACTATGTATGGGCCAGAATTCATAGACAGTAATATTATAATAACTATGTAATAATTACATTGGGAGACCACTTTATAAAGTACATGATGTCTAAGCATTTTGTTATACACCTGAAACTGATACAGAATAATATTGAATGTAAACTGTAATTGAAAAAAATACTTAAAAGTAGGTAGATAGATAAAGGCACACTTTTTTTTTTGGTTAAATTATACTTTGTGATCTAAAAATATCTCAAAGATGATGATTATTTTAATGGCATCCTTAGTATAATTCATGAGTATATATAAGAGACACATGTGGAGAAAAGTCAAAATTAATGAAAACATATAAATACATGTTTTTTTTTAAAGTCCATTCTGAAACAAACTGCCCGCTGTGGGGTAGAGTACACAAAAGGAGAGAGTAGTGGCAGAAGGCCCTGGGCAGCAGCAGGGGAGAAGCTGATCTGTGGAAAGGAGCTGAGAGCACAACAAACCACTGCATCACATCCCTCTGTGCCCCCTTCTCTGGGGACCAGCGCCACCATGCTACTCTTTCCTGATGACCCCTCCTTTCTTCTCAGTACTTAGGGGCACATATCCTTACCCTCTGATGTGACCTGAGAATTCTTCAGTCTTTGCAATTATAAGAAGCTGACTAAAGCAGAACCTGGGAATGGGAAGAAGAGGACTACCACTGAGTGCCTTCTCTCTGCATCCACATTCATGTTGTCACGTGGCCTTCAATGCCCTGCAGGGGTCATTAGCAGCTTGGGCTGTAAGACGAATTGTGTGGAGTTCCACCACACACAAGCTGTGGGGCTCTGGGCTCATCATTTAAACCTCTGTGTGCCCCTCTGTGCTTCACTTTACTGAGTTTTCTCTTCAGTAAAGTGAAGATAATAGTGGCTACTCCAAAGGTTGTCATCAATTTTAAATAAGTAAATATTGATAAAGCCCTTAGAATAGAGCTTGCATATTGTAAGTGTTTTATAAAGATATGCAGCAAAAATAAGTACCATTCTGTGAATCAGGTATTTTTCTATTCAGGAATGAGAAATTAATAGGCCAAGGTCAAATAATTAATTATGTTGTATATTTGACGGAGTCCACAACCAAGTGAGACAAATAAAAGTCAGAATGTCTATTATGACAGAGCCATTGGAAAAGCAGACATTTAATAAGGTTTTGTGTCACCATGGCTATTGAGGCATTCCTACATCCATTTGCCTTTGATTTGATTTTAGAGGTAATATAAAATCAAATTCCAGAACTGCCAATCAACATATTTAAATGTATGTCAATTTACTTGCAGAAACTACTGACCTTCATAGCATAGATAAGCAAGTCAGTTGCAAATTTCTATTCTCATTAGAATTTTCATTGTTATTTAGTTTTTCTTGCATGTGAGAGTCAAATTTCATAACTATGATTCCCTTTCTATACTCCTTTCATTTCAACTGATTTCCACTTCATTTGCATGACAGAAAAGCCACAACTTTCTCTTTCTATTTTCCTTAGCTCTGGGTTTATATCTTAAGTAAACTGTTATTACTGAAAGGTCCAAACAAAGCTTTTAGGCATGGCTGTCAAAAATCTTTAAAATTGGTTTTGTAACTGTCACAGCTTCACTTTGGTGCTGTCATTATAATTAGTTTTATTTTGTCTGAATGACTACGTGTCCCTGTTGGTACAGAGTCATTAAAATAATCCCTTGCAATGGATTTTGATATACTGGAATCACCATTACTTTGCTTTCTCCAAAGTAATAACTTTCAAATGTTAAATAAGAATTAAAGTGATAAATATGTGCAGTAGCTAAATTTAAATATTCAAACCAGTAACTCCAGCTTTGAAGTTGCTAGTGAAACAAGCCACTTCAACTCAACTCAATTCATCCAATATGTGAAACTGACTATCGGCTTCTTAATGTAGAAGGACTGGCAACACTACATTTAGACTCATATTTGTATCTGTAGGACAGTCCAAATGTATATCCTTTAATTTTTTATTTTCTTATAAAAATTAATGTAAAGAAAAATGTTTACATTGAGTCAGTGCCACAAAATAGTATTATATAACTTGAGATTTTTCCAAATTATTATTTAATATGGATAGAAAATTTATATAGAGATATAAACACATAAATACATATATATGTATATATACACATACTAATATATATTAATATATATTAGTATATATTAATATATAAAGAAAAGCTTCAAAAGTAGAGTATGCTAATGTGCAAAGTACTGGAAAGCAGGTATTTTTACCAAAAGGCAATGTCGCTAGGGCACATGGACTGCAGTTATTAACAGAAAACAATGAAATATAAAGATGCTCGTGAAAACCAGTGAAGACAGGAAACGTTGGCCGGGACACCGAACAGTGAGCAGGTGCTTCGGGAGTAAGGCTCTGAGGAAGGAGGGCCCTGTCCCCAGCTCTGAGGTGGATGCGCAGCCAACCGTCTAGGCTCCAGGCGGGGAGAATACAACTGGAAGGATTTGAGAACAGGGCACCGCTGCAGCCTCCAAATAAGTCTCTAGCTTCCACTCCCAAGTGGATCTGCTTTCCAGACTTCGACAAGGCCTTCTCAGGAGGAGATATATATATATATTTAGTATAAGACTCTTCAGGTCCTGCATTTGTACTTAAATTTTTAAATTTCTTTTCCATCGCTATGTCATTTTGGTTTATATATTTTTTTTAAATCTGAGAAGTTTTGTATATATGTTTACTTTGGCTTTGATTTGAGAATGACTGATTTCTGTATATGACAGCTGGAATGACCAAATACGAAGAAGAGACAATAATAGAATCATCCCCAAGGCAGCAATATCTGTCAAAAATACTCCGGAGCCTTGCTCCTCAAACTGGGAATCCTGAGCCATCAGTTTCCTGAGAGCATACTGAAAATGCAGGGATCTCAGGCCGCTCCCATACCTACTGAATCAAAGTCTGCATCTTTAAAAGGCCCCCAATGATTAATGTGCATATTAAAATCTGAGAGTCTACGCTGTGGTAGATATTCCTTGGGTTGCAGGTTAAACTGGATGACCTATACATTTTTTTTTTTACAAACTTGCAACCTCATGACTCTTAACGTCTATAATCACTGAATGGAATATAACAAATACTGGTTAGAATACTAGGGTAACATATTAGGATATACCATCACAAAAATGGATGCCTACCTTCCCCCCCACCGTCTCCAATTCAAGAGAAAAAAAATTAACTAAACCAGTTTGACTTCATAAGGACAAAATTATGTGATGGCTTTTTAACCATTTGGGGGGTATTATGAAGACACCATCACAGACTCTTTCATGAAGCCTAGAAATGAAGCCTCTAGAAACTGGAAAAGGCAAGGAAACAGTTTTTCCCTCTAGAAGTAGTGCAGCCTGTTGATACCAGTGAAACCCACTTGGGACCTGTTAAGCTATAAATAATAAATTTGTATTGCTTTGAGTCACTAAGTTTGTGGTAATTTGTTACAGCAAGAATAGAGAATTAATACAAGTATTGTTTATGATTTAATATGACAACAACATTTTTCACTGATTCAATACTTCTGGCATACTATTATTAACTGTGTGCATTTATTCAATAGCTACCAAATCCCTACTGTGTATCTAAAAACTGGTAGGTCCTAGGAATACAGGATGAAGTAAAACTGCCTAACTCCAGGACCACAAATTTGGGCAGATCTAGAGCTTAGAGAGCAGTGGATTTCCTTGTATAAAATAAAAGTCAAAGTGAGTTCTAAAAATGGCATTGTACTGCACCTGGAGGCAGGCTGGGGCGCGTCCCTGAGGCTTGTTGACATCCACAGCTACCAGCTGCCATCCGCCAGCAGCGTCTTCGTGAAACATCTTCAAGACAAAGAGGGAGAGGGAGATGAGTCAGAGACACTTAGTAAGGAACACTGAGAACTGTAACTTTATATCTCCAACATTTTATATTTTTTATCAAAGATTTGTTTTCTTATAGATTTATGTTTAAAACCTGAGTCTTTTCAATTATGTTCATCTTAACACTGAAAACTTAAGTGAATAATAGTAACACAAGTGAAATAAGCCAGAGAAAGACAAGTATCACATGATTTCACTTATATGTGGAATCTGATGAACAAAATAAACGAAAGAATAAAACAGATCCTGAGACATGGAAGCATGGACTAGACTTGAGGAATCTCAGAGGGAAGGCGGGAGGGTGGGGCAGGAAGAAATGAACCAAAGAGCTTATATGCATAGATGCATAACCCATGGACACAGACAATAGTGTTGTGAAGGCCTGGGGAAGGGGTGGGAGTGGGGAGGAAGGGAACAATGGGCGGGGGGGGGGGAGGACATCTGTAATACTTTCAATAATAAAGATAAATTTAAAAAATAAAAAGTAAAATCTACTGCAACTAAAAAAAAAAGAATGGCAATAGCTTGCATTTATTGAGCACTAATTATGTATCAGGTCCTTTCTGTTTTACATATATTTTATATATAATTGCCCAAATATTCTTTTCCACAAGGCTTCAAAGTAGGCATTTTATCCCCATTATATATATTATTATTACATATTAAATTTGGGAGAAAATGAAAATTAGAATTCCAAAGCATTGTGTCTGTTGTGTTTTTACTAGAAATGGTGAATTTTTATTTCTATTTAGTGGACACCTCTCACTGAGCTAACAGAAAAATGTTCTCAGGATAAATAATATAAGAATTGAACATGTGGCATAGGGGTTGAGGCTGGTGTTATTTTAATGACAGGAGACTGACGTGTCACTTAATAAACTTTGTGAATTATTTTAATTAGGCCAAATTAATCTGCTCAGTAGAAATTTTATGTACATATTAATAAAGGAAAAATACATGAGTGATGAAATTCAAGACAGGATACTTAATATCAGATACTAAAATCTGACATCCATTGAATTGGATATTTAGGTTGGTGGATGCCTAGGATATTATCTTACTGCATATTCTACTATCTCAAAAATTAGTCATCTGTCAATATTACATTCAGCTGGAAGACATTTCCCACTTTCAATTTCTTAGGGGTGTGTGTGTGTGTGTGTGTGTGTGTGTGTGTTGGAGTGGTAGGGGGATAATGTGAAATTCAGGATTTTATTTTTCTAAGAAAAGACAGTACAAGCACTCACTGTTTTATTCCTGCCCGAAATTGCTGTTTCATGCACATAAGTAAACATCTTAGCCATACTATGTCCTCATGTTAATCTGACTCTGTGTCCAAAAGGGGTTTTGTTGATGGAAATATGAGAGGATAACAAAGATTCCATTACCGTTTGTTTTCCTGTTACTTTCTATATTATGGCCTCCACAAAACCTCTGGCATTAATTTCCCTGTAATTTGTTTCTATTCTGTGACTGAGAGGCAGGTTGAATGAATTTCCTCACTTTAGAATTAATTTTAAATTAACTCTTCTCTCTGTCTTCCAAAGTAAGAAAATTTTTATGAGATCACTCAGCCACACACACGAAATAAGGTTTCCTTTTTTGAAACTTATCTTAACCATGTAATTACATGCTAGCCAGCCTATGAGAAGTAAGCAGAAATGTTCTTTCTATTTTTTTTTCTTGCAGCTTTTTGGAATATGGATGTGAGGGTTAAAGATATAGCAGCCAACTCAGTCTATGAGGCAACTTTGGGAATGGAGACTATGCAAGGTGGAGCAAAAAGTGCAAGGAGTTAGGATTCGCACCACACCAACTCCAAATGATCTCCTCCAACTTGACATGAGAGAGAAATATATATATATATATATATGCCTAATATGCAAAGTGTCCCCTTAGGAGTTCGACCAGGAGACCGGGAGTTCGATTGCTCGCTATGATGTGCACTGACCACCAGGGAGTGGCACAGAATGAAGGAAGGCCCCGGCCAGCAGCTGGAAAGCTGGAAGGCCCCGATTGGCTCTGATTGCCAGCCAGGCCTAGGGACCCTACCCAGGCACAAAGTTCATGCACCAGGCCTCTAGTTTCACATAAGCTACTTGGGGTTTTCTGTCCTTTGTAGTATGTGCACACACACACATACACGTACACATTAATGCAAAGAAAAATCTAAAATTAATTTGAAATTTTTATGCTCTTTGGATTCTTTCAAAATCAGTTGTGGTTTTTAATAGGTAATCATCAATATAACACAAAATAATTAGATTGTACACTTGATTTCACTATTAAATAATAATATTCAATGACCTCAGCCTCACAAAATGTAATTCTCACATATGATGAGTATATTGTTCCATTGCCACAGGTTCTTATTAGAATCACTGTTGTGTCATGCTAGAATAGACCTTCCCAGAATAGACTTTCATTAAATTACTTTCTCACTTATTTTAAAGATGTATATACGTGTGGAAAACAATGGTCTTGGAATACAGTAAACAAATATTTAGTCAAGTATTGTCATTCTGCATAATGTTGTACACAGTCTTTTTTGGAGACTAAATTCTTTTTTTTGATTGTATGTCTTTTCATATACACATTTCTACTTTAACCCAGCACTGCATATTCATATAGAAGTTGTTTAGGTATTGTAGGTATTCAAATTTTAAGAACTACATATTCACAGAACTACAAAGGAAGAAGAACTCCTAAATGTTCTTTGATCCTATATCAACTCTATCCTTTGCAGTCTTATGTCTTAATTAGGGAATATTTATTCAGTAAACATGGGCCAGCAAGCGTGCTGAACCAGAGATCATGACAGACCCAGAAATTATGACCCTCTTTAGATAATCAGGATATTTACTTACCAATCCCATAATATGACTCTATTGGACCATGATTCACATATAAAACTTAGGTATGAATTGATTGTCAGAGCAATCAATATTGTGTCTCTTATCACTATACAATAAAACGTAGCCTTGTGTGGCCCTAAGTCTTAGCAGTTCTTTCGTTCTACTTTAGGCAAAGTAAGATAAGCTCATCTTTATCATGAATCAGTCTCTATCAGAAGACCACATGGCTGCAGCAGCAGATAGCTGAGGAATGAGAGTAAAGGACTGGGATAGAGGGACACTACTATGTCCAGAATAATTTCTTCCTTTTTTTATCCTCACCTGAGGACATTTTCATTGATTTTTAAAAAATCTTTATTGTTGAAAGTATTACATATGTCCCCTTTTACCCCCCATTGACCCCTTCTCCCACCCCCACCCCTGGCCTTCACTACTCTATTGCCTGTGTCCATGGGCTATGCATATATGCATATAAGTTCTTTGGACATTTTCATTGATTTTTAGAGAGGGGAGAGAGAGAGAGAGAGAGAGAGAGAGAGAAAATGTAGAGAGAAACATTGATTGGTTGCCTCTGAGGATCGAACCTGCAACCCAGGTATGTGCCCTGATTGGGAATCAAACCTGTGACCTTTCTGTGTAAGGGACGGCGTTCCTACCAATGGAACCACACCAGCCAGAGCTGTCCATAATAATTTCTACCAGTACATCTGCATAATTCAAAATCCAGTTCAGGGAGAACATCCTTAGAAACTTGTGGCATGGGTAGTAGTCTTGTTGTTGAGGGACACAGGGGGCTATTACATCATGGCTGTATGAATCTCTTGCACTTTAACCCAAGATACAACTGAATGTGTGGCCACAGTGACCCATATCTGATAATTATGCAGGTATAAAATGTCACCATCGCCATGAGAGTTCAGGCAAATTAATGATTACTAATCTGGAAATATCCACATCACTTTCCTTTTGTTTTCCTGTTAGATTTTGTACTGTGGCCTCCATAAGACCTCTAGCATTATTTTTTCTGTAATTTGTTCCTATGCTGTGACTCTGAGGCAGGTTGCCTCTTCCTACTTATAAACAACACAGTTCTCACCAGGGATTCTCTTTTGCCTCAGAACAGTCCACATCAGAGCAAATTCCTACTGAACCACCTAAGATGTCAGAAAGACCCTTCCTTATCCTGTTGATGTGTGTAATTTTCTTTCTACACACAAAGCCTCCCGGGAAAATCTGTAGACTTAAATATCATAGGTGCATCAAGCCCAGGACCCTATTAGCCCTTCTATGAGAATAATATACAGAAAAGCAGCAAGTGTTCCAAATACTACAGAAAGGCAAGAACTGACTCCATTTCTGAACAGCTGTGTGCTTTACAATACAACTGTCTCTATTTTCTTTTCTTAAAGTCTATCTGTTTTATTAGACTTAGAAATTGTGATTTATTGTTTTAAACCATTGAATGAGAGCTTCTTGTGCACAGAGTTCTGTCAGATTTTATAAGTGTGACAGAATCATGGCAAATGATGTCTCTCTCCTTCTTCACACACACAGCCTCTGGGCCACTTGAAGACTGGCTGGACAGAGCAGGGCTGGGCCTGTTTCCAGGCAGCTCAAGTGGTATTGCACCAAGGGCTGCTGCAGGAGCTTCATCAGTTGCTTAGCAACCGGGTGCTCAGCCACAGCATTTTTCTTAATGAAGGTTTTTCACAATTCTCTGTGTGATTACCTTAACTGAATACCAAGATGCATATCTGACAGAACTCTGAATTACCAGCTTCTTCCTCCAGATTATGTGCAATTTTGCATCAAAACAACGTTGTACAACTCTGCTGGCAGTCTCTTCACATTTCACTTTCTATGATAACTGCTGGCTGATTTGGTGGCACTTCCAAACACTACTCTTCCAGCTGTGGTTTTATAAATAAGATTCACTTAATAAGCATAATATGGTTTTTAAGAAATGTTAGGTCATCTCTCAGGAACACTGATATAAGTTCTGTGCCGAGTTCATAGTTCTATGATCCATTAAGTTCTCTCTCTCTCTCTCTCTCTCTCTCTCTCTCTCCATAATATAGAGCGGAAAACACCTTTAAGAGGTTGTCACCTACTTAAAAGACATGTCAGAATGAACTTGGAACTTTATTACTTCTCATAGCTTACTAAAAGAGATGAGAGAAGAAACAGGAACTAGATGTGGTTGACTCTTTGGAGGGTCTCCTACATGCCACCTGTGAAATAGCCTAGATAATGTTTTAAAAATCTTTCATGGAAATCTGAATAGTTGTTTGTCAAAACTGAATAATATTACTACTATTTCATTTATAATGAATTGGCTAGACCAGCCGTGGGCAAACTACGGCCCATGGGCCGGATCTGGCCCGTTTGAAATGAATAAAACTAAAAAAAAAAAAGACCGTACCCTTTTATGTAATGATGTTTACTTTGAATTTATATTAGTTCACACAAACACTCCATCCATGCTTTTGTTCCGGCCCTCTGGTCCAGTTGAAGAACCCACTGTGGCCCTCGAGTCAAAAAGTTTGCCCACCCCTGGGCTAGACAATTCAAACTTTCACAGCATCATAAAGATGCTGCACAAAGGCTTTTCCAAATATTAGTATGTTTAATAGCATTGGCATATAATTATTAGAAGAATAATTTGAAGATTTTCAAAATAAAACGTGTACCTTGGATCTTTCACAAATACCTTTGTACCAACAGACCTGTAAAAGTATTTACAAACTTATAAAATAATATTAAAAGGCATTAAAATAATTTAATTCTCAATTCATAAATTTTTATTTTCTCTCTCTTTTATAAAGATTCATACTAGAAGAAGATAGTATATAAACCTGTCCTTTCTCTTCCTAAACACACACACATACAACATAACACAAATACACAAAACCAAACCAAAAACAAAGTCATTGAATCTGAATTGCCCTCTCATATAATAACCGCCCTGCTACTTTTTGTCAAATTCTAGGGCACTTCCAACTTCTTGGGAGCATAGGGAGAAGCCTTCCAAATATGTAGTGATTTCTCAAAAATCACAGGTATGCATTTGGGGTTGAGTGGCCTTCATAATTTGGTATACTGTGATTGGTTCATTCTGAATGAAATATAATTTCCAAAAATTCTAATTCTATACATAAGTGCCATTGTATTAGTTTTCAATGAATAAACATTTATAAAAATGGGAACTTACACAGTTTCTATGTTTTATCTGCAAGCCCTTTAAGGACTGGTGATGGAAGAATCAAATCAAAAGTACATAAAAAGTATGGTGGCCATCTAGTTTTGTATCAAAACCACTCAGGGAGCTGCTAAAAGTACAGATGCCATTGCCCAAATCACTCAGAAAGCCTGATTGGTTGTTCAAGGTGTGGGTCCTTACACTTCTATTTTTTAATGAGTCCCTCCGTGAGTCTGATTGCAGAAGGCCATTGTAACAGGGCTCCCTCAAGTTCCAACAAGTCCTATTGATGGTGAAGATAGAAATGTCTGTTTAAATGGGTGGTGACATCAACCCCTGATACTGTACCTGGGTGGTGGCTGTTGAAGTAGTACTGCTTCTTGATCCCCACATTTGCTGAAACTGTACCCTGATTTCTGCAAACGTTTCAATGATGACAGCGATAAACACATTCTGAAAGAAAATTACAAGCCAAATTTACCAAATGGTAATGAGAACGAGAGAGGGCAATCGCAATCTAAAACAAAAGATCTACAGAAGCTGTCAGAAAGCACAGATTTTATTATTAGAAATCACAGATGAATTTTTACAGTACCTTCACAAGCCACGCAAGGAAGAATATGAGAGTGATGAAATAGAAGTAGGAACGCCAGCGGGGAAAGCTGTCAATTGCTCTGTACATGAGGAATACCCAGCCCTCCTGGGAGGCGGCCTCGTAGACTGTGAAGATACTGGTGCCTAGCAAGAGAGAGGAGAGCAGGCTGAATTATGGAGGACTTTTGATATAAGAAATCATTTTCCAGAAGCACAATCAATATTGATACATTATCATTTTCTCAATGACCTTCTAAAAGGCTAAAATAACATGCAAGATTTTGTTGTTCTTATTCTTAGGATTTTAATAAAGTTTTTTCAGACTTCAAGCTAGGACAATTTAATAGCTCTAGCAATAAAATAACTTTATGTTATATCTTTAGCTGGTAAGTGCATTTAATAATGGTGAAAGGAAGTGAACGTTTAAGCTAAGTAGTGATATAATAAAAAGGAATGTGTATCATGTAAGCATGCCACTTGGGGCTTAATACCTGCAGAGTGCTAAAGGGTACTTGCTATAGTTTTAACCAAAATGAAATAAATCTGGGAACTGGGTTTCACTTGAAATCACTTTCTCATTGGGAGACTAAAGTATCGTAGGCTCCAAAAATTAAAATGTTGGAGCCTGTCTTTGGATTCCATGGTGTTTACTAAATACCAAAATATAAGGTATTAAACCATCAAATAGTACTTTGTATTTTTTGAGAGAATTGTCTCATTAAAAATACCACTGATAATGGAAATAAAGAAAATGTACAATAAATATGTGGGCAGATTTTTGAACATATGGTTAAGAGAACCTAAAATGCCATTCAGAGGAAAGACAGTGTTTAATTCTCACATTAGGAAGTTTGTGTTATCATTTCACCATTTTACATATGGGAAAACTACAGCACAAAAAGGGTATGTGATTTGACTAAGGATGTACAGATAATAATAGGTGAATAAGAATTAACCCAGTCTTTCTGAAAAAGGGGTATGCATGTTTAACTGTGATGATATCCTGCCTCCGGACATCTTTTCTATGGCTTAATTTTCCCATCTGTAAAATGGGGGGGAAATAACACATATCTCAAGTGTTGTGAAGAGTAAATGATTTCATTTCTTTAAAAGGGTTGGCATATGGTGTATACTTAATACAATTTAGTACTATCTATATATATATAAAGCCAGAGACTGTAACGCCATCACAACCATAACGACCTAATGACTGGTCGCTATGACACTCACTGTGGCCAGCTAACCGACCTGATCCTGGCCGATTGCCCCCAACACACCAATCAGGGCGGCCAGGCTCCAATCAATCCGTGACGGTGGTGGGGTGGAACTGGGGACTGGCGAGCAGGAGGAAGGCAGACTGCTTGGTCCCTCCCCCTGGCCTGCAGGCTCCAATCAATCAGTGGCAACTGGAGACTGGCAAACGGTTAGAACATGGCCCTGATCACAGGCTAGGCCTAGGGACGCTAACCACGCATGATTTTGTGCACTGGGCCTCTAGTTATTATTGTAAAAATTGAAGATAATTGCTAAATATTATTTTGTGAGAAAACAGAAATGATAATAATGAATTAAAGTTGTTTATAAGACAAATATGATACATGTCATTCATAAAACAGAAAAGATTGGCACCACAAAAATTCCACTGTATAAATTTATCAGTTAATCATAGTATATAAAACTAATATCCACTTATGCGTGCTCTAATGACACAGAAATTTAAAATCAGAATATGCATCTGAAGAGATGTCCAAAGTAAGATGTAGGTTACTGAAGTTGGCTGAGAACTGACTGTCCCTTTGGGCCTGTGCATGCAGGAAGAATAATCAGACATCACTGAATACCAACACATGCAGAATAGCAGAAAAGTCTAGCAGTAAATAGGAACAAATGGGAACTAAACAGACTTGAAAGAAAAACAGAGAGAGAATTAAAGCATAACCTATTTAGAAAATGTTTGTTATGCACTGATCTGTACTAAGTAACTTTGTATAAAATATAGTTTCATATATGTAGTGCCTCTCACTTTAAGAATATTTTGTACATTGATCATCTTTGCCATAACAACTAGAATTTGTAAAACACGTTTAGCTTCAAGACTCTTTTATATACTTAAATGCTAATCTCTAATTAGGTAGGTAAGTAGGTGGGTAAAAGGACAGATACTATCAATCACATTTTATAGAAAAGAAAAGTGAAGGTCACTAGAGTTAATTAATTTGTCCAAGGTAAAAAGTGATAGAACCAGATATTGAACCCATGTCAACAAGTCCAGGTCTGAAACTATTTTTCTTTATAATGTTACCTAAATTTTCTCCTGCTTGAGACTGAGACTTCAAAAATTGCATATTTTCTTTTATTAGCTTTAATTTGAATAAAGTTCATTTTTTTTCTGAGGGTCTATGGTGACTAAATTTATAGTATATTTAGGAGCTCTTGCAAGAAGATGACTTTTAAGAGAAAGATTTAGAGAAGAACAACATGTACAAAAAATAAATGTCAACAGGAAAGAGAAGTGACTGTTTCCATTAATAATTCAGATATACTAAACACGTACAACATTTTTGCTCTTATGGATTGAATATGAAGGGCAATTTTAACCAAATCAAGAAATTTATATCCCTTATTTTCTTCTAGTTATTTGAACTAAAATGGGAATGTGGCAACAGAAATTGATTATGCATTACCATTAAATGTGTTTTTAAAAACACATTTTTATTGATTTCAGAGAGGAAGGGAGAGAAAGAGAGATAGAAACATCAATGATGAGAGAGAATCATTGATCAGCTGCCTCCTGCACTGGGGATGGAGCCCACAATCCAGGCATGTTCCCTGACCAGGAATTGAACTATGACCTCCTGGTTCATAGGTCGATGCTCAATCACAGAGCCATGCTGGCAGGGCACCATTCAAGTTTAATAGCTTTACGAATTGAGCATTTACAGAAAAAATAAGTGGCTTGTCAATAAAAGATTAAATTTGAGAGGAACACTGAAATTATTCTTCCTCTACTTGCCCAGTCCTTCTTTATTACATCTACAAGGAAGATGCTACTTGTAAATAAGTAAAAAATAGTATTTCTAATATTGAAGCTTTTATTCCATTTTTCCCCCCAATTTGACACAGAAAAAGTGAGACTTGAAGAATAGGGTTTGTTGCCCTAACTGGTTTGGCTCAGTGGATAGAGCATTGGCCTGCGGACTGAAAGGTCCCAGGTTCGATTCCGGTCAAGGGCATGTACCTTGGCTGCGGGTACATCCCCAGTAGGAGGTGTACCTGCAGGAGGCAGCTGATTGATGTTTCTCTCTCATTGATGTTTCTTACTCTCTATCCCTCTCCCTTCCTCTCTGTAAAACATCAATAAAATATATATATTTTTAAAAAGAATAGGGTTTGTTGATACAAAGAGATGAGATTTTATAAAAATGTAACCCAAAATCTCCTGTTGAAGAAAATGCTGACTGTTGAAGAAAATGCTGACTGCTGAAGAAAGTGTTTCCCATATATATGAACCACACTGGGTCAAAGGCTTTGAAGATTTTACTGAGTTGCAGCAAAGGCAATTGAGTAAGGCAGTCTTTCTTCATCATCTTTCTACTCCTGACTTTGCAAAGTGTATGAAAAGGAAATCAATTTTGAAAAGACTTTCCAATTGTTGAGCAATATTTAAACTGACAAAATTCAAATTTATGATAGTCCTATTTTCTTTGAGAGTAGACAACCTGAGGAAGAAACTGGCTGCTCAAACTTATTTTGCACATCCTGTTATCTCTGTCTGCCCTCCCACCCCCACTCCCGACCCTGTCCTCCTAGTCGACTACTCTGAGGCTATCCAGCCCAGCTCACCTCATCTGCTTGCAATCTACTCTAGTGCCTGTTCTCAGTCCTCCTGGAGACCCCTGAGATCACCTGTATCATGTCACTTTATCACACTGACTTGTTAATATGTCCTCCTTCCTCACTAGGTATGAGCACAATAAGTTAAAACTGTATCTTTCACTTCTAGACTGGCATTGAGAAGAACTGAGTTGACAAATTAAATAATTATCATATAATTAAGACAAATATTTCTCAAATATTTGCTTTTTTTAATAAATTCTTTCTCACCATGAATATTGCTCAAATATGTATTTGCGGGAAAAGAGTGTTATTTTATAACTATGTTTTGCTGATTTCCAAATTTGCTTAAAACACATAAGCATATGTAAATTTAAAATTCTATGATACATATAAACAGCAAAGTCTTCCTCTACTGTTTGATCTATCATGTGAAATTTCTAGAAAATATTACATCAATACATACAAAATATTTTTCTAGATACAGTACAGAACACTTTTAGTTCATCTTAATTATGGTACAAGCTGAAAATAACACATTTTTTTAAAAACTATACTTTATTGGTTTTTTACAGAGAGGAAGGGAGAGGGATAGAGAGTTAGAAACATCGATGAGAGAAAAATACCGATCAGCCGCCTCCTGCAAACCCCTCACTGGGGATGTGCCCGCAACCCAAGTACATGCCCTTGACCAGAATCGAACCTGTGACTCTTGAGTCCGCAGGCCAACGCTCTATCCATTGAGCTAAACTAGTCAGGGCAGAACACATTTTTTGTTGCTGTTAAATGAATGATTCTATAATAGTGCCTAGGAATAAAAATGCATTCTCTCACTGGAGAACAATGAAGCCTGCTCCAAAAATATATTTAGGAAGCTCCTATAGCAGCACAATTTTCTTAGACCCCCCAAACTCTCAAAGCACATATTCAACTTGAATAAGAAGCAACATCACAACATTGATATTTAGCTCATCAATCCCCCTAATTTCATTTGTTCTTTCTTTGATGGTCTGAATTATTTTAATAAGAAGACCCACAAGCCTACACTTAAAGAATAAATATTCACCTTGGAACTTTCTACAGACTGCATGGATTGCGACATAGTAGAGGACTTTTTTTTATGGTTCTGAACAAAATTATAGTCCCATATATTTAGTCTAGGATTATATTTACAGATTTGCTGTCTTCTGATTCCTTCTTTCATGAAAAAAGTGAAAAACTAACTGTGTCCTGGGAATATTCCCTATTATTTCTCCTAGTCATAAGATCACTGAGCCATTCAAATTTCAAATGACAGGGCCACAAAAATGGTGGTGGTAACTAATAAGCTATTAGCCTGAGGTTCCACCATTAAACTCCTCTCCAAACACAAAATATCTGCAGTGTTATTCTAATGATGGTAATGTCTGATCTGTTGTGGAAGAACCCGAGAAGTTAGAATTAGTGATGAAGCCTTGATTAAGTGGAATAAGAATGAGTAAGTACACCAGGCCCTCATCTGAACACTAAGATTAACCCCACACTCAGATTTCCCAATAGAACCAAGAGGGTTTCTTTTAGGACCATCCATTTCTTCCTTCTCTCTCAATGTTTGGATCCTCAGGGCAATGTTCCTGAATTTTAAGGGCTCATGATATTGAACACACCCCCTTCCAAGGTAGCCCAATCCCAGGTCAGACAAGAACCCATCCCATTGGATGCCGGCTATCATTCAGTCCCTTTGGAATCTACCATTGGCTTTGCAAAGCACATAAAGCTGCAGGAGAGTGGAAGAAGTCCCTACAGCACCTCTGAGGGAGTCACCTTTCATTCTCTCTGGGTCATCCTGCTACAGATACTTGTCTTCTTATCTGGCCTTTTAACCTTTCCAACCTGATGTGTGGGTTGTTTTTTGTTTGGTGTGGGTGTGTGTGTGTGTGTGTGTGTGTGTGTGTGTGTGTGTGTGTGTGTTTTGTGAAATGGAATTGATTGTCTGGCTTCATTTCCAACCTGTAAATAAATTCATATTTGTGTAGTGCATAATGACAACATTCTTGTCACTCAAGAACATCAATTTCTCTCATATAGCAGGATGATTTTCTTTCTGCTCCTCCTGCTGACTCTGATTCGACCTCACCCTTTTGGAGAATCAGCTGATTGTCTTTACCACTGCTGCATTCCAGTTTGAGTATTCCCTTTAGTTGGAAAAAAAATAAACTTACATATTCCTCCTCCACTACACATGAATATCTGTGATCTATTGCTACCTCACTGAACTAACCAGTAGATTTAACTATGGAAAGGTGTAATCCCCATCCTAAACTCCAAATAGATGGTTATTTTCTCAGAAACAGTTACAATGGCTACACAGTCCATCCTGAAAGGTGGCCAATGAAGAGGACACATACAGAGCTTGATCTTTGCACATTCCCATTATTAGAAATACAACTTATTCAAGATGGGTGTGCTTCATTGTTTTTTATTTGTTTTGCTATATTTGCATACATATAACTTGTTCCCTATTTAAATTTTATTTTTAAAATCTAGAACTGCTCCATAGAGCAATATGATTATTAAACCACAGAAATAATAGGAAAAAATAAAAGAACTTGGCATAGTTTAAAGGGAAATTTGTTGAAACCATTCAAAGGCAGGTTGTACTGTCAGTCTGAATTTAGATAGAATTCACTTTATTTAAATTCTGAAGTTTCAATGGAAATAAATTTACCCAACAAAGAGGCACCACTGACTTAGTTGACACTCTAACCAAGAGTTCTTTAAGTTTGACACTAACGGATAATGCCTTGTTGTAGGGATGTATCCTGTGAATCGCAGCACCCCTGACTATCCACGAGGTTCCAACAGCATCCCTCCGTTGTGACAACCAAAAATGCTTGCAGACACTGCCTACTATTCCCAGTGGGGAACACTGCCCTGGTTAAGAACCACGTCTCTAACATGACAGTCTTTCTGATTCTGTAGCTTCTGCCTTACAGTGTCTAGCTCCAGGCCTTGTATATGATTTATGTTAAGTATTTTAAACTGAATTGAATTTCCTAACTTAACACGGGAAAAAATGAAAGAGTTGTGAGATTTATCAAAATTTCTCCATTGGCTTATTATACACTGTTTGGATGTTAAACAATGTTGGGCCCAATGAGAGACCTAAAAATGCTTTTTCTTTTTACTATATTTACAATAGTTTGCATTTGAATTTGATGTTTTATTCATCTTTCAAGATTTTTGAAGGCTTTTAGATCCTAAGACACATCATTTGTTAACATATTTGCTACATACCAGTAGCTTATTGGTACCATTACATTAATATGTATTGGGTTTTTGTTTCAACCACTACACGTTGGAAGAAAAATCTTAGTTCTTTTTCACTACTTGCAATTGTATAAGATGACTGTTCATACACACATGTATCCTGGGGGGAATCTTAGTTTGCAGAATGAGTTATCACAAGTATAGTAACTAAGTTTTTTTTTAAATCACATATTTTGAATGAAATAAATAGCACCAACTTTTCCTTACTAAAAAACTATAGTGGTACTTTCTGAATTATTCCAAGACAAACCACAAATGCACATGTTTTGCAAGTTTTCCAGATTTTGTGTATGTATCAAGATGAGGACACTGATGTATTCATGGACAAACACAGACAAAAATGGACTCATCTGTAGTCCATGTTCATGATGCTGGTTCTGTCAGGACCATGAAGCAGGATGTTGAATAGAAATCTGTTAAATTACTCATGACACAGGTAGGTGTAGTCTCAACAATGGAATTTAAATAGCAACAACCACATTTCAAACAGCATGGTGGCTTCTCAAATTCAACTCTAACTTTTAGCTTGAGGTCACCTTTGGAAGATAAAATCTATATTGAAATCTTTTCTTTTTGTTTTGGTGAATTCTCAGTTTCCTTCACTGTCTGGTAATTTTCCCATTCTCTGGTATAAAATCTCTATACAGATAAAATATTTGATCCAATGGTCAGTTATGAGATTCATTGCAACTTTCTATAATGTTTTTCTTCCACCAAATTTCCCGATGCCACCTCACCATGAACTCTTCAGGTGAACTGTACTTTCAGATCCTGATAGATCTGTGGCAGTAAATTTTACCCAACAATGATTTTATAAAGTACACCTGTTTGTCATGAGACAATAAAAACAAACAACAGTGAGAGACCTGTATTCTTAAGGTGGACATTTGGATTCAACATAATAAATCTTTACCACTAAGGATGAATGTATCCATATACATGAAATGTGGGTAAAGTCAGCAGACCAGAATTAGAATGAAAGGCCCATCCTGAATTATAGAGGTTTATTGAATAGGAAACCAGCTAGATTTAAATTACATGGGATGTTTCTAAGGAATAAAGACTTTATGAACAATGTTTTCTATGCCTTGAAATGATGTTTAATTTTACTAAACTATATTTCCAAGATAATTAGCTCAACTATTTCCCCTAATAGGTTGTGATGTTAATCTAATTGTAATAATCTTCACACAATCCATTCACATGCTCAACTAATGACCCATACACATTCAACCTGAGGGTTGCCATGTGGCCTTTGAAATAACAAAGCAACATTTTTTAATTTGCCATTCCAGAACTTAGAACAAATACAAAGGACGTCTTTTCTTCTGAGCACTTTAAAATGCATTTATAAACCTTATTTTTTTTAGCTGAATCTTAGCTTAAGTTTCCTTCCTTCCTTCCTTCCTTCTTTCCTTCCTTCCTTCCTTTCTTTTTCCTTCCTTCCTTCCTTCCTTCCTTCCTTCCTTCCTTCCTTCCTTCCTCTCTTCCTCTCTTCCTCTCTTCCTCTCTTCCTCTCTTCCTCTCTTCCTCTCTTCCTCTCTTCCTCTCTTCCTCTCTTCCTCTCTTCCTCTCTTCCTCTCTTTCTCTCTTTCTCTCTTTCTCTCTTTCTTTCTTTCTTTCTTTCTTTCTTTCTTTCTTTCTTTCCAGATAAGCACTCTTTTGGCACAGCCTTGCCTCACTGATGAAATCACTTTATCTGTTACCTTAAATCTCATTGTTCATAGCACTAAAGCTCTGCTGTAAAATCAAAGGCCATATATAAAAAGCATATATATGTTTATATTTCTGTTAAACTTTTTAAATAAGTAATAAAGATTCTTAGTTGAAACATATTTCTTCAGATGCAGAAAATTTCTAAACTTCTAAGTTCCAAATATAAAATACTTCTAGAAAAAGAGAGGTGAAAGATTTAACTATAGTGTTCACAAATGGAAAAAAGTGTTGACAAGGCCGGATGCTGACATTGGCAGGGAAGTTTAGGTATTAAAGTAGAACAGCTCCAAGGACGCTGAGCCCACATGCCAATTAAAACACCCCCTGCCCCTGGCTGGCAATTTCCATGTAGGCTGGGACTAAGAGAAGCAAAGGAGAGGTCATGACAGACACCCCCCTGCCTCTGAGGAACCAGAATTTTTAGATCAAAAAAGTTTCCTAAAAATTCACTTTCTGTTAGTTGACTTAAAAAAACAATACAAACTACATTTAGCCATAATTAGCTTTCAGTTACCTTCTCTAATAATCTATCCAATGCTTCTTAGCTACATGACATTGGGTCAGCCAGTTAACCATCCTGGGAATGATGATACTTGATGGTAAAAATTAAAGCACTAAATAAATGTTATTTTTCAAAAATCAAGCAAAATATATCATACTAGAGGCCCAGTGCACGAATTTGTGTACAGGTGGGGTCCGGCCGGCTGGCCTACCTCCCCCGCATTGGCCCCAATCAGGGGCGGGGCTGGCCAGGGGGAGTGGCTGTGGGCAGTTGGCAGGCCAGCCCCACCCCCGATCGGGGTGGGGGGGCTGATTGAGGATGGGGCCTGCTGGGGGGAGGGGCCACAAGAGGTTGGCAGGCCCACACCACCCCTGGTCAAACTCCCAAACTCCTGGTCGAAGAGACAATTTGCATACTAGCCTTTTATTACATAGGATAGTAAGACTTAGCTTTGTAAAACTACTTGAAAAAATGTCTCCTTAAGTGTCTGTACCATTTTTGTAATCCCATTAGCAGTGAATGAAAGTCCCTGTTGCTTCACATTCTTACCAGCATTTTGTGTTCCTGTTTTGAATTTTGGCCATTCTGATAGGTATGTAGTGGTATCTTTTTGTTTTACTGTGCAATTCTCTAATTGCAGATGATGTTGAATATATTTTCATATACTTATTTGCCATCAGTGTATTTTCTTTGGTGAGATGTCTGTTCAGATATATTTCTCATGTTTTCATTGGATTGTGTATTTTCTTATTGAGTTTTAAGAGTTCTTTATATATTTTGAATATAAGTCTTTTATCAGATATGTGTTATTCAAATATTTTCTTCAGTCTGTCTTGTTTTTGTATCCTCTTAAGAATGTCTTTTATACAACAAAAGTTATTAATTTCAAGGAATTCCAACTTATCAATGTTCTTTTTCATGTATCATGCTTTTGGTGTTGCCAAAACCAAATCCATTGTCAAATCCCAGGTCACCTAGACTTTTCTCCTATGCTATATTCTAGAGTTTTATAGTTTTGCATTTTACATTTAGATTTGTAATCCACTTTGAGTTGATTTTTGTGAAAGGTATATTAGACGTGTCTAATTCATTTTTTTTTTTTTGAGGTGGATGTTCAGTACTTCAGCATCATTTGTTGAAAAACCATCCTTTCTCCATTGAATTGCCTCTGCTCCTTGATCAAACACCAGTTCACCACTTGTGGGACCATATTTGTTGTTCATTCTGTTCTATTGATCTATTTTCTGTTTTATACAAATGCCACTCAGATACTTTAGCTTTATATCTTGAATTTGAGTAGTGTCAGTCCTCCAACTGTGTTCTTTATTAATATAATATTGACTATTCTAGGACTTTTGCATGTCCCTATAAATTTTAAATTCAGTTTGTTGATATCCACAAAAAAACTTGCTGGGATTTTGATTGGGATTGTGTTGGGGCTGTAACCTTCAGTAGTTTCTTAGCCCTTTTTTCTCAGCTTTTGTAATAAAGGAAGGACAGTCATCTAACTGCCCTTCCCTAGGTCAGATGAGGCTCTGAGAACAGAGATTTCCTGCAGCGCATGACTTTTTACCAGGACTGTGCCATGTGCCAATTCCACCCACTAATAACTTTTTCTCCGTACACCTTAATATTTGCCTTTTTACTGTTTGATTTTTTACAATAAACTCTTAGGCAGCATTATACACACACAATATATTGATAATAACACAGTGGAGAAGGAGAAAGAAAAAACTAGTCATTCACAGGCTACGATTCCAGTATTTTTTTAAAATATAATAGAACAACAAATTTAACCAAAGCCAGAGAGCTTCGGGCAGCTGTGATCTGGCCTGCTTATGCTTGGAATGAAGTGTCCTCTCCACACTCCCATGAGGCACATTGGCAAGACTGCTGCACCAGACCCGAGCTCATTTGGTCAGCAATCAACCTTTTCTAGCAAGGATCTGGCTCATGACATGAAGAGAGTAATCAGGCATTTTCACTGTGCCTGATGGGGTGATATTAACATTTTATCCCTGGTCAAGAGAACTACAGAAAAATCATCCCAGGAAACACTACCTAACACTACCCAACACACAGAGAAATATTTCTGAAATATGGAATAATTATTTAAAGCCTTATTAATCTTGTATTGAAGTCATTATTCAGTGGGTAAATAATCACACTCATTGTCCTTCATCAATCAATGTAAGGCATTCATTTCTGATGTAAAAGGCGGGCTTTTGAGGAGATACCTCCAGTTGCTGAAAGAGCCAAGTATGGGGCAGGCTTGGAGTCCATGCTGTTCCAACAACATTAGTGGCAATCAGCAGGCACGAGCAGCTTGTTCTGGGCCATCACTGCCATGAACTTAGCCAGAGCAGAGTCTCAGCTTCATATTCTTGCCACCATTATGAAAATCTCTGGGTGCTTCTCTCCCCTTTGTCTCATGGGGGAAAACCCATGCCTCAGAATGGTGAGGTTCTGGACAGAGGGATGGTAGCCTGAGAAACCATGGACTACTCCTGAGGGCAAAGCTAAAAAAAACAATAACTTTGAGCTCCCTGGGACTTTCTAAGATTACACAGATGGAGTGAACCATCTTATTAATGGTAGGTCCTTTATATGGTTTTATTTTATATCAACGAACCTGCAAGTTCATTCTTATTGCTCCCATTTTATAAATGAGGAGACTGGCTCAAGGAGGCTAAGAAACTTGCCCAAGGTCACTCAGCATGGAGTGTCTGGAGTAGGATCACCCTGCATCTATGCTTGCCTCCAAAAACTATGTTCTTTCCACTTTGCCACACATGTCTGAACTTTCTGAAACTTTTCTTGGCTTGGTTTTGAGGAATTTGAACAAATTCCTGTCTGGGATACTTTGTAAAAGCAAGATTCTGCTTTTAAAATTAAACAGACTAGCCCGAGGAAAGGGAGGGGAGGTGAAAATTCCTGCGTTTTTGGATTATCAATGGTTCTTTTATATTTCTGTTTGTGCTGGGAAAAGACATTTATCTGACTTCTCTCCATGTCCTTTATGTTTCTCTAATTATTGTCTAACAAGAGTAGATGGAGATCATTTGAACTCCAGGTCAAAAATTTTAAAAACAGCAAAATTTTAATGACTTTCACTTATGGGGAGAATCTATTAGGTAAATCAGAACAACACAAGGTTCAAAAGTAACTCTTGTTTAGTTCTGGGGTGCCCTCTGCTCATTCAGTAGTACTAACTGAAATGCTACAACTATCTCATGATACACGTATATCATTTGATGAGTAGATCATAAAATAGAAAAAATATTTAGGGAAAATAGATTTGTTTTTGATTTCAACAAAATGACTGTGTTTTTAGAGAATATTTATAATTGACTGGGCATTTTGTCCTTGGCTTATTTAAGCCCGTGGCAGATCCTGCCAGCTGTCCCTCCAGACTCACTCCCTGTTCTTCCTGGGCACTTAGCTGCTCAGCTGGAGAATCTATTTCCTGGAATTCCCTGTAAGTGGGTGTGGCCCCATGACAAAGTTCTCCCTGATGTGGGCAACTTCCTGGCCATCTACAAAATCCCTTTCCCTGGCCTCATTTTTCCTTTGCCTTTCACCTAGAAATAGACAAGCCAGGGCCAAGCTTGGAAACTGTGTGTTGGGGATGGCAGAGCTGTCATGCATGTCTGGGTGACTTCATGGGGCAGAGCTCACCCACTCACCCACTGGAGACTGTAACTCAGAAAAAAATCAATTTGCAAGCTTTCTTTTTTTTGGGGGGGGGGGGGTAGTGTACTCTCTTATAAGCTTTATTCCCACTATCACATAGACTAATATTCAAAGTAGCTTATGTTCCATGGACACTTTTCCCAGGAATGGTTGCTGACCAGGGGATTATCAGTCTGGAAAAACATGCTAAAAATTAACATATAGACATTTTAGGATCTCCTACGAATATCTGAAACATATTTGATAGTTCATGGAAATAAAACAAGGCAAAGTTTTAAAAGGCTTTCCATAAAAGAGCATTATTTGTTTTCCCCTCACAAAAACCACTCTATTAACCTTGCCCTAAATTACTAGCATGCTGAACCATAGGAATTTATACTCTACACATACTCTTAGCCCAAAGAATGAATTTCAACCATAGATCTGAAATAACAAAGTTAATTTAACAAGTAAATGTCACATAAAGACTTGCTTAAGATTCTTTGAAATGATCAAATAATATATTTTAAACATAAGATTGTTACTTTTCAAATATAGGATCTGGGTTTCATGACTAATAGTATGATTCAGTGATATAAAGCGATAACTTATTTTTCAAGAATAAGAATTACACTTTAATTTATGTCATTTCCGTGCTCTAAAAAACTTGCCAAAAGAGTGTTTTTTCTTACTGAAAAATGTTAAGATATAGCAAGTCCTAAGAATAATACATACACACACCACACAAACCAACATTTCTAGTCAGACACACCCACATAAATTCACATACTGGAAAGGACTACCAGACTGAACTGTGTTATTCTAGGCAAAGAAATATGAAAAATTTTAGTACTGGAACAGGAAGTTATTTTGGAAAACCATTGCAAGTATTTTGAACTCACAAATGATCATGATAATGGCCATCTTAGTGAGACAGAAATCTGACACTACATAGTTTGATAGAATATAGGGCTACATTCCCTTAACTGTCAATCGAAATATACTCATTGGCTACTGCAACACGTTGACCAACCTATGTTCATTTTATCTGTTAGCACAGAATTCCAAAAGCAGTATGATTCGTTATTTTTAGTAAGACTCTATAATAATGTCATGTGGTTTAAGTAAAATTCACATCACCCAACTTTTGCATATCTGACCATTTTATTTTATAGGAAATAGTCTCATCTCAGCCATTATTGACTTTGTATTTTTGACCAAAATTAAACAGGTTTCATTCACCCATTTTTTGTCAAAGAATATGTTACCTAAGTTTAATCAAGTGTACTTTTCACTACTCAATCATCTTTTCCATTTTAAAACCAAAAGGTGAGTGAAGAAATGTCACCAGCTATAGCATTTTCAGTCCAATTACATCCCTTAAACTTAACATGTGACAAGGCTGAGGTCTTCATATTACCCTCCCCCCTCCCACACACACACCCAAATGTGCTTTGCTGGAAGTTAATAGCAACTCTATATAAAAGCTCAGGCCAAAAACTTGGAGGGACCTTTCCCTTTTGACACTTAGACAATCTACCAGTAAATCCCATTAACTCAACATTCACAATATATCTAGTATGTTCCTCTCACAGCCACTGTGTCAGAGCCAGCAAGAACACTGCTCAGCACTGCCCTTCTGAGTTGTTCTGAGTCCATATGTTCTTCTAAATTCTTCCCGACTATGTCAGGGCAGGCTCCTTCTTGAACCCTGCCCACTGTACTAACTGTTGGGAACTTAGTCCAACCTCCTCCTTTATGTTCTGCTCACTAGTTACAGGTGTTGAGTCTGAGCCCCTCTGCCTGGGGCTGGACTTCCTAGGATACCAGGTCTTACAACGGAGAAGCCATGAGAACTTGTGGGTGTATAAGAAGGAGTCTTTATTGCAGAAGCCAGTGGCCACACAGCCATCAGACAAGACAGTCCTTCACAACAGTCGATAAAACAGGCACAAAGTAGTAGCAGTCTCTGTATTACCTGAGCAGCAGCAAGCTGCCTCTAAACTCATCACCTTACAACCTTACATCGTAGCAATACCTGAGCTTTCTGGCTCAGCTGATTCTCCTGTCTCCCCTGACCAGCACACTGGCTGGTTAACGTGGTAGTTATATCTGAGCTCTCTATGAGCTCTTAGACTTACATCATGGCAGTACCAGCTCTCAGCTCCGTCTGAGCTCTCAGGCTTTTTCCCTTCCTAGCTGTTCTCTCTAGCATACTAGCTGGTCAGTAACCTGTATATTACTCCTTAGACAAAGAAGGCTTCGTGTCAATAGTTACATCAATCATTTGGCTTACAGAAGGGCACAGCGTACCATGAGATCGTTATGGCTTTGCAGCTGTTTATGGTATCTCAGCCTAGGCACAGAGTGGCCTTGGATATTCCGGCATAGTAACAACAAGCCTTTCCACACTCTGAGTGGCCTTGGCTATCTGGGGACTCTGGTGTGGTTCCCACACACTGCTACCACCTCAGTCCAAGCCACCGCCATCTCTCATGCAGATTATTAGATCAGGCTCCTAACTGGTCCCCCTTCTTCGCTGTTGGTTCCCTTCAGTCTGTTCTCAGCAGAGCAAGTGGGTTTTTCTCATCAGTCTTGCTGCTCCTCTGTTCAAAATGCCACTACGGCTTCAATTCTTCACTTAAGAGTAAAGCCAACATCATTGCATTGACTTGTAATGCTTTACAATGATCTGCCCCTTGTTACCTTACAGACCACATTACCTTTTACTTCCCAAACACGCACCTCCTCATTTCAGGGGAGAGCATCCAGGACGCTCCCTTTCCAGGGCCTTTGCCCTGGATGTTCCCTCAGTTTTGCACATTCTTCCCGCAGGGAGCCACCTGGCTTGCTCCAGCACATCTATCACATTTTTTAATTTAAAGGAAGCCTGCATGGCCACCCTATCTACAATCACAGTCCCTGCTTCCAGCATCCCCTCTCCCGCTGCCTGCTTTCCTTAAAGCTTTTCAGCACATAACAAAATATTTATTTCACCTATCTTGATGATGTCCTATCTCCGTGGTCGGCAAACTGTGGCTCGCGAGCCACGTGCGGCTCTTTGGCCCCTTGAGTGTGGCTCTTCCTAAGCCTTAGGAGTACCCCAATTAAGTTAATAACAATGTACCTACCTATATAGTTTAAGTTTAAAAAATTTGGCTCTCAAAAGAAATTTCAATCGTTGTACTGTTGATATTTGGCTCTGTTGATTAATGACTTCGCTGACCACTGATCTAGATGAGTCTCAACTGGGCTGACTGGGCACTTCAAGTCTCTGCCACGTATCTGTTCCATGCCAGTAGGCTACCTCAGGAATGTCCTCATGGAGATGACAGAAACACAAGAAAGAGCAAGGCCTCTCGAGTTGTAGACTTAGAAGCACCATACTTGCACTTCTGCTTCATTCTATTACCCAAAGCCAGGCACATGGTCAAGTCCAGAGACAGAGGCAGAGGACACTTCAAAGTTAAATGCCCAAGGGGGTGGATGCAGAGAGGGTAAAAGATCATTCAACCCATCAGCAAGACCTATCAATTCTACCCTAGAAATACTTTCCACACCTGTCCAATACTCCTCCTATCTTATTGCTACCACCACTTCAGTTCACCATGATCTCTCTTACCTATCACCATCTGGCTGCTCTTGTCCAAAACTTTCTTGTCCATTCCTTCTCAGATCATTCTCAATGCAGCAACAAGAATAAACTTAAAAAGAAAACCTGCTCTGAACACTCATTTAATTAAGTCTGCCAAATGGTTTCCTATTGTTCTCAGGATAAAGGTGAAAATCCTGACTAAGGCCTGAATTGTTTTCAATTTGCAATTGAGGGGTTATTTTAAAGCAAATAGGTGAACCTGGTGAAAGGGAGAAAGAGAGTGAAGAGGGAGTGTGGGAAAGAGAGGCTTTGTAATGACTTCCATGTGAGGACAGCCTGGGACCCCTTTCTCCAACCTCATCTCCTTCGATCCTTTCTTTCACTTTATGGTTGGAACACATCATAATTCCCCAACTTGTACACTATTTCAAGCCTCTGGGGTCTTACTTGGACTGCTCTGTGTCCAAGTAGAGTTCTTTATCCCTCCTTTTGGTATGGAGTGAAAACCCTCTGCCTTTCTCCTTTCCTTCTTCTAGGGAAAAAGGAGAGAGGAGAACAGCTGTGACTGGTTTGGCTCAGTGAATAGAGCGTCGGCCTGTGGAGTGAAGGGTGCCACATTCGATTCCAGTCAAGGGAGAGGGAGGGAGAGGATGAGGGAGAGGCCAGCTTAGGAGTACCCTAATTAAGTTAATAACAATTTACCTACCTATATAGTTTAAGTTTAAAAAATTTGGCTCTCAAAAGAAATTTCAATCGTTGTACTGTTGATATTTGGCTCTGTTGACTAATGAGTTTGCCGACCACTGTCCTATCTCCTCCTGTGGAATTTTTAAACTCCATCAGGGCAAATATTGTTTTCTGTTCTGTTCACTATATTGCAGCAGGTCCTTAATAAATAACCTGTTGAATGTTGAATGAATAAAAATATTTTCTCAAATAATTGATTGGCCAGGAAGGGAAGTCATAGAAAAACAGTAAAGAAACACATACACACACACTAGAAGAAATTAAAACTGAATCAGATAATAGGATATTCATGGAGGGGATGTATTAAAAAATCTCATTGCCATCAGCTTGCTACGTGAATCAGAAATAGCCAAAAAACAAAACGAACCCAGAGTAGGTGTGACATTTTGAGGCAAGGGCCAGACTAATGTAGGTGCAGGTGGCACCTTGCTAAAGCGTTCTTTCTATGGCAGATGCTGTCTATACTTTGCAGCCTGCACCCTTTCATTACTGTGAGCCTTCCTGCCTCTAGTGAAATACAACCACCACATCTGCAGGGTAGCTACCTAGAGCATATCCTGTTCCTCCATCACCCCCATATGCCCAGGCATCACGCCGCTCTTGATTCTATTTGAACAAATGCACAAAAGAATTTTCAACAGAATACAAATTAGAAATTATACAGATCAAAGTGAATTTCATAAGTCACAGATCCACTAATATGGTTTGCACCCACTGTTGATGTTCCATTAAAACCCAGAGCCATAAGATCCCGTACAAAGGCAGGTGAGCAGAGCTTTGTATTTAATATGTCATCTCTTGGAGTGTCTACACTTGTGTACTTATCCAAGGGTACACCTATTAATTACACTTCCCACTGAAGGGTGGAGGACAGTGATGGGCAGATGCGAAAGTAATGTGTCCTAGAAACTGTCTCCAATAAAACCCTAAAAGCTTTTGAAGAGGAAAGAAAAGCTTTTTAAATGAAAAGGGCCCAGGATGAAAGACAGAGAAGGGCTTTACACTTAGTCAATACAAAAACGAATCATTCTAATGCAGAAGATGAAAAAATTCCTAAAGAAACTGAGGCAGCTAGTGAGAGATTCTCTGAAAAGCTCTTATTTTAAAAAATGTGCAAAAGACTAAAGGCGAGGTGAATAACCAAAAACAAATACATTTGGTTGACAGTCCTTTGTATGTAACGTGTTCTAAGGTGAGGATGAAAAATCACAAAATTTCTAGCAAATAATGATTTTTGACATTAAATTTAATGATTTTTGGAACCTAAGGGTAAACAAGGAAGTGGCTGATCTAATGAGTTGAGGAAGATCCTCCTTAAGCTGGATTGGACATCCTCATGAGGGCTGGTAGGGAATGACGAAATAAAGGGCATAACAGAAAGAAAAGGCAGGTAAGGTATTCTAATCACAGAAGTTCAAAAACACTACATAATAAGCATCAAGTAAATTACTAGTAAATATGTTATAAGCTTTGAGAAAAAAAAGTAAACATGAGAACTATTATTAAACCAGCAAAACCTCAATGCAGCCAGGACTTTGAGAAAGAAGTGGTCAATATTATAGAATAACCATTAATTCTAGAATATCTAGATACTCTGCAGACCTTTAGAAAATAAAGTGGAAACTGAGAAGAGCTGAGAATGCTCACTTGAAAGGCATCCATACCAATCTAGTTTCCTTTCCTTTTTAAAATTTCTTATTTATGTATTGATTGATCAATTGTTGATAGAATTACTAGAAGAGTAGATCTGATAGCACTTAATTTCCACAAGATATTTCATGTTTTATCCTTCATAAAAGATTCAAAAATCATTCTAAATGATAATAAGGCTAAATGACAGAACAATGTTATCTATACTACGTTTCTATATAGCTGTTAAAGTAGAAATTCTATATTAATTTAAAATATAACAGAGGAAAATTGTCCTAATAAGAATTTGCCTATACCCTGTAAACATGTAATCTCTCAAAAAAGCCATTAAGAAAATAAATTCATTATTTTAAATTGATTTCTAGTGATAATGATTAATCAATTTTAATGATTATTAAAGTAATCACTAATATCAATTAATCTAATGAGAAGAGTTAATATTAAGTAATCGCTAATATAAATTAATATACTGATAATGTTCCTTAAATATAAAGACACAGACTAAAAAGCATATACTTAGAAATTTCACCCACAGACTTTCTAAGAGGGGAAAAATTAACAATCATTGCAGAGTGAGTACTCAGAATTGGCAAGAGTTGACTCCTCCTTTTAAAGCTGCTCATACTGTTTTTCCCTCTTATCTAATATCCACTTATCTAACCTAAGTCCCACATCTATCCTGAAATAACTGATGGATGGAACAGGGTTTCTTACCTTCTTCCTTCCCTTCTTTCCATGTCAGGCATGTGTTTGAATTGGAAGATAACCCAAGCCACCCAATACTCAAGTGACATGAATTACTGAATTGAATTTAGACTCATTTTTTTTCTCATCAGAACTTATTTGTCCCATCCTTTTCCTCTCCTACACAGCAATAGATGACAATGGTATAATTCATCATACTAATTAGCAAATAGATCACATTATATACTATCCCTCTAAGTTCAAATGACCCTTAGTCTAATTGAACTGCATAGATTGCCTAGTGAGCTCTTAAGGAAACACCCAGGCATTTCACAGGAACCAGTGAAAGAGACACTTTGGTTAGAGCAACTTCCAAGGATTCCAGGTTTATTCTTCACCTACACAGAATTCTGGCACTGCCTACCATATCTCATTGGGTAGATACATCTTGGTGGTTTCTCAAAGTCACCTATTTATGCCATGTTTTCAATAACATCTTATTTCCACATTCATCTTTCCTGACTTTCAATAAGCATTGAAAATATTATGTGAGGTCCAGCAAAGAAAGTTTCCATTTTCTTAAGTTCAAACACTAAATTTTCCTTGGAAAGCAATTTTAGCCATCTGTCAGCACTATGCTTTCTTGTAAAGAATATGCCCTTTTATACCTGTACCCTGGAAAATTCTTGTTTTAATTTTTTGCATATATTGCAAGAGAAAAAAAGCAACATTCAGTTTATATGTTCCCTTTCTAAAGATTTCAGAGGTTGAACTTAGGTGACTACTGTAGTTTTACTAATTTTAAAATTATGTCATTCTGTAGATTACCATAGAATTGATAAAATAGAATAAGTGAAAAGATTATATAAATAGATAGATAAAATAGATAAAAATTGCTTTAATGGTAGATGCAGATAATTTATTTTATAACGCTAAATATAAAAATGTTGATATAATTTTAGATTATTTAATGCCCTTCCATTTTTTAAATAAACTATTATAACTACCTAGCATAATTAACCTAAATGTTTCAGATATTCTTACACATTTAATTGAAATGCATAGTATTCAATATATTTCCTCCTTTTAGCATGACTTTATGGCTTTCTATAAATTAACCAAAGTGAAATGTAGTTGGAGGAACTTCAAGGACTTCCTATTACCTCCTGAAATTGTTTATTCAAATATTTTAAAAGATTGTTCTAGTCTTTTAAATTTGTTTTTGCTTATTTGAGTAAAAGTCTTTTTTATTAATTTTCACCTTAGAGTATGTTTATTGATTTTAGAAAGAGAGGCAGTAAGAATAGTGAGAGAAAGAAACATCAATGTGAGAGAGAAACATTGATTGGTTGTCTCCTGTATGTGCCCCTACTGGGGATCAAACCTGAAACCTAAGTATATGCCCTGACCGAGAATTGATTCTGAAACTTTTTGCTGTACAGGATGACGCTCCAACCAACTGAGCCACCCAACTAGGGTTAAAAAAGTATTTTTAAGAAAATGTAATTATTGATATAAATAACAATGTTTGATATGGAAATTTTTATAAGATGCACTAAGGATACTTTTATGAGATGATGATGGCAAGAAATTTTAATCAGGAAATAGATGCCATCTGGAGATGTTATAGAATGAGCGAAGTTAAGAATTTTGATCTGCTTCACCCTTGTTAGGCACTGGCTCACCAATTTACATGTGACAAATGAGCACCGGGACCACAGTCCAGAAAACCTGACTTCTCCTGTGTGAGCACCATTGAATTAAACCCATGAGTAAAACCCAGCTGTGACATGGTCTGGTTAGCTCTGATAGCAAGGGACTGCCCCTGACTCACTTACTATGTTACTACTCAGCCTGACCCTCCCTGGTCTGCCTCCGCTGGTCTATTACATCTTCCTGTATCACTCAAGATTCCCTATAATATAATTGATGACTTAAAGAGTTCTGAAATTTAATTTCTGAGGTTGGGTGAAACATGGAATTCGTTTCCTTCCATTTCCCTCTCTCGCCCTTTCCTGCAGAGGCTACCTCTGGAGAGGCCAGGGACCACCCTGGGAACCTCAGGGTTTTAGGAAAGCTGTATTTTAAGTTGGTTGGTGCGCTAACGACTGTTTGTTTTATTGTTATGTTTACACAACATACATACATGTTGCTAATGTTCATTCTTTTTTCTAAAATATATTTTATTGATTTTTTACAGAGAAGAAGGGAGAGGGATAGAGAGTTAGAAACATTGATGAGAGAGAAACATCGATCAGCTGCCTCCTGCACACCCCCCACTGGGGATGTTCCCGCAACCAAGGTACATGCCCTTGACTGGAATCGAACCCAGGACCCTTCAGTCCGCAGGCAGATGCTCCATCCACTGAGCCAAACCAGTCAGGGCTGTATATTCTTTATATAGATATGAATTATCCCTTTTTAAAAGAAATAAAAGGTAAAAGAATTCCTACTTCTTTTATTGATGCTCACTTAAATGTCAATTCTTCTGGGATGATTTCATGATAGTTGAGGGGAAAAATGTTCCTTTGTGCTTTTGTAGTATTTAGAAGTACATTATTTACAATTCTATCTGCCAAACTAGACTGCAACTCCTTAATCTGCTCTACCCCATTCCTTCCCCGCTTCCCATCCCTAGAACAGTACCTTGCATGCATTGCTCAGTCTATCTCTGATAAATGTAAGAGATGAAAGATTATATCCCCAGACAACTTAGTACATGAAGACCAAGATAAGATTATGTTGGCATCAACAAAAACAAATGATTATTCTATTGCTCAGTTTTCTCTTTCTGGAAAAGTTAAGGATCCCTAAGCATAAATATTGTTAGAACACAGTGAGCTGGTGCATTTGACATTTTCTATTGGCACTGGAAAAAAAAGTTTTTGATAAGAGAAATCTAACTATATGAAGAAGGATCTATCCTCTTAACTAGGGAGATATGACATCATTTTTTAAAAAATGACTTGGCTTTTGAGCAGAAAAATGCAATTAAATCCCAAGATCTATGTACTTGATATCTCTATTATTCTTAGTAAGATAAAAATATAAGAATTATATATAAGAATTATACGCAACTAAGGAAGTCCAGATTAGGAAACTCTTTGAGAAAACATCACAGTTTTCACTAACTCACCAATAAGAGATCTCTAAAATTAAAAAATGATGATTCCATGTTTAAGTTTTGTGGGTACAATTAAACATAATGCATTTGTAGAAAGAATATGACACTGGGCAAGAACGTTCTTACATGGGGAGGACTTCATCAAAGCTGACAAATGACCCATAAAAGCAGAAATCTCTGCCTCAGTAAGCATGGACTGAAGTAAAGAAAAACACAATTCAGTAAGAACCTAATGACTACCCATCTGTGGGTACTGTGCTGCTGGAGGTTGATATGAGACTGGGAGTCATAAACTGGGTACAATTAGAGGAGAAGTACCTGCAGATAAAACACACCTCAAGTTGAACATGAATGAGAAATACAGCCTGTCAGAAGTGTCTCTTAGCAGGCAAGCAGAAGGCACCCCCAAGGAGACAGCCAGATATATGAAGTGCTCATCATCTCTATTCCCTGTTGGCAACTAGCCTTTCCAGTCCTCACCTGCTCTATTCAGTGAACCTGATCACCAGGATCCCTCAGTTCCTCCAGCCTCTCCTGCCTGTTATTCTTGCCCCCCTCCTCCCCCCCCCCCCCCCCCCAGTTTGACCCTTGCTTCATCCTGGGCCAGACCAACAACGGTATCAGGGCTGATCAGTCTCCATCATATGGACTGTGCAGACAGGAATCACACTTTTGGTCTGTAAATGAAGCATTCTGCTTTAAGTAAGTAAAATGCTCAGAAAATATTTTACCCTCTGAATTTAGTCCAAAGGGACTAAATATATTTGACTATATCTCATTTTGGGAAAATACAGGGTGAGGCAAAAGTAGGTTTACAGTTGTGAGTATGTGAAATGGTTTATTCTTGTCTTACTGTTTATTAATTATTGTATTTTTTTCTATATGAACAGCTGGAAACCTACTTTCCCCCCACCATGTATATAAACCATGTTTTCAGAGTGATTTTTTTGGTTACACAGCTTCACATTTTCAAACATTCCTAGAATGCATATGTTTTACCTTGGTAATGAGACCAAACATTTTAAATCAAGCAGCCATGTATATTTTACACACACACTGGCACGCAGTTAGAAAATACCCATTTGTTACGTAGAAAAAGAATTTCTTTGTGTATATAAGAACAAACAAGGCTGAATTTAGATGCCTTTTAAAATGTGGACTCTACTAATTTCAGAAAAAAATATTTAATCATAATTTTACTTTTATATTAAATGGATAGTCCACTGCTGTGAAAATTTATCAATGTAAAATTTAAAATTTCATTAAAAAAGTTATTCTATTTCCTATGCATTCTATTTCCTATTTCCTTGTGGATTTGTAACAGGTATTTTTCTGTTGAAATTGATCGTAATCCCTAAAATAAAATTCGTTTTGTTTCTCAAATATTGATATGCTGATATAGTCACTGGCTCCTGTTCTTTCTGCCCATCTCATTTCTCACTCCTGTGTGATGAGAACATTTCTTGGCATCCCAATAAGATCTCTTTTCCATATTTTTCTGCTTGTTAGTACTGAGTGCATACTAAGTTATTCAGTATGATAAATCCACCTTCAGGTATTCAACTTACAGCAATGACAACAAAGCAAGTCTTACATGGATATGTGACTACTCAGCCCTGAAGAATTTTACAAGACTTTTCCAGTTTCCTCAAATTACAACTCATTAAAATTAATAAAAATTGAGGAAATTCTGAGTTTTCAACATTCCTAAATAAAATATATTGGGAGAAACCTGTGTTTGTCATTTTAGGTTTGATTTTAAATTAAGGTTGTCTCCCCCTTCCGCTTCCCCCCCTCCCTTCACCCTGCATTTCTGTTTTAAAATTAAAATCACAAATTGTGGGACATTTTCCACGCTGAAGTCACTTGGTTTTTAGTTTTGCACCTTTTAGACACTTGAGATACTCAATAATGCCACAAAGTACAGTTCTTGCTGTGCGCTATTATTCCCAGTGCAATATAAAGTTAGCTTTTTTAAAATAGGAGAATACTAGGGTGGGGAAGAAAAATGGTTCTATTTTTATATCCCATTAGATGGTTGAACTGCCTTTTAAGACTCTGATTGTAAGAAATGGCCCATTACCAGTCTTTCAGGTTCTTAGAATCTGCCTCAAAGGCTTTTTGCTGCTGTCTGCAGTCAGCTTTCAAGCTCCCTCCTTATTTTTCACAGATGCCAAAGATGAACTTTTTATGTTGGAATGAAGACAGCTATCAAATCTGCCTCTCTTGTTAAATCTATCCCTCCTTTTATTTGATTCTAACAACCTCTTAACACCATCCCTTGTTGCATATTTTTTGTTCCACTGTGGTAATCCTTTCCCAGGGCTGGAAGAAAGGGTAATGAGCTTTCCAGTCTACAGAGCAGGACTGTTAACTTCTGGATCACGATATAGTTGACAATATCATCCCATGGTGCCCATGCTAAGACAAAGTTATTCCTGATTCTGCATTGCCCATGTGGGGGTCAACCCTTCGTGCATGATACTCCCCACTCTCTTCTATTCTTTCTTACCCAAAGTCAGTTTCCTATTTGGAACATGGCTTCTGCTTAGCACCCCATGTACATTTCTCAGTTTGAGGCTTCTTAGCATTGCACCCTTTCATTGACCCTAAAATACTATAAATTGAAAACAAGTGACAGATAAATGTATCCAGAACACATATATGAATAAAACAAATAATCCAAGAGACAAATAGACAGAGAATATGAACTGGCAATATCCAGAAGAAAAAAATCTGATTGGCAAATAAACATATGAGAAAATGCTTAACTTGATTTAAAAACCTATGCTAGTTTTAAGAAAGGTACAGAAATGCCTTTTCATACCCATTTGGCTAAAATTTAAAAGTGTAATAATATCAAATATTGATATACTGAAAGGAAAACAGACACACTCAAAATGTTAGTGGAAATACACAGGAGCAATTTGAAAGTATCTATTAAAAATTAAAATGTGCATACCCAGCCCTTCTATCTCCAGATATCTATTACAGAGAAGCATTCACAGTGTGCACAAGGAGAGTCGTGCAAGAATATTTAAAACTCTAACATTAGGAATCACACACAAAAAAGTAAAATGATGTCCATTGATTAGAAAATGACCAAATAAAATGTGTGATAGTCATAGAGTAAAAGATTATATAGCTGCTAAACTAAATGAAGCAGATGCATATAATATGTAAACAAGACTACATATATTCTATATAAACATACATATGAATACCCATATTCAGGTGAGTTTAAAGTCTGAAAAGACACAGATCAAACTCATAATAATGTTATCATGAAGATATTGGAGAGTGAACTAAATTGGACTTAGTCATTAAAAAAAACTGCTGTTTTAACTTTTTTTTTACAATGAGAATAACATTTATTTCTCATATGATTGAATCATTTGTTAAGTCATGAAACATATGGATTATAAGACAAACATTCTTTACACTAAAGTTTTACAGAAGCTCTTCACTTTATAAATCAAAAACATAGAAAAATATACCAGCTATTCATTATTTACTATCAGGGCAAATTACAGGCTTATAGGATTTTTTTCAATGAATTTATCTTTTAAATTACATTTTCTTTGTATCCCCTAACTGGATCTAGTTTCATGGAGTAAGATTGTGTATATATATATGAGCTTGCATGTGGAATATAGGGGAACCACAGAAATGGATTAATAATTATATAATTTGATTCTCCTATGCAAAGTAAAACAATGCAAATAATAAAAATGTACCAGTGAAATGATTATTTGACATTATATAACATATATTTTAAAGTATGTAACATACTTACAATTGCTAGGCTAAATAGCATATTACTTATTCATTATCAGTGTAAAATTCTTTAAAGTGTGGTTTTATACCAATCCCTAAAGAACAGTGATTTTAAAAACATTTTCAGTCCATTAATTCATTATCTTTAAACAGACTACTAAAGAAACCATCTGTTTAATGTTCAATGTGCCTTTATTTGAAGTCTAATGTGCCTTTATTTGAAGTCTAATGAAATTGATGATCTAATCATTGGCATAATCTTTTGATATTACTAACCAATCTGTCCTCAACAATTCTCAGTGTGAACAATGTAATGCAACTTTTGAACAATGCAATGCAACTTTACTAATTCAGCAAATGTACAATGTTCTTGGATTCTATTTCCATAGCCCCCTCTCTATTATCAGTTTATATTTTTCAAAGTTAATTTTTAACATTACATTTTCTTAGTACATGATGATTGTTTTAAAGGGAATATATTTTTAATGCCTACAATTAACCTTATGTGATAATCATTTTATACAGGTATATCAAATCATCAGTTTGCACACCTAAGTCTTACACAACGTTACATGTTAATCATATCTCAACAAAGATGGAAAAACAACTTTAAAAATTAAAAACTAAAAAGTAGCACCTAAAAATATTAGCTTAGTTGAAAGAGTAGAACATAAATTCTCACACTGTAAATCTTATCCTTTACCTATAGACGCAACAGAGTCAGCTTAATGGTTGGGTTAGAATTCATAACCTATAAAAGCCATGTTTTAGATCTAGCAGGGAAGGAAAAACAGGTCTCCTGACTTTCCACTTCAGGGGAGGATCAAAGAGGGGAATAGTCACATGTACTCTATGCAAACAAATAGGTACATTTTAGGAAATATCTCAAACAAGCGTATAAACAGTGATGGCCAAAGGTGCTCACTGCCAAGCTGCACTTGACCAGCAGGAGCTAACACACCCGTGTTGCTTGCATGTTAGGTTAGGTGACTTCTCAGGTGGGAGTACCTCTCTCTTGTGGTGCTTGGCATAATGAAGGCACTGAACAAATGCTAATGTCTCCTCCCTTACCTGCACGGTTAATGGTCACTGAATAACACAGCCACTCATAAGTCCTCTTGAATCTTGCCCCCGACACAAGACAGCCAGCTGCTGCCCCTTGACTCCAGGCTGTCTGCCATCCAGACTTTCCTCCCGGCTGCATTTCCAGCAGCACAGGCCCCCTGACCCTTCTGTAAAGGCCTCGGCCATATGTGCTTTTCCCCACCAGCTGCTCCTTTCTGTTGCTCATCTTCCAGGCCACTGCTAGCTGTTTTCTTGTGGAGGATGCCGCTTTTAGCCTTCGCAAACTAATCACAGACAGCTGCAAGCTAATGAGCCCCTCCAGGTGTCTCCCCTTGGGTTAAACTGTGGCACGGTCAGGGCATAAGATGGTAAGAATATTTAAGATATACCAAAGATTATTTTGACTCAATTTCTGTTCATCTTGATCTCATTTTACAGACCTTGATAAAACTCAGTTCCCCGCCACCAACAGAAATGCACAAGACATTCCTTTTAAATGAAGAGAAGAAAATAGTTTAGTTTTAGCAACTTGCTAAGACTTGAGATTTTGATCGAACTTTGCTGATGCCTTCATGGTCTTTTCATATTAATGTTCATAGTTTAGTTTGTATCTTTATGTACACATTTTATTTTTTTTAATTCAATGGAAAATCCTGTTTGGCACTTTATTTCTTAAAATCTAGCATTATGATGAAACTTGCCAAAAAAAAAACCAACAAAAAAACTAAGTACATAACTAGAGTTCTGAAGCCTGAAACAAGTCAGCCTTTAATAAGGAAATCAACTTATAAGCAATAATGAATTCTTAAGAAAATGAAAACATAATGCCATGTATCTCTGGTTCTCTGTTAGCACTTTCGTAGTGCCATCCAGAGCTGAACATAGAGCTTAACCTATAGTGGGTTCTAAAGAAATATTTGCTGAGTGCATAAATTAGTGAGTGAAGGGAGTTTGGAAGACTACCTACAATCCTCACTTGAATCATTGTGCAGAGGTGGTAACTGTCATCTCAGGTCTTCCAAAGCACTGCCGATTTCAAAAGTCCCAATAAGTGCCACATAATCATGAACAAATTACATCACCCAGATTACTCTGCCTTCAGAAGTGCTGGTTATATAATCTTTTTAATTTTGGAAAAATACTGAATGTAGTAGAGAAGAGTCGTTTAGAATATAAATTTTTAGTTGTATTGACTTGAATTTGAATCCCGGATGTGTCATATGCTGTGTGGAACTATAGAAATCTGCTGTAGTGTCAGAAAGCAGCCATGGACCATAGATAAACAAATGGGCATGGAGTTGCAACAAAACTTTACTTACTAAAACAGTCAGTAGCAGGATTGGGCCCACTGGCCATGGTTTGCTGATTCCTGCCCTAGTCAGTTATAAACACGCAACTTCAGCATTGCTTTAACTCACTAGGAACCTTGCCAGCACAAAAGCATCTCAGCTTAGAAATGGTTCTTCTGGTCCATCTCAAGGTAGGAAATAGGAAAAGATTTTTTAACATTTTATTCCCAATTAAAGTGTACACAGGTGAGAGAATGACCAATGAATGTAGCAAATACTCGCACAGTATACTAATACATTGTTCATTTATGTTTGATGACAAGTGTTTTGTCAAGACTAAAATGAGGTAGGCATATGCCATGGAAAGAATAGAGATTGAATGAATTTGGTACCTGTTTCTCCAGCTTTCTAACTGTGCAACAACCTTGGAATACATAGTTTTATCTACAATTCCTTCATCATTTACTTGATAATTATGTATCTAACAAAACATCATGATCATAGTTACATTGTATTGAGGACTCACTAGGCATGGGGTGAGAATAACCTAATTTAACCTTCCTACTACCATCTAAGATCTGTACAATTTTTAATCCTGATTTTACAGGCACAGAGAGGTAAGTAACATGTCCTGAGTCACCCATTAGTGAGATTCAGGTTGCATCCTGAACCAAGTCCTTCTGCTACCCAGACTTGAGCACTAACAGAATACTCACTACTACAGTTCTAGCCTGGAGACCCTGAGATCCCCAATCATCACTAAGACCTGCCCCCGCCCCCAGGAGCTGCTTCCCTTCCCTGCATCTCAGCATCTGCACAGTTAGATGGAGTTGATGACATGCCACACCTGGGGTAGATGTGACAATGAGGAAACATTTCTTACAGAAAATAGCTGGTTCCCCAGGAATCCTTACTCAAAAGTCTCCTTCAGTGCAACTTCAGCTTGGTGTCAAGGTTTGCAGTCAGCACTAGTTTTCAATAAAATAATATATTTCCATGTGCAAATATCTATCCTTTTTTATTGGACACACAAAGTTCGGGAAGAACTGCCTAAGAACACTTACTGGCTTTATTTTTAGGTAATTCCTGATTAGGGTTTTTATTTATTTTTTTTTGCCTTATTTGCCAAAGCACTTATATAAAGAATGAACACTTTTGAATATTTGCTGAAATTAATATTAAGAAGATTGAGAACCTAAAGTCTTAATCCAGCAGAATTGTTGTCAGTGCTCAATAACTGTCATTGCTCATTTGCAGTCTACTCTCTCTCTCCATCTGTTTGTCTTTACACAAGTAATTGCTTATCAGTCTGCACAGAGGCTGGTATAATAATGTAGTAGCAAAAAGTAATAAAAAATAATAATCCTGAAACAGAATTTTTGTAAAAATAATAATTTCTGTAAATATGTGCTTACCAAATTTTAAGATTAATGCTGAAAATGCAAACGTATATTTTTAATATAAAATGATAATTATGTCTCAAAGAAAGGAAAATTGCACTCATATGAAAATTCTAAAAATATATTTAAAAATATAAGGCTTTATAGGTCAATTTGCTGGATTATGGTTAGTTAGAGACTTCCTTCCTTTATCCTTTCCACCCCATGCCCAACTGACAATCGGAAATAGATAAATAAAAGAGAAAAATTTTTGAATGTTTAAATTAGCCCAAAGCTGCCAGGCTGGTGTAGCTCAGTGGTTGAGTCAACCTATGAACCAGGAGGTCATGGTTCAGTTCTGGTCAGGGCACGTGCCCGGGTTGTGAGCTCTATCTCCAGGAGGGGGGCGTGCAGAAGGCAGCAGATCAATGATTCTCTCTCATCATTCATGTTTCTATTTCCCTCTCTCTTCCTCTCTGAAATCAATAAGAATATATTTTTTAAAATTAGCCCAAAGCTTAGTGACATATTCAGTGGTCAGAGAGTGTGAGAGAACACAGAATAAGAGCTATGAGCAGAAGATGAAGTCAAGACGGTTCCCAAACACTTTCAGAGTCCATATAAACTGCGGGCTGCGGGCTGAGCTTCTGCTGTCCAGGGACAGGGAAGAGTTGGGGTGCACCCCACAGAAGGCAGGGGCAGACACTGAGCTCAGCCATGTCCACAAAGTGGGGAGTTTCACAAAGGCTGCTCTGCAATTTAAATGGAGGCTGGAGGAACTCTGCCCTCCAGCCCACCAAAGCAACAAGTTGCTTGACTTCTGTCTAATCCATGAGGGGCAGAAGAGTCTCCTAAGAGAAATTAGAATTCCAGATCGGAGCCAACCGAAGTGTAGAGTCCAAATTTACACTGTCCCCTCAGTGCATAGAGTTCAAGGTCCTCTCCTCCCCAAGCCACAAAGTTAACATGAGGATTAACCCAGAGCAGATGAGATCCCTGGAACCCTGGTCAACACAAATCCAGGAGATGGAGGAAGGAATAAAAAGGTTGCACGAATCTCTATTTAGTATTCCAGGAAACAGAGAACAGAGAGAATGGAGAAGATATAGGATATAAAAAGATAATATCCAAAAATCTTCCACAGTCCAGTGTCTGTTCAGGTGAATGCCCTCTTCTTTCTCACAACCGGTTATGGCTGTTAGAAACCCGTTTGCAAGGTCCAGAGAGCTTTCTTCTGCGAGGAGGCCCGCCCCTCCTCAACACCGTGTGGCTCAGAAGGACTCACATTAAAGAACAAACAGCCCTGGAGAGGTAGGTATCGGCCTTCCTCTGGCCTTCTTGGCCTTCAGGGAAGAGCTGTGCCAGGCTTTCCTAAATGACATTATTCCTTTTTGCTCCAAATGATTAAGGGGTGAAATTAATTTAATCTCACGCAGTCTCCAGGGAATTCTGTTCCACTGCCTGCCACTGCCAGTCAAGAAAAGTTCTCTTGACTGTCAGTACAAGACTTCTGAGCTAGTTCATTGACATTTGTTTCAAGTAATGTGGAAATCACTTAGTTCCAAATGATCAGTGTATTTAAAGGCTAGAGTTGTATTTGCATTTTATTTAAAATTTCAATCATAAATTTCCACAGAAGGATGATTTTTAAAGTCAATATATCTAATATAAAAGTATCCTAAACATGGTCAACCAGTCCTCAGTTGTATAATGAGCTCACTGAGAGTCAGGAAAGACATTCCAGGAAGTACTGGAAGCTTGGCTTCTGCTCAGGTACTTAAGATCTAATGAGCTCATTGGGAAGACAAGGGCAAAACACAGACATGCGCGCACACACAGGCACACACACAGGCACACACCCACTTGGCAATGGGAAACCAATAGAGAGTAGTGTTAACTTTCATGCACAAACTATGGTGTCTCAATTCAGACACAAGAGAGACAGATGCTGCTGGTGCAGGGTGGGAAGCTACTTGAAAGTAGGCCCTGGGAGTTGAGTCACCTATTGATAAGATGATTAGGAGGGAGGCATTCCAGGAAGAATAGGATGAAAGAATTCAAGGAGAAGAGAATGAACTACTGCTGTTTATCAGCTTTTTACCTCAATATTCATGCATATTGAAATTGAATTATACTTTTTAAAACTCACACAATAAGGACAGCACTGTAAGTTCTTATTATCTTTTTAAGAAAAATAAAGCATCAGTTATCTATTTTGTTAAAAATGAGCATATCCTTTGACCCAGAAGTTATTCTAGATAATCTATTTTTAAAGATTCCTCACAGGGTGTGTGTGTGTGTGTGTGTATTACTCAGTGAATACACAGTATTATTTATTGTAGTAAAACATAGAAAATCACTTAAATGTCTATTGATCGGGAAACAGTCAAAAGCATTTTATTAAATATCATGAAACTAATAAAGATGAAAGAAGGAAGGAAAGGAGAAAGGAAGAGAGGGAATTATATATGGCAGAATTTATTACTTTCTTTCATTAAATCTCTTATGTTATTTGAAGTGTTATTTTCATAATTTGCAAATATTTAAAATGCAACTATTAACATGCTAATTTCTTGGAAACACTAGATATTTCCAGTGAGTGTTGTCTTCCATGTATAATATGAAAAAAACTAATCACTTCATGCCCTCAGAAATCCATTTTGAAATTCCTTCTTTTATTGTTGATGAAAAATCTCTCTAGTGGCTGCCTTTTCTAAGCTATTCAACAAGAACTCGGAACAATTACTACTAGGGAGCAGTTATCCTTTTTAAAAATCACGCCTGCAATTTCTCTTTAAACCCCCTTTCTTCCTAATATTCTGAATATCTGCACATGTAATTTCAGTTTAAATAAGTCTGTGACCCTGTTTGAGAATCTAATGAAACCCTAAGACTTAGTTCCTTCAGAATTTTCAGTGACACACATTTGCACCCAACCTACGGCCATTTACTGAGGCCTGGACCCAAAGATAAGAATCCTACATTTGGCTCTCACAATTACTCCTCTTGTTGAAGTTTAATGATCTTGTCCTTTATTTAACAAAATATGTTAGGCTTTCCTTGTCCCATGATAAAGCAATCCCTTCAGAGAGCAAGTATAGAATTATCACAGATTAAAGTAAGCACTTTTGGTTGAAATCTACTGCCCTATTTCTCTCTTCCATATGTGTTTTCATAAAAATCAATAAGTAATTCCAGTAACAAGGCTAAACGAAGAGATTAATTCAGGGAACACAATCCTTTGGTGCTTTTCACAAAGTACTATAAATCTCAGTTACATATTTTACAAATTAGTCTTTACTGTGGCTTTTTTATAACTGCAATAAAAATGTACATTCTGCAATAAACCATAGTTACGGATAGATAATAATTTTCTATTCGTTAGTAAACTTTTCATCTGAAATTATATACATGATATTTGGTTTAATGTCATTTAAATGTGATGCATAAATGTTTAGCATCATCATCATCAAGTTCAATGTTCATTCTATTATAATCTGGATAAAAGCAATTTTCTTTCATCACATTTTATGTCCATATTTAATATCAGATGTAATAAGAGACAAATTGTAAAAATAATAGAATGCAATAGAAAAAAAACATAGGGAAGAATTACAAAGGTAAAGGCTACATTAAAACAGAAATACTAGACAGTGTAGATGAATTCACTTTCAATCCTATTTCAGAAAAATATGGGTGTAATTTCAAGTACAGAATACTACCAGTGATGAAAATAACCACTGCTGTTATTTCTCATCAATGTTTAATAAAACTGATTTATGCTTCACACAGGGAGCTGAGTCTGTAGCTTGTAGTCAATACGACCAAAAGTCAAATGAGGAAAATACCACACAAGTAAATAGCTGAAATACATGTCCCCTTGGAAGGAAATACCAGTCTCAAATTTTAATACCCATAATAGCCTTCAGAAGTGACTTAGATATATATGAGAATCTGGCAAGCTATAGTCTACTCTACTCTAACTGTTTCACTTTCTTGAAAGGCCCAATTAATTTATAATTGCGAGAAAAAAATTATAAAAATTCACATCCAAAATCTACATTTAACTTCAGTGATGCTGATGATCTGTAGTTTATCTACCTAATATTTCCATATAAGGAAATCTTTACTTTCTTTATAAAGAGAACTGATAAGGTAAATACTTTTTATGTCCTACCTCTAATAAAAAATTCATTAATGCCCTAGACCGTTTGGCTCAGTGGAGAGAGCGTCAGCCTGCAGACCAAAGGGTCCTGGATTTGATTCCAGTCAAGGGAACATACCTGGTTTGCAGGCTCCTCCCCAGCTGGGGCCCTGGTCAGGGCTCGCGCAGGAGGCAGCCAATCAATGTCTCTCACATCGATGTTTCTCTCTGTCTTTCCCTCTCTTTCCCACTCTCCCTAATAATCAATGGAAAAATATCCTCGGGCAAGGAATAACAACAAAAATTCATCATTATGTACTTTCAATATCACCTTAAATAAGAATTGTTGGTTAATTTGTGGTATTTAGAAAGCAAACTTAAATTCAGTTCTCAAAGGGAAAGAGAAAGTAAATTCAAATACAGAGGAAAAACTAATGCATGTAGCTATAAATTACATATAGTAAACACATGGATCATCATGGGATTTTTGTTGTTATTGTTACTCCTCAACCGAGCATATTTTTTTTTCCCATTGATTTTTTACAGAAAGTGGAAGGAAGGGGAGAAACAGAGAGAGAGAGAGAAACACCAGTGTGACAGAGATACATCCAGTGGTTGCTTCCTGCAGGCACCCAGATTGGGCCCAGGATCAAACCTACAACTGAGATACCTGTCCTTGACCAGAATTGAACACTAGACCCTTCAGTCTGAGGGCTGATGCTCTAACCACTAAGCAACCTGCTAGGACTAATCATGGGGTTTTTAATTTAATTCAGATAGGTGTGGACCTGACTACAATACACCAAATAACATTCTCTCCCACATCTCTCGCCTATTTGTCTACTATCTCATTTTGCATCAAAAGCATATTTATCATTTTTTCTGCTATCGCCTCTCATTCTTGGGCAAATGTCCACAGCTCCATAAATTAACTTGTAAAACTGTATCGCCTCCCTCTCCCTTCCTCTCTCTCTAAAATCAATTTTTAAAAACCATATCCTCGGATGAAGATTAAAAAAACAGGACTGCATTGCTTCCCAGGTAATTTTTAAAGTTGAGATGCTTACATACTGCTAACATAGAGAGTGTACTGATTTTCTTGTGAAGGGCTAGATTGAAAGGCCCTGAGAGGCCCTCAGTTTGCAGGGGACATCCCTCTTCTTTGCACTCATTTCTCGTGAGACTTGGGGATGAAAGGAGAAGGCATCCCATCTGTTAGATTACTATGTTGGGGGACATGTCTCCTCCTCCTCCTAATGAGACTCTATAATGGACCAGCTGTCCTGACAAGCCACAAGGAATGGCGGTTACTCGTGGCCAACTGACTTCATAGGGTAGAATTTGTAGCTGAGGACACGAGCTTTGACCTCAGAACACAGGCAGCAAGCCTTAATTCCAACTGTGGCCAGTGGGTAGCTTTGGGCAAATCAACTCTTCCTCCTCTCATTTCCCTCACTTATCAATTGGGGATAATGACACCTTATGGCTTTATTTTGAGGATGAAAAACACAATGGATGGAAAACCTTTTGCCTGGTGCCAGATACATAATGAGCAATCGAAAAATGGCAGCAGTAGTTCTCATAAGTAATGACAGTAATTACAATGATAAAGACTGTCTATTGAACTATTTGTCACCATAAGAACATAGTGTTTGTTATTTCTTAGCTTTATCTTTGATGATCAAATATGAAGAATAGGGAAAGAGCACACTATGTACAGTCCATGTTGCAACAGAAGCACAGATAATTATTTTCGGAATGTCCTGTTTATGGGTTGGTGTTGCTTATGTGCTTCCTTTATCTGATATAAATTGTTTCAATCAGGTTTAGTTCATTACAGATTTTTTAAATTGGGCCTTTGTCCTTGTTTTTTTATGAATCAGATTAGTAACAAAAAATTGTGCCTGGTATCTATTTAGTTACTAAATTACTTTTCAGGGTGAATGTCATCATTCAAAGACATTTATTGGTTGTTCTATCAAAATGGAACATGTTTTGTTTTACCTGACTATACAATGAATGGCGAGTTCAAATCACCATCTGAATAGTTTTGCACTCATGTCCTGTACCCAATTTCTTACCTTCTTTTAAAATAGCATGACAAGCAAGTTGCTAGTTTAATGACCTTTGCTGCGATTTCCTGTCCTCATGTGATAGAATTGTTGATGCTCTTTTTTTCCTTCTAACTAGTATATCTCATCTGTTTGGATAGCTGTCTTCTCCATCATCATCTTACCATGGGTGAGTGATACTAACCTTCTTCTATAAAATTAAGAATACAACTAAGCTTTGAAAGGTACTTTCTGAGTTTTTCCCTTATTAAACACTGATCTGAAATGTAAAAAGGTCTGGGGAGACAGTAAATTAGCCGAGTCTGTGAATAGTGAGAAATGAGTTTAGCATCGCCTCTGCCTGGGGTTCTCTAGAACTCTGACTACTCGCTCTGATGCTGTTTGCTCATCTTTAAAACTGTCTAGGAAACCACATGACTTCATTATCTTTCCAAGCTCAAAATTCCTTTAATTTTATGTATTTTATGTTCAGGGCTATTACAGAATTTTAAAATGTCTCCTATTTTATACCTCAGATTGTATGTCCTACAGGTTGATAAGCATGTGGAAGGGAGGGGCTGAGAGTGGGGTAAGAATTCAGAAAATGAGAGTAGGATAAGTCGATATGATTTTTTGGGGTTTCTCTATAGTGTCATTTTTTGGGGTGTCACCTGTCCTCAAACCTTTTCACTGTGTGCTCACTACCCATCTCCCCACACACTCACTTCAATATGGAATCTGAATGTCTGCTAAAGAGATTTTGCGATCTTCAAATATGTCCTTTTGGTAATGTGCATTCCTCGGTGGGGTCTAGTATATGCAGAATGTGTGATGTCCTAAGTGCATAGGCTAACATCTTAGAGGGATGTGTTAGTTGAGGGTCCTTAAGAATGAGCTGTAGAAGAGGTACCCTGAAAGAAAAATGGAAAGCTTTGTAAGTGGAAGAGAGATAGAGAAGCATCCAGCAATTCAGTCACACAGAGATTTGCGGGAGGAAAGGAAATGGATCCTGGAGACCGGGCAGGAAGCAGCAAGGCTGGGGCTTCTGTTCAGTGCTTTGAATCATGACATAATTGATGCATGAAAACCAAACACCACCAAATACTGGCCCTCTAGAATTCTATACATTAATTAGAATGAAATGAAAATTGGAGTATTAGTTAATAGGGACATAATATGAGGTTAAGAACACCTTGTCTCCACCCTTTTCTTCTTCCCCCCTTGCTGTAAAATCTTGAACAATCTGAGTAGCAAACTATTGCAAAAAAACCAGAATAATATCAGACACCAGGTGTTAATCTGGAAGCATCTATGTCCTGCCCTCCTGTATTAAAGTTGTAATTTTTCCTCAAATAACATAAAGATGCTTTCTTTCATATTTTGCTACTGTGGACTAATTTCTAGCTCATTGCGTGTTTGCTCTGTGCTAGGCACTATTATAAGTGCAGTTTCTCAGTTACTCCTCACATTAGCCCTACAGTGGAGGTTTATAACTTACCTATTTCACAGATGAGGAAAATGAGGCATGAAGGAGTAATGACTTTCCCAAGGTCACCACACTAGTGACTACAGCTTCAATCGAAACCCTCGGAGCCACTATTTTGAGTTCTGATTTTTTTCTAAAGTAATTTTTGGCTTCGTAATACAGTCTCATGGCATTATATGATCCATGTAATGTATATAATCATACTTGTTTTTACTGATAACCTTAAATGATAAGGACAGCAACATCATTATATTCCCTCCCCCCTTTGTCTTATCTTTTTTATACAATCATAATTTTTAATATTTACATATATTCCCTAAATCCTACAGTTGTATCAGTAAATAGATATTAGAGACTAGGCTCATGACCAGTCATTCCTGATTAGCTGAATGACTTCAAGGTTTCATATAAAATAAAGTCTCTGAGTTCTTGACTCTCAAAAATAAGAAGAGTTCAACACATTATTTCCCTAAGGACTTTGTAAACACTGTGTCATTATATCCTAGAGCAGTGGTTCTCAACCTTGGAATCACCTGGGAATCTTTTTAAAATCCCGATTTCTGGGCCTCATCCTCCGGAAATTCTGTTTCTTTGTTACTAATGATGAGGCCCATAAATCAGGATTTTAAAAAGATTTCCAGGTGATTCTAATATGCAGCCAAGGTTAAGAACCACTGTCCTAAAGTGCGATGTTTAAGGTCTCTCTGATGGCCTCCCATAAAAATGACAATCTTTTTTTTTTTCTGAATGCCTAGTGGATACTTTTGTTTGCTTTGAATTCCAGCATCTTTACTAAGATATACCTCAACACTGATTATTCTGTGTTCATTTACTGAGACAAGTTGTACCCTTTTAATCCGTATACTCAGGCCTTCTTTTTCTAGTTTTCTTTTTTAAGTTATATATCTTAAAACTTTTTTTTTCAGTTTTAAATGCACTTAAAGGTACATTTTTATAGATATGACCCTGATTATTTTTTATTATTACTCACCTTGACATCAATTTTTATAGGACCTAATATTTGTCACTGTATCATGTAGAGGAGGAGTGAGGTGGTATTATGGGATAGAAATGAAGCTCTGTAGTAAGTGGGTATGTGTGTGTATCAGTGTTTCTTCAATCCAAAGGTTCACAACATTGCATGCACACCAGAATCACTTAGAAAACTTTTTAAAGCCATCTCTGTCTGGGATCCCTCTAAAATTTTAATTTATTGGGCCTGGAAATAGTGGTCCTAAAGTATAGCTCATCCTAAGATATAGCTCATCCTAAGGTATAGCTCATCCTAAGGTATAGCCAGATGTGCAAACCTTAAGCTGGGTCTTTCCTTTGTCCTAGTCAACACCAATCAGCAGCATTGGGCCCCTCACAATGGAGTGTCTATCCCCTATTTCGATACAAACTGCTTGCAGAAACAAGGGTCTCTACTTTGTGACGCCCCATGGAGATCCAGAAAGCTCCCACAGTCAGCTAGACACTGATTTCCCCTGACTCCCATAGTGGGATCATTTGTTATTTTAGAATGTCAGCATTCTGCTGGCACTCTGAGATCCTCAGTAGCCAGAATCCTTCCAGGGAATTTTCTGTTAGTCATCTAGCCCTCTGATTGGTTTATGGTTACGGTATTTTTTCAGAGTCCTTAAATATATAAGTTGGACTTCTGTTTCTCAGTCTCCTTGATGTTTGGGAGATTTTAGAGATGCAAAGGTGTCTTTACTCTGCAATCTTATAATAGGGGCTCTTTATAACTTTTTTTTACTTAATGACTCTGGCTTTTAATATATTTTAAAAATTGAATTTTCAACATCAGTATTAAATTTCAATGAGACATAAAGCTACTTATAAATGAAATTATATAATTGAGTTGAAAGTCAATGTATTACATGATAATTTGATTTATAAGAAAAATAAATGTGCTCCTTTTTAATTAATCACGATTATTTACACATAAAGTATCTGGACCAAATTTATGTGCATAATTAGGCACCTAATTATGGTTTAAAATAAACTGCATGCAGAAAGAGATGATCACATGTATCTAATAAAATAATTTCTTTTCTTCATTTTGGGGAAAACACTATATTTTTTCCCATAAGAGCTTTGAAAACCTCCTAAAATACTACAGTCTGTGTATCTACGTAGACACAGAATAACAGGAAGTAGATTTCAGTTTCAATCTAAACTTTAGAGACTATTTTAAAAATTTTTGATGATAGTACAAAGTCAACATTTCATTATCTAGCCATTAGTCATACAATGATATTGAATTCAATCATCATTTGAGAAAAAGAAGCAAACAAATCAAATTAAGCTTGCATAGAAAGGGAAGTTATGAGGAATAGACAAAAAAAACACAGACAAGTTCAGAGAAAAGAACAACAAGAAAGCAACTTAATTCTCTAGTATGGCTTCATATGGTTACCAGCCAATTAAAAAAGCACATATACTTTGTTCATTCCATTAGTAAATATTTGTAGAGGGCTTCCTATGAGCCAGGCATTGCCCTAGACCCTGGAGACATGAAGATGAAACGGCGTGCTTCCTGTTTTCAAGGAGCTTAAATCTTTGAAAGAGAAATGTGCAAATAAACAGAACGAACAGCAAAAGTATTGCCTGGCAATCCCCTCCTAGAATTGGGCTGCTCAAGCCAATGTACTTTATAAGGAGACTCTCTCTTAAAGAGAGATTGTAGCCTGCATTAGTTGAAGCCAGTATAAGTTACAGTGAAGAAAGATGAACCAACTGAAATGTAATGCAGCATTTTGAGTGTGGGCTGCATTTAAAATGGTCAGGGTGTGATTTGACTTTAAAGGATTGGGTGATTCTTGTGCCAAGGCAGCCTAAAGCCTGAATGCTAGCCACTCTCCATACAAGAGATGGGTACATTCAGTTAGCCCAGTGGTTCTCAACCTTCCTAATGCTGCAACCCTTTAATACAGTTCCTCATGTTGTGGTGACCTCATGTTGTGGTTCCTCATGTTGCTACTTCATAACTGTAATTTTGCTACTGCTGTGAATTTTAATGTAAATATTTGATAATCAGGATATATTTTCATTGTTACGAATTGAACAAAATTAAAGCATAGTGATTAATCACAAAAACAATATGTAATTATATATTCAATATCTGTTTTCCGATGGTCTTAAGCGACCCCTGTGAAATGTCGTTCGACCCCCAAAGGGGTCGCGACCCACAGGTTGAGAACCGCTGCGTTAGCCCCTAAAAGAAGGGGCTGCAGGCTCTGACAAGTGATCATTTGAGTCATGTCCCAGCTGTTAGGACTCCTGAAGCTGTTCCACACAGTTTGCCAAATCAATACATCTCATGTCCCATGCCACACCTGTGATTGCCTGCTCATCCCTGACAGGCATTAATATCATCCATCAGAGGCCTCTGCACTTTTGAGACAGGAGGTGTAAGATTAGTTCTAAAGCCAATAAGTTTAAGAGCATAAAGCAAATTGAAATGCTTCTGGTTTCTAACTCTTTGTGAAATAGGAAGCTGTATCATTGGCCAAAAGAGTTGTCTAACTACAATGCTGGAAATCCACTATGAGGGCATATCAAAATATGAGAATGAAAATTTAGGGTTATTTACAAACTTCACTTAAAAAAAAAACAAACACCAACTATTTGTGTTTTCCAGCCCAAGTTCAGTATTAGATTCTGTCCAAAGGCTTTATTTAGTCTTGTGGTTTAATTCCTATATCAGAAAAGTACTCCTTAATCAATGCAAGACCTTCATGTACTCTCTCTCACATTCCAATACTCATCCCAGTGTTCGCTAAGCCATCCTCACCATTCAGGAGTTGCTCTGTCTGAAGGCCAGGGTTGTAATGGGATTTACCAGCCACTTTGTTTGATGTGTGAAGGTCAATTGGCTGGGTTTGTAGTAGTTGCTATCCAGAGTTGACAGGGGCTGATCTCTCTTCCCTGACTATGAATAAAATCCCCCATCGTCCAGCAGGCCCACTGAGATGTGAAACCACATCAAAAGTCAGGAAATTCATTCGGCTTCCAAAAGAGCACAGCCACCACCCTGTTATACACTGAAAGGTTTGGGAGTTTTTTTTAGGCCCTGGGTAAAAGTGTCTAGAATTCCCATAAATGTACCTGGGCATTGAAACTTAAAAAAAAAAAGTTTTTATTTATTATTTTATTTTATTGTTTTATTTCATTACTAGAGGCCCGGTGCACAAAATTCGTGCACAGGGCAGGGGGTGGGGGTCCCCTCAGCCCAGCCTCCACCCTCTCCAATCCGGGACCCCTGGGGGGATGTCTGACTGCCGGGCCTAAACTGGCAATCAGACATCCCTCTCACAATCCTGGACTATTGGCTCCTAATTGCTCACCTGCCTGCCGGCCTGATCGCTCCTAACTGCCCCCCCTGCAGGCCTAGTCACCCCTCTCTGATCCCCCAACAGTCTAATCACCCCCAGCTCCCCCCGCCCTGCCGGCCTGGTCACACCCAACTGCACCGCCCACCAGCCTGGTCACCCCTAACTGTCCCCCCCTGCTGGCCTGGTTGCCCCCAACTGTCACCCCTGCTGGCCTGGTCACCTCTCATGTCCCCCCCCCCCACACACACACACACACTGGCCTGGTTGCCCCACGCAGCCTGCTGTTCAGTCATTTGGTCATTCCTCACTAACCCCCCTGCTGGTTTGGTCATAGGCAGCCATCTTTTGAGGGCGTGAGGGTTAATTTGCATAATACTTCTTTATTGTATAGGATTATTTTCAAATAATTCTGATAATAGTCCTGTTATGGACTACATGTTTGTGCCTCCCCACCAAACTACATGTTAAAGCCCTAACCCCCAATGTGATTGTATTAGGAGGTGAGGCCTTTTGGAGGTGATTTTGTTTAGATGAGGTCATAAGGGTTTGCTTCTCATGATGGGATTAGTACCCTTATAAGAAGAGACTGGAGAGCTCTCTCTTGCTTCCACCCCATCCATGTAAGAACACAACAAAAAGCCATCAGCAAGCTAGGGAGAGGAGGATGCCGCACCAGGACCCTACCATGCTGGCACCCTGATCTCAGACTTCCAGTTTCCAGACTGGAAAGAAATAAATTTATGTTGTTTACACCACCCCATCTATGGTATTTTGTTGTGGCAGACTGAGCTCACTAAGACACATTCTCAAAGCATAAAATAATTGTTTAGAGTTCCATGGATTTTTTTTTCTTCAAAAAGCAATATGTGCAATTTGCATGGAATTATAATAAATGCAATGATATCAACTAAATGGCAGCTAACAATTTCTTTAATTACTGTGTGTAAATGATACATTTCAGGACTTAATAGGACAAGCCACAAATAAATCTATACATTTAAGCACATTACATTCATATACAAGTATTCCTCATATATCCTTTATATGGTTGATGCATAATTCACTAAGTATTTGATTAGCTGTCTTGTGTTCTGGGATTCCTTTTCAGCTCTCACACACTCATGGATGCCTATTATTCCAATTATTTAAGACTTACCTTGACCACTTGAGTATAGTTAAAATGTGAAAGAAAACCACATCTTGTTTATTTTTGAGGCAATAACCCCTAAACCTTGCTCAACAAAGAAATACTCTTAAATGCTATAATTAAGAATTAAACTAGTCTAAAATGAGAGCTATTTAAATCTCTACAGACATCACTGACCATACATAAACACAGACTGTATGTTATAGATTAAAGGTAGAATATAATTCAGTCATATAATTAAAACTTGCAGTTGTGTTTCTTACTAGTAAATACTATAGGCAGACTTAATATGAAATATCAATTATATAACTATTATTTCCATTTCATAACATTATAAAATATAAACTGAAAAATGTGTTTTACCAGTAAGACAGACCTATCTCATTAAAGCCACTGTAGCCCAGCTCTTGCCTGCTAAGTCCCAGATCTTCAAGGTCCATGCATTTAAATCCTGGTGGGCACTGGTAGCCTTCTTCTAGCTCTGGTGAGCAGTGTGTATCTGGAATAGCTAAACTATTCCAGGTCACATTTCTGTGAATAACACATGAAAAAGTTAGACAATTCCATCAATGGGTAAATGATCATTAAAATGAATAATGTAATCACTCTTCATTAATAACCACTGTATATGAACACAGATTTAAGATTCATAAATGGCATTCATCACATTAATGGCATATTAAACATTCTCAAGTGATACCTGATTCATCCCCACAATACGTCTTTATAAGAATATTATTACCATTATTATTTTTGTCTTTAAAATTCAAGATCCAAATAAGCAAAGGAAGGACTTTTCTATAGATTTTCATGAAATATTAGCTTATCTGGGAATTCCTTGTTAATCTTTACCCTACTGTGGGCATAAACTGTACTTCTCTACTTCTAAGCAATATTAGATGACAGACATTTGCCATATGGCACAAATACTACAAGTTCATATGTGGCACTTGTCCTTCTGCTGTGTTGGCAGATGTGCAGTTTGGAAAGGCAACCATACAAATAAGATGAGATTGAAGGAACTAAAGGTATCATTTGGAAAGAGAGAGATAACGCAGTGATTTAGCCATAGCTCCAGGAATATTAAGGTTTTTTAAGGTACAGGGTGATAATAACCCTTTTTCATTTTTCTGGAGGACAAGCAGGAGATTCAGTTGATGTAGAAAGATTTCTTGGTTTTCTTGGTGGTGGCTCCAGGTAATCACAGGAATGACTGTGGAATCGCATTCTGAGCTGACCTTAAAAATGGGTCCTAAATGGCTGCTATCTGAGGAATTCACATGGACTATGTACAGGCCAAAGTTTAGGCTAGATGATTTCATAAGCCTTCTAAGCTCCTGATTTTATTCTAAGACATTTCCACTAGAAACATCAATGTTTCTAGGCATTTCCTAAATAGGGACCAACTTTATGATTGTCTCAGTTCTCTCACTTTATGGCCAAGTTGAGGCAGACTTGTTGGGTCATATTTATGTTCTTTAGTATCTCCTTATATTCAATTGGCTGCTGTAATAGGCTTTCACTAGAGTCTAACAAGTAACTTTGTGTAATCCCTTAGCTGCTTGAGGCCACCACACATACACATATTCAGTGTCTCACACACACACACACACACACACACCATGCCTGGTGATACCTTCCCCAGTTCTGTTTCAGTCATAAACAAAGCTCTCAAAGCCTTGTCCACCTCTTGGATAATCCTATGCTCATTCCTTCAGGATTCCGTTAGTGGCAAGAGAGGAGGCATGCCTATACATCTCTGGGAACAGGTGTTGAAATAACTGTTCCCTCTAGTCACATTTTAAGCTGCTCCTTTGGATTCCACATGCAAGCCCCAAGGGAAATGCTCTAATTGTGGAAATTAGAACTTTGTTTTGTCAGAAAGGTATGACTTTAGGAAGACACGTCACTTATTTCTCCTCATTTCACATTTCTACACCTAGGCCAAATGATCTATTTTCACTGAGGTCGAATCTGACTCTCTGTTTCTGGTGTGGTACCCACACCTCACACATGAGAATAAAGTGGTAAGGAAACAGGGCTTCAGAGTTTCAGAGTAAGGCTTTCTGGATTTGATCCCAAGCTCTGTCATTTACTGGTTGTGTGAACTGATTAAAGTTCTAGGTGTTTCTAAGCTCAGTTTCCTCATGGGTAAAATAGGGAGAGTAATCATAATTAACAGGGAAGCTGTGTGAGGATTAAGAAAAATTGCACTCAGTAATGCACTCAGCACAGCTCTTAGCATGTTGCAAGTGCTCAATAAATGCTTATCCTATATAATAGATATTGAAATAGATATTGAAGAGGAACAAAAATCACCATGCAGACGATAATTTAAAATCCTTAGAAATCATGAGTTTGCCAAAGGAAGAATAGTTCCGTGAATCATAGGAGCTGATGAGAAAGAGCTTGAAATGGGAATGAGAAGTCACAGCCCAAGAGGTAGGAGGAAAGTCTAGAATGTGTTTGTCATCAAATCCAAAAGGTTCAAGTGTTTCAAGAAGGAGGTTGTGGTCAACACGCTTAAAGATTTTACAGAGTTCAAAATCGTCACCATAGAAAAAAATCTTACCCTATATAATAAAAGCCTAATATGCTAAGTATCCAGTCATCCAGTCAGCCGTTCAACCAATCAAAGCATAATATGCTAATGATATGCTAAGGTTGCTCAACCGCTCACTATGACGTGCACTGACCACGAGGGGGCAGACACTCTGACTAGTAGGTTAGCTTGTTGTTGGAGTCTGGCTGATCGGGACTGAGCGAGACAGGGCGGACATGCCCTGGAGCCTTCCCGCAGTCCCTCCCTGGCTGGCCAACCTCCTGCATCCCTCCCCAGCCCCAGTTGTGCACTGGTGGGGTTCCTCGGCCTGGCCTGTGCCTTCTCACAATCTGGGACCCCTCGGGGGATGTTGGAGAGCAGGTTTCAGCCCGATCCCGCAGGCCAGCCCGAGGAACCCCACTAGTAGACAAATTCATGCACTGGGCCTCTAGTTATAAATAACTATTCATCATTAAAACAATAAAATGTAGCATGAATCCTGGCATGTAAAAACACAGCAATAGATACTTGTCAAAAGTATAGAAGGGATTTTGGGATGTGATACTGAAAGCATTATGTTCACAGAATTATACAGCTGAAAAAAACTTTACAGATCACCCAATACTTTATACTTGAGAGAGGTGAGGTGAAGTTCAGAGAGGAAAAATTTTAGTAGCCCATCAAAATTAATAATTTTTTCATTGCCAGTACTTCAAACAATAGCCACAATGTCTGAAGAGACACTGCCTACATGAAAAAAAAATTTTTTTTAAATCATCTTTCAGATATTTGGATAGGAAATTGGACTCTGGAGCCATGTGACTTCACCTATCTGTGCCTCGGTTTCTTTATCTGTGAGATGGCAGGGAAATATCTACCTTATAAAGCTGAGGTGAAAATGTAGATTTACATCTGTAAAGTACTTAAAATAAGTACTTGGTAGACAATAAATGCTGGGTGTTACTTATTGTTATTGATAGTTTGATATTGGTAAACTGCACAGATTAAGACCACAGTTCTGGTGTGTACTAGTACTGCCTCAGTTTCCACAACTGCACCTACTTTATAGGGGAGAGAATTTTTTTAATCATCATCTGAGGACATGCTTTCATCAATTTTCAGAGAGAGGGGAAAGGAGAGATAGAGATGATGATAGAAATAGAGATAGAGATAGAGATAAAGATATATATATATACACACACACACACACACACACACTAGAGGCCCAGTGCACAAAAATTTGTGCACTCGGGGGGGTCCCTCAGCCCAGCCTATGCCCTCTTGCAGACTGGGACCCCTCGGAGGATGTCCACCTGCTGGTTTAGGCATGCTCCCTGGGGGATTGGGCCCAAGCTGGCAGTCAGACATCCCTCTGGCAGTCCGGCAGCCCTCGGGGGATGTCCACTTGCCAGTGGGGAGCAGGTCTAAGCTGCAGACTGACATCCTTAGTGCTGCTGAAGAGGCGGGAGAGGCTCCCACCACCACTGCTGTACTGACAGCCGTCAGCCTGACTTGTGGCTGAGCAGAGCTCCCCCTGTGGGAGCACACTGACCACCACACGGCAGCTCCTGCATTGAGCGTCTGCCACCTGGTGATCAGTGTGTGTCATAGTGACCAGTCATTCCCAGTCTTTCTGCTGTTAGGGTCAGTTTGCATATTACCCTTTTATTATATAGGATACAGGCATGGTGAATGGGTGGGGGCTGGCTGATTTGCCCTGAAGGGTGTCCCAGATCAGGGTGGAGGTCCCGCTGGGTGCCTGGCCAGCCTGGGTGAGGGGCTGATGGCTGTTTGCAGCTGGTCACACCCCCTTCAGGGTGGGGGTCCCCACTGGGGTGCCTGGCTAGCCTGGGTGAGGGGCTGAGGGCTGTTTTCAGGCTGGTCAAGCCCCCCCCCAAGTGGGGACCTTCACCCCATGGAGGTTTGGCCAGCCTGGGTGAGGGGCTGATGGCTGTTTGCAGGCTGGCCACACCCCCTTTAGGGTGGGGAGAGGGTCCCCAATGGGGTGCCTGGCCAGTCTGGGTGAGGGGCTGAGGGCTGTTTTCAGGCTGGCTAAGCCCCCCGGCGATGGAAGCTCCCAGCCTCTCCTTTTTTTCTTTTCTTTTTTTTATTCTGGGATTTATTTACCTTCTATAATTGAAACTTTGTAGCCTTGAGAGGAGCTCAGAGCCAGCCAGGGCAGGCAGGAGGGAAGCCTCCTGCTCACTCCAGCTCCGTGGCCATGGCCGGCTGAAAGCAGGTATCTGGGTTTTATTTACCTACTATAATTGAAACTTTGTTGCTGTGAGTGGTGCTCAGAGCACGACACGGCAAACAGGAAGCTTGGCTTCCTCCATCATTGGGGCAACCAAGCCTGCTTTCTCCAGCTCAGTGGCTGCCAGCCGCCATCTTGGTTGGGTTAATTTGCATATGGTCTCTCTGATTGGCTGGTGGGCATGGCTTAAGGAGTAGCGAAGGTATGGTCAATTTGCATGTTTGTCTTTTATTAGTGTAGATAGTGAGAGAGAGGTTTTATATAGAGAGAGAGGTTTTATATATATATGTATATATATAGAGAGAGAGAGAGAGAGAGAGAGAGAAACATTGATGTTTTGCACCCAGACTGGGGATACAACCTATAACCTTTCGGTGCATGGGATGATGCTCAACTAACTGGGCCACATTGGCCAGGGCTGTAAGGGTGTTTTAGTGATTAATGTAATGAGCTTATACACAACTCTCAGAATATTGCTGAGAATAAGTTACTCACTCAATAATTGTTAACTATCATGATTATAATTTCATTAATTTATAAATATTAGAGTAGTTTTTTCCTTTTTTACTTCATTTTCCCTTCATATTAAAACCAATTCTCATTTTAAGCACAGCCCTCTCCAGCACAGATATTATTTTGAAATCTTTGGGTTCCAGAGGCAGCAGATGTGAAACACATTATTTTTGCCAACATCAAGCTATTAGCAAATTCTTCTTAGAGACACATTTATTAGATGATTAATTGCTCTGGAACACATGTATTTAAAACCACATAATAACCCTTTTTAAAAATAGAAATGAACATAAAAAGTTTCAGAGTAAATATTACTTATCTTAGTTACATTTCTCAGTTAACAAGAAATCTTCCAGGTTTTATTTTTATTCATTGATTATTAATTATTCCCTTGTTCATTTTTCCTCAGATATTCATGATAGAACAAGAAGCTCTCTGGAATTAGCAGGGTAGAATTCTGGCTCTAACCAGCCAAATCCTAATATAGACAATGATTCTCCCAGTCATAATAAATAACCATTCATACTTCTGTGGGTTTCAAGAGCTGCATTTCTTACTCATAGTCAGATTTCTTGCAAAAACTATCTACTTGTAATCTCCCTAATTTAATTTTCAGCCCATTTTCATGATCTCCATCCCACTGGAATTGCTCTTTTATTTCCACATGCTACATCCAATTAGAAAATTTTTAGTTTGTATCTTCTGTGGCCTCTCTATAGTATTCCACATAGTTGTTTTGGTAGTAAGTCAAATAACGACCCCCTAAAGATGTCCATGTTCTAATCTCCTGTGAATATTTTAAATTACTCGGCAAAAGGGGATTAAGGTTACAAATGTGAGCAAGGCTAAAAATCTTGAGTTTGGGTGATTACTGTGGATTATCTAGGTGGGTCCAACCTGATCATGAGTCTTTAAAAATCAAAAACCTTTTCTAGTTGTGGTTAGAGAGACATGTGGCTATGGAAGGAAGGCTCAGAGAGCTGCAGAGATGCTGGCTTTAAAGATGTCAGTTTTGTCCATATTTCTCAGATCATTCTCCTTTCCTATCTCCTCCCCCTACAATGGACCTTTAAATACTAAGTTTTCTCTCACCTTGGCCCTTGGCCTTCCTCTCTTTTCCATGATGTTCTCTCCCTAAGCAATCAGATCCACTTCCATAGTTTCAATTCTCTCTTGTCCCAGGTGCCAGTGTAGTCTCAGAGCTGCATGTCCAACTGCCTATTAGATCACTCCATGTGGCCCCAGCACAAGTACTAATCACTCTGATCCCATAGTGAACTCTGACTCTTTCATCAAAACTTCCTCTCATTGAGTTGCACCATAGCACCATCATCTAGGGTTGAAAAAGTTTGAAATACTAACAGGGGTGGGCAAACTTTTTGACTCGAGTGCCACAATGGGTTCTTAAACTGGACCGGAGGGCCGGAACAAAAGCATGGATGGAGTGTTTGTGTGAACTAATATAAATTCAAAGTAAACATCATTACATAAAAGGGTACGGTCTTTTTTTTTTTTAGTTTTATTCATTTCAAACGGGCTGGATTCGGCCCGCGGGCCGTAGTTTGCCCACGGCTGTACTAGAATCACCTCTGATACCTACTTCTCCACCAACCCTCATAATTAATCATTATGTTCCTCTAAATATCTCCCAAAATAAATTTTGAGTTAATTCAACTCTATCTCCACCTCTCACCAAACTAGCCATCCTGCATCCGCTCAGCTTTTCCAGTCCATTTGCCACAAAGCATATAGAGCAGCGGTTCTCAACCTGTGGGTTATGACCCCTTTGGCGGTCGACCAACCCTTTCACAGGGGTCGCCTAAGACCATCCTGCATATCAGACATTTACATTACGATTCATAACAGTAGCAACATTACAGTTATGAAGTAGCAACGAAAATAATTTTATGGTTGGGTCACAATATGAGGAACTGTATTTAAAGGGCCAGAAGGTTGAGAACCACTGATATAGAGAGACTTTTCACCATCACTATCTTACATTAACTCTGTCAGTGGCAAATCTTTAATATGATTTACAAGACACTGAGGATATGGCTCCTCCCCTTCCCCCAATTATCCATATTGGCCTTCTCCCAGCTCTTGGTGAGCTCCTTCTATTTCAAGGCCTTTTCCTCTGCTAGGAAATCTCTCTTCTCTTCTTAATCTGGTTAATACATGTTTTAACCTTCAGGCCCAGCCTGAACATCACTTTTTCAGCCTGAATGTCACCCCAAATCTCTACAATTGGGTTTGGGTTTCCTGCTGTAACTTCTCAGAGCACCCATACTTTTCATTTCTGGCACCTCGCACATGTGTAATTCATGTTTGTGTGTTCACTTATTCATTGGATGTAGCCTCCAATTCTATAAAGTCCCTGACACATAGTTTGTGATGGTTAAATTTATGTGTGAACTTAGACTGTGGTGCCCAGCTGTTTGGGCAAACACCAGACTGGAGGCTACTGTGAAGGTATGTTTGAGATGTGATTACTACTTAAACCAGTAGGCTGTGAGTAAAGCAGATTACCCTTCATAATGTGGGCACTTTGGGGAAATTGAAGGCATCAAGGGGAAAAAGACTGAAGTCATCCAAAGAGGAAGGAATTCTACCTTCAGGCTGCCTCTGGACTCAGGACTGCAACTCCTGATGCATTTCCAGCTTGCTATCCTGCTCTGAAGAGTTTGATCTTGCTAGCTCCACAGTCTCATGAGCCAATTCCTTAAAATAAATCTCTTTCATGCTACATATACACCCTATTGATTCTGTTTCTCTAAAGTACCCTGACTAATACATAGCAAATAGTTAATAACTATTTTCTGAGCAAATAAATAAATGTCCTTCTCTTCATCAATATTTAAATCTATGGTGAATCAATCAATCAATAAATTAATTAATTTACAAAGTAACCACAAGAGAAACTCTTCAACAATTTGGATCCTGGTATTTTTACACATTTTTTTCTTGTTATAACTAAAAATAGGCATACTTTTTCAATTTTTTAAAATAATTTCTGGCTTTAGTAGTTCCCATGTTTAAAAACAAGTACTGGAACCCCTTTCAAAAGGCTTTAATTATCTGTCTGGCATATATACGTGTATATATATATATATATGTAATTCTTAACCAATTATCTATTTACAAATAACATATGTAGAAGTTTGATATCCAAGAAAATATACTCTCAGCTTGTTGCTGAAACTGTTTAATAACAGTTCCAAACAAATTCTCAGTACTTCAGAGTTTTATGGTTATAAGTTATTATTTCTGATAGCACAGAGCATTGACTAATATATTGGGACACAAGGAGTATCATCTCACTTCAGTGATTAACCAGCTTAATCACCTCGGGCAATTCACTTCAACCATTTGAGCAGCCTTTTAAAAAACAATTCCCTGAATGACCTCTTAACACATTCATATAAAAGAAAAGGTAAATGATTAGAGTGAAACTCTGTTCCCCATTGTGTTCTGTCCTCATCTGTCCGTAAGACTCACCAATGACAAATGCTCAAGACATTATGTTCAAATTTTTCTTTATCCCTGATATCTTTCTCTACTGATATCAAACTGCTGTCACTGCTTACTGCAATGAGTTTAGTGTTGACCTCATGAGTGAATAATTACGGTCGCTCATGAGCACACTGAGTCCTCCATTCTAAGGGTTTTAAGGGTGGAGATTTTAGGGGAGGTCCCAGGGAAAGATCTTAATAGAATATTCAGTAGGTTTCCCAGAGTGTCCATTCAGGGTCGTAGTCTCCACTGATTGCTTGGCCAGCACCAGGGCATGGGGTCATTATTCCATGCAGCTGGTTCTGATGTCAGCTTTGGCTGGTTGCTTATCTGGGGCTGGAGCTGAAATACAACTGAGGCCTAGATGTTATCTCTAGGGAGGAAAGGTCAGGGGGTCCACACCTCATGACCTGTGCTATGCTATGGGAGAAAAAGTCACCCTGGGGGCAAGGTCCCACCCTACAATTGATTTTCCATTGTGAGGCACCTGGAGATTTTCATCCTGGTGACCTATACCCAGTTCACAGTCCTTGCTCTACTCACGTCTGTCTACCTATCACAATAACTACACTTATTACCATTCAGCCCTTTTCAGACATTTTTTTTTTCATTTTCTTAGTGGGATAACTTTATTTCATTTATCTGGTCATTCACTCAAAATAATTATTTTTGACAAGTCTATTCTATGCCACACAGCATGCTAGGAATAGAGATGACTAAGGTATTTCCAACTCACAGACTTTATTGCCTAATGTGAGAAAGAGCATAGAAAAGTAATGTCCATAATAGAGCATGAGGAATGCTTTAAAATAGATCTCTATGCTCATGGTGTTACAAAAGCAGAACGTAGAAACATTACATATGTTACTGGTGGTGAATGGTGAGTCGTACTGGGAAAACCTTCCTGTATTGGTGATACTTGGAGTAACTATTAAAGGATTAGCAGACACTAGAAAACAGCCTTCTGAAAAGTGGAAATGTCAAAGCCTGTTTGCACAGGACACAGAGAAAGAAAAGGCAGGAAGAGAAAAAGAACAACAATTTTACTCTTTCATTGGTGGGTGTAGCTATTCACAGCTTTTTCTCCAGGGTTGTAAATAAACAGCTATTACCATAAAATAATAATTTTTTAACTACATACCCAGAGATTTGGATATTGGGGAAAAGAAAAGGGCACACACACCATCTTCACACCTGGGAGGATAGTGAATATGGCTTTTGATACCTCTGGTCATCGCGTGTCTCACTATTAGTGGGGGCAGGGATTGTGCCTCTCAGTGCACATGCTGGCAGTGACCTTGCTCTGGCTGTTACCCGCCTTTCAGGTTTACTCCAAGAATCAGCTGGCTTTGCTTTGGACTCCTCTTTCAGGACTAATTAAAAACTCTTAGGATTTGGCCTGGCTAATTCTAAAGCTGGGTACTTTCAGACACTAATCCCACCCTGGAATTTGCAGAGATGAAACTATTGATTTTTGAAAACTTTTAATTACCCTGGACTTTTAGAGAGACTAAAAGATAAGATAAATAGTCTGAGGCAGAAAATAATATTGACATCACACCTCTTTTTATAAACAAGTAAATTGGGCCAATTTTCTAAGAAATTAAAAAGTAAATTTCTCCTTACTGTTAAATAGAGAATATTTTAATATTATTTTTTTTCCTCATCTTTTCCTGAATGGCTAGATTGTCAAAGCCATAAAGAACTGAATTCATCATGAACCAAAATTTGAATGACAATATGCTATTTTATTTTATTTTTAATTTTACATAGTCATTTCACTTTGTTATATCTGTATAGTTTTTAAAATTATATATTTTCCCCAAGTTTACTTCCTTAACTATATCACTCACTACTTTGCCAACATGGATAAAGGACAACCCACAGGACAGGAGCCTGGAGACTGGCATCTGAGGCAGGATGAGACAAAGAATATATTTAAAAATATTATTTTAGAAAAGTAAACTATCGGGACACAGAAGGAACATTGATCAGCACCAAAATGAAAAATGTGAAACCTGTTTTGAGGTTTTATATAAATCTACTACCCTTGACATTTCAAATCTAGGCCAAGAGCTTCTCAAGCAATAACTCTTCTCTTTTTGCTTTGGGAACTAGAAGATCCAGGGCTAGGAGTTATCTATAAGGAATGAGTTGGCATGATGGAAAATAGCCATCCGAATATGAGGCCAAGCAGATAGGACTTTAGTTGGTGATTCCACCAATTAGTTAACGTGTGGCAAGGAGCTATTTCCTCCCTTCCCTCATGAGGATCAGCATACCCAATGCATAAGATCACTTTATGAATTAGCAACTATGAATATAAAGTGCTTCATACATATTAAGAGCTCAAAATACATTTGTGCTTTTCAGAGGTGGTTTGGTTCAGTGCATGGCTGAAGAGCAGCAATTCTTCCCACCTCAACAGGCTCCCATCCTTTTGGGATGGTCAAATGAAGCCATGGATCCACAATGGTAAGAACATGTAGCTACATTAAAAGTGAAGGCCAGACAATCATATACCTTACAACGTGATCCCCCCATATTTCTAGTACCCACCTGGCACCATTCATAGGTATTACAATATTATTGACATTTCCATGCTGTACTTTACATCACCAGGACTATTTTGTAACTATCAATTTGTACTTCTTAATTCCTTCACCTTTTTTTTACCCACTCATCCTATTCCCCCCTCTCTCAACCATCAGTCGGTTTTCTGTATCTATGAGTCTGTTTCAATTTTTTTTATGCTATACACCTGAAACTAATATAATATTGGATGTAAACTGTAGTTGAAAAATAAAATAAAATAAATAAAAGGCTAAAAAAAAAATAAGTGAAGGCCAGGGAAGCATTGAGAGAGCTCCAAATCTCCTATCCCCAGAAGTCCTCAACCATGAAGTGCACTTACCCAGTCCAATCACTAGACCTAAAAATATGTGAGTCACTGAATGAATATAACTGAGATGATTGCTCTGCAGTTCCCGGAACACATGGACAACCTGCTTCTCTGCGAGAATAACAAGACACTCTAATTACCTTCGGTGATTCTTAGACATTCCCAGGTAAATAGACTTAAGGGAAGAGGAAGCTCAAGTAGCTGGCTGAAAGCTTAGCATTTCTTTGAAAACTTATGATTTATCTCTTTTTTAAAAAAAAAAAAATCTTTATTGTTGAGAGTATTACAGATGTCTCCCTTTTCCCCCCATTGCCTCCTTTCACCTGGCTCCTGCCCCACCCCAGGCCTTCACCACACTATTGTCTGTGTCCATAGGTAATGTATATATGCATATAAGACCTTTGGTTAATCTCTTCCCACCCGCTCTGCCTCACCCTTCTTCCCTCCGAGATTCATCAGTCTGTTCCATGTTTCCATGCTCAAGATTTATCTTTTAAAAAGCCATGCAAATTTTGTGTTCTACGCCAAAACGTATCTTTGAGAATTTTAGTGTAAAACTAAGGTTTGAAATCACTGCTTACTAACCAGGTCAGGTTCTGACTAACTCAGCCCCATAAATACGAATCCACAGATGGAGCTTGATGTCTGCATATTTACCAAGTTCCCCAGGTGATTTTCTCTATCAAAGAGATCTTATCCTAGAAATGAATTCCAAAGATGTGGTAGTAGTGCTGCTAGTCATTGAATGTCATTGTGGCTTTGATGAAGGGGAGCTGGAGGGGGGCAGGGAGCTGGCTGGTCCTATTGAACCTGAGATATCAAAACAATGTTACATATGATTTCTACAGGGACAATTACAGTAAACACTACTGGGAGGGGCTGAATTGGCAGGGCTCCTCATTTCACACTCACATAGTACATTCAGAAGTTCCAATACATCATTTCAGAATTCAGTCCTAAAATAAGCAACTTGAACAACTTACTCATATGGCCCATTTAGAACTTCTTTCCTAAGCATGGGCTCCTTGTAACTGAACATTATATTCAAATACTTTGGATACACGTGCTGAAGATCATTTTGACCAAATTACAATTGAATGTTTACAAGCCTAGAAATTGGTGTCATAGAGAACTGGACTTAAATTCTGCTTCTACCTCTGTTTCAGCATGAACATCTAATTTAACCTTATTGAGCTTCAATTGCCTTGGCTGTAAGATATGAATGTAAAAAGAGAACATGACTTATTAGGCTTTTATGAGTATTAAATAAGAAAATAACCTATATCAATTGTTCAATCCAGTTTATTTAACACTTGTAAGAAATAAGAAACGTATGATCTTACTAGTAGCCCTGTGCATGAATTCATGTGCCAGTAGCTTGCTGTCACCCTCCTGTAGCTCCCACCATTCCTCCTCCCCACTGCCCCCCTCATAGCTTGCTGCCCTGCCCCTCCTGTTGCTCTCCACTGCCCCCTTGTGGCTTGCTGCCCCACTCTCCTGCTGATCAATGATCCCGTTGTTACACGGTCAGTCATTACGTAGCGATCATTTGCATATTACATCTTTATTATATAGGATTATATTTTTCTTTTGGGGGTAAGTAAACATAAGATCAAAAAAAGTGTTATATTGTACTTGATCAAAAAAATCACTTTTAGAACCTTTTTCAAGCTGTAGGGTTTTCTTTTATTATACTGAAGACTAGGAAATGTTTTACTATTTTGGTGGAAATCAAACTGGTATTAATTTTTATGTGGGAATTAGGATTATTCTGAAATATTTTCTTATGCTTATTATTTTTTAATTATCACATTGAAAGTCTGATTTCATTGGTGATTCAGGTGGTCCACATACTTGAGATGGATATACACAACAATTTTTAAAAAGATATATGGAGTAATACAATATGTTACATATCACTATTTCATAGATTCAGATGAGACTGAATCCCCTAGAATATCGCATCTACACAGGGATAGAAAAATTAAAAATAGAAAAAGTGGAACATAGAACATTAAATTTTAATTAATAGACATGATCAAGAAAGGATTTTGTAGGATACATAAAATTGTAAGTGCCTCAAATTCATGCAAAGGTCGTGAAATCTTGATTTATATTTAAACTTCCTTTGAAAGGAGAAGAGTAAAAATGTAATATGCATATTAATTTTCTCTATGACACACATTATAAAAAGTTTATGTATGTGCATGTTGATCTGTATGTGCATTAGATTATTGCAGAAATTGCTCAACTGGCTGAATAAACCTGGACTTGGAAACTAGATATGAGTTCAAATCCTGGCTCTCTCACTTATCACATGGACACATATTATTTAACCACTTTGGGACTGTGTCCTCATATGAAAAATGGAGGGAATAATTCCTTTCAGACTGTTCCAAAAATCATTTATATAAGCAAAATAAGCTAAGATATAATAGATTCTCTACAAATGTTTCTACTAATTAGAACTCTACATGCACCATCAGAGTATTTTCACTTCTTACTTAAATATTTTAAAGAAAATGTTTCCAATATGCATTTATCAAAATTTGTTCTTATGTTTCCCACTTGGCAGATATCTCTGCATGAATCCTGGAAGTTAAATGTAGCAATCTCGCTCTTCACCTTTCAAAGGAAGTTTAAATATAAATCAAGATTTCATAGACCTTTGCATGAATTTGAGGCACTTACGATTTTATGCACCCTACAAAATTCTTTCTTGATAATGTTCATTAATTAAAATTTAGTATTCAGTGTTCCACTGTTTCTATTTTTAATTCTTCTGACCTTTCCATTAAAAAAACCCTCATTATTTTGTAAACATAATTTATAAGACAATAATTTATTTATTTTCAAGTTATCCCTAAAGAGTAAACTTAAGTTTTATTTGGACCAGAAATAGAAAACTCCCCCAAAACAACATTATATTTTCTCTAGTCCAAGTCTTAGTGATTTTATAAAATAACAACAAGCCCTATAAGCTGCCCCTGGGCAGGGTGATCATAGAGTGTTTTGTCTATACTGAGACTCTCCTAAGATGAAAAAAGAAACTATTAGTAATTAACATGACACAATAGGGACGCATCAGTATTGTTCAGTGCATCTGTGACATATGGTTCCATACCTCTGGGACTTAAAGCTAATGGTCCAGCCATCACAAATATTTATCTGAACTTCTGGTTAAATTCTGTTCTTTGTATAGTACAATTTTATATAGACTATCCTATGCTAGAAGTATTGAGTTATACTATATATACACTTTTGCATAGTAAAGGTTTACATACCTTAAAGTTTTTCTCATTATCTCACTCTTGGGAATAAGATTTTATTATTAGATATTCAGCCATGAGTAGGAATAATAAGAAGGTGAAGTAAGTCTTCATCTTTTCTATTTCACTACCAGCTCATTTTTGCACTTTCCTCTTTAGGGGAGACTTCTGCCATCACATTCGGTGTTTTGCACACCTGTTTCTGCCACAGGACATTGCTCTTTGCAGCTGTCTTTAGCTTATGAACTGCTTTACTTGTTCCGTGATTTCTATGGGTCACCACTCATCATTAGAGAAAACTCTAAAGCTTTACTAATGATGCTTTTGAGGACATAGCTATGATTCCCCTCTGTCTGCTTCAAAAGATGTCAGCTCCATTTAAAAGCACAAGCATGTGTATTGTGTTGTTTCTTTATTAATCTTGTTTGCCTCACAGATTAAGCATAATCAATTCCAGAGGTGAGCTGTGGAATCCAGGATATATAGATTTCTGAACAGACACCTCTATGCCTGGAAATTCTCCCAATATTTGGGTATAGTGCATGCAAATCAATTAAGCAACAATTGGAACAATTGTTAAAGGATAAGAATTAAGAGACATGAGGTCATGACACCACAGGCAAAACGGATCGCTGGACACAGAACCATCATACTGCAGCTTAACATCTAGCTCAGAGACATTGCTCTTTGCAACATCTAAGAAATTCTTAGAACAAAAGAAAAAAAAGAAAAAATTTGGGAAATTTTTAATTGGAATTTTATGCATTTCATTTTTATTTTTTGAGTGTTTTAAAAATAGGTAAATTGATGTCTGGGCTAGAAATAATAGTAAAATGGTATCAACAGTTTTTCTACTTATGAGTGGAACTTCAAAACTCAGCTACTACTAAACTGAAAGTTAAAAGAAAAATGGTATAAATGGTCCTTGAAATAAACCATCACACGTATGAAAAATTATTAATGAACAACACTACTACCATGTGGCTAGTTATTCATTTTCTCCTCAACTAATAAACTAAGAACCACATACAAAGAAGGCAGAATATATGTGTGTATACATAATGCTATTGGGCAGATTTTACAAATAAAAGAGAGAAAATGCAGACATTCCCTCATAACTGTTATGTCTTGAGTAACTGAAAATTCTGCCAACAGTTATGTAATTTTTCAAAGTGAACTCAACTTTTCGGATAAAGTAATGAACTGGAGCTAATATTCAGAATACAAAAGGTCTTTTAATATTTTTTTCAAAGACCTTTATTTCTTCATACTGAGTATTGTAAGGAGCTGTATGAAGAGTACTTAACTAAAGTCATTCAAGGGCTGTGAGTTCAGAGGTACTCATGTGTGTCTTCCCAATTGGTATTATATTTTATGTGACAAAGTGTAGCTTGCCAGCATGATACCTGATCTTTTCGTTGTGTTAACAAGTATTCAAATTCTCAGATTCTGACTTTTTTTTCAATGAAATGGTAAGTTTAAATCAGCCTCCTGTACTCATTGCTGCTATAACATAATTGCTTTCTTAGTTAGAAGCTTTCTCGGTTCTTCACCTTTATATCTATTGCCTCCAACCCACACAACATCTTTTCCATCTTCACATTCATTCATGGAATAATCCAGACATATTCTACAGCCCACATACACTTAAAAAACACCTGCCTACAGGTATTATTCACACATTTGTCTCTTCTGTCGCCCGCGCAGTCAACTCCTTTACCACTTCCTTCAACTTTCCTACCCCGTGTTTGTACCATCTATTGCTTTTCAATATTTTAACTATGTCTCCTTTGTCCCTTTAGCAACTTGCTTTTCTTTCTCTGTTTTTTTTTTCATTCCCTCTTCTTTATCAATGTGCCATACTATTATTTGTCTAAATGTAATCTATCATCAACCATGCCTTCAGTAAATAGCTACCAGGTCGTTATTCTGTGCTAGGATACCAGGTACTGGCAATAAGAAAATGAATATTCTCCACTCTTTGCCATATGTGTCCTCAAGGACCTCACAGTGTCATGAAAAAAATAGAAAAAAAATTGCATGCTCGTTCTGGCAAGATGGGCGACATTAAATTCCACTCCCTCCACTACTAACAACAAGAACTGCTGGATAAATGATAACATTTAAAATTTTTTAGGCTCACAAGAAAGAAAAACACATTCCAAAATGTCAAAACATAAGAGGGAATTAATAACTAGGGAAGTATATGAGTTGACAAAAAAAGTGTTATGAATGAGAACTAAGTATCCAGTATCCAGGAGCTTGGATTTTAATGGCACATGAGGCAGAAGACAGGGGCCTGAGCCTGTAAGACTGGGAACCGGCATTGTGACCCTATGCATAAAGCCAGGTTGTAATTTCAATGAGTTTCAGAGAGTGATATTGATGAAGAGATAGTCAGATAGATCAATCCAGCAAAATAGCAGCCAGAGCTACAGACCCAATTATAGACAGGGAATTCATAAATTACAAAGGTAGTATCAAATTCAGCAAGTAATAAAACACAATAAATAGTGCTAGGGCAACTGACTTGACCGTATGAAGAAAATTCGATTTCTGCTTCACACTAAAACAATTCCAAACAGTTTTAGTAAGGTATACTGAAAATAAACTGTACATATAGGATGGGGTAAAAGTGGCTTACAGCTGTGAGCACACAAAACAGTTTATTCTTATATTACTACTATTAATAATTATGTATTTTATATACAATTATAAACCTACTTTTGTCCCATCTAGTATTAAAAATGTACAGTTTGTGAAATCTACCACACATATGTATAGAAACATCATCAGGATAATAAACATACCGATCAATCCCAAAGGTTTGCTAGTGCCCCTTGGTAATTCCTTTTTCTATCCCAACCCTTACCTCCCAGGCAACCACTGATGTCCTTTCTATCATTGCAGATAAGCTTGCATTTTCTAAAATTTTATATAAATGAAACCACAGAATATGCGATCTTTTTCATCTGGCTTCATTCACTCAGCATAATTATCTTGAGATTCATCCAAGGTGTTGTTTATAACAATATCTCATACTACCTATTGCTAAATAGTGTTCATTATGTGGATATAACTACAATTTGTTTAGAATGGAATGAATGGGCGTACATTCAATTTTTAAGAAACTGGCTAATTGTTTTCCGAAGTAATTATACCATTTTTCATCCCCTTCTTATTTTACTCTGATGGAATTCTGCCACACTGGGGAAAATTTCTAATGTATTCCTTAAATTTGCTTAATCCAGCTGGGCCATGTGGCTCATGGTTAAACGTTGACCTATGAACCAGGAAGTCATGATTCCATTCCCAGTCCAGGCACATGCCCAGGTTGCAGGGCTGATCCCCAGTACGGGGAGTGCAGGAGGCAGCTGATCAATGATTCTCTCATCATTGATGTTTTTCTCTCTCTCCCTCTCCCTTCCTCTCTGAAAACAGTAAAAATATTTTTTTAAAAATAAATTTGCTTAATCTACTCTCCCCAGGGATTAGATTTTTCAGTTTGGCTTGTCTTGAATACATGTGTTAAGAATTGGACAAAACAATTTCAAGGAAGCAGAGGATATAGAAGAGAGAACACATAAAAACTTCTAAAAATTTTAGATACCGAGGTTTTTCTCATGAGAATTGCAAAAATATCCTTGTTAATCACCTAGATTAAAATGCAGTTGGGAGATAAACTTACCCTGGTCTTGTGTCATTTACCACACAGTGATAGGTAAATGTTCCAAACATTTGAACTCCTAAAATTCCATAAAGAAGCAGAAAGAAAAGTAAGAAAATTGAAACACTCCATATTTGTTCTCCTGATCGCCTAGGGGAAAAAAATACATAAAGTAGGTAAAGCTTATTTTTAAAAAGTCATAAACTTCCTCCCCTTAACTTATGTGAAAGTAGTGCTTACTTTAGAATATTCGTAATTCTGGTCCTCGGTAGTTCAAATCGGAAATAAATTCGGAATGCTCGGATCATAATTAGTGGCCTTGGGATCCGCAACATGCCCCAAGGTGACATCTGATCAACTATATCAGCAATTTCAAATACCTGTAAATTTAAAGGTGAATAAACAAGTTTAGACTTTCTCTTATCATGGTTTGTAGTGGTGACATATACAAACAGCATCAGGAGGTGCATCCTGTTCCCTAAACTTTGCCCTACATTTTTTTCTACTGAAATCAATTTTCTTTTGTGTGTCGCTAGAAGCTACCGCTCTCTTAGGACAAACAAATCATAAGCTAATGAAAGTGCCATCAATCTTCTTCATTTTCTTAATCTTGTATACTTCATCAAAGCACAGGTTTTATTACAAAAACAAGTGCCAACTTAGAATCTAGTAAAAAGGGTGCTAAGTCTTCCTAACTAAGCATGTTCTTTGGTGAAACTTTTTGAATATTTAGAAAATGAAATAATGGAGACAGGATTAAAAGTATTATTTGAAAATGTGAAAAAATATACCATTTACTAAGAGGTGAAGTAATAATTGGAAAATGTTTGTCAATCATACAATAGTTATTAAATGGAAAAGAACACATTACTATGCAGGATAAATTAGGCTGTTAGAGAGGTGAGCTTTGTAAAAACAAAGATGGCTTATCAATAAGCACTAGGATAAGTCTGCAGAATGAACTGTGAATTTATTTTTTCTGAATATTTTCATGAAGATTATAGTTACTTTAGTTAAATGCAAAATTAAGACTGATTGAATGCACGGGAATGAGTTCTACCATTTTCCAACAAAATTCCTCCTTTAGAACTTTTAAATATATGTACCCCATTTCTTTTTTGTACCCCATTTCTTTTTATTCCACAAATACTGAAATCTCACCCCATGTTCTTTCCTTACTTTTCATGAATATATTTGTATACCTGTTCAATAAAAAGCAATTTCTTATACTATTGATTTTCATTTCTGATTGAGAATTAATTCACAAATGTGATTGACAATGATTAAAATGTTAGTCTTTTTATTTATAAATTTTTAAAAATAATATAATGTTGTAGAAAAGTATACAGTGGCATTTTATATATATATGCTTTTATATATCTAGTTAGATTTTCAATGTAAATTTTGGAAACTACTCACTTATAATTTAAAAGTTTTTAATTACCTGCAACACCAGTGAAACCCAAAGGAAAATGACCATAACTCCATCAAAAACACACCAGCGATCTCTTAAATAGGCAGTATCCCCCTAAAAATAAATTTCACATAATGTTATCAGGCAAAAGGAATAATTTCAAAAAAATATCTGTGGAGGGAATAGTCAAGTGTTAATTCAGTAAAACCTACCCACAATTTTTATATTATAATTAAGCAGATTTTCAAAAAGAATACCTTTAGCACTTTAAATGACACTATGTATGAGGATAATAATTTGACTTATAAAACACAAGTAACTGCAGAAATTTGTATTAAAAATTTAAATGTATGCAAAGGGAAAACATCACAACTTTTTCTCTTAGCCACACAAATTCTATCATTTAAGGAACCAAAGGCCATTCTACTCAATAGGCAGCTTGGTCCTAAACTATCTTCCTAAAGAGCACACAATGGTCAGTGAAAAGGCCTATAAACCTGGGGATCAACAACCACCTGTAGAATATTAACCAGAACTTCACCTCAAGCTAAATTAAAAGTGAAGAAGAAGAAATTTGTCTTCATTTTCAAAGAATATATACATTGTCTTTAATTGGGATTATACATGTTAAAGAATGATACACAAGACATACTACTTTCGTTTTTGAAGAGTGAATCTACTCTGACATTAGGATTCTTATTATTTAAAAAATTGAAATTTTAGAAAAATTTTCCTTTGGAATAATAAAACAAAAAACCCCATGAAGACAGAATTAAAAGCCTTGAATAGAAAGGTCTTTTCTTTCTTAGGAACATCCCACTAAGTCATTCCTCCTGCAGAATCCATGAAACTCTAGTCTGAATTTCGTCATACTTGTCATTACTGCCATGATTGCATCCACACAGAAAATAAAAACAGGGACATAATTCCAAGATTTTAAATAAAATGGTAAGCTATATTGCAGGATATTTTAAAAAATAAAATAATTTTCAGAACCTTCCACCCTTAGTCACAAATAGGTTATCAAAGTTACCCCGAGAAGTTTCCAGAAATATTTTATGCTGTTTGCAAAACTAATGGTATGATAAACGACAAATGTAGTGGACACTGGGTAAACACCTGTTTTACATAAGAGGATGCATAATGACTTTACTCAGGAAGCTATATAATCACACATACACACACACACACACACACACACCAATTTTGCGTAGAAAAACAGTTATGTACACAACTAGCTAATACATAGGCAAATAACTTATAATAAAGCTAAAAATATGGTCGGAGAGATAAAATTGATTTTATGGAGAGTTTATTTTTTTTTTCTTTTAAATATATTTTATTGATTTTTCACAGAGAGGAAGGGAGAGAGATAGAGTCAGAAACATCGATGTGAGAGAACCATCGATCAGCTGCCTCCTGCACATCTCCCACTGGGGATGTGCCCGCAACCCAAGTACATGCTCTTGACCGGAATTGAACCTGGGACCTTTCAGTCCGCAGGCCGACGCTCCATCCACTGAGCCAAACCGGTTTTGGCGATTTTATGGAGAGTTTAGAGAAAACAATGCTAGTTCCCAAAGGAATGCACAAGTAATTTTATCAGTGGCAAGAGAATCAACCAGCCCTAACCGGTTTGGCTAAGTGGATAGAGCATCGGCCTGCAGACTCAAGGGTCCCAGGTTTGATTCTGGTCAAGGGCATGTACCTTGGTTGTCGGCACATACCCAGTAGGGAGTGTGCAGGAGGCAGCTGATTGATGTTTCTCTCTCATCGATGTTTCTAACTCTCTATCCCTCTCCCTTCCTCTCTGTAAAAAATCAATAAAATATATATAAAAAAAGAGAATCAACCAAACGTGGTGTGTATTAAGAAGACACAAAAAAGATATGAAAGCAAACTCTGAGGCTTGGGGTCTGGGTAACTAGGAAGGCTGGGGTCTGGGTAACTATTAAATTACGTGCTTTGATCATTGTGTGATGATTTAAACCCGATGAAGAGAAAAACTGCATTTCAGGATGCTGGTGGTTATATACACACAAGCACACACATTAAATAATTTAAGAATATTTTATCTGTCTTCAGAACCTCACAAGGCATCTATTACCATAGGCATCATAGTTGCCGTGTATATTACACAACTAACTGAAAATATAAATTAATTATAATCTACATATAATTTTCTCTGAGCCTAATTTTTATTAACATCCAAAAACTAATGGAATAAAAATTAAAGTTGTGCTTTGAAGATTCCCTTGAATTGTTTAATACATAAACCAATTTTTTATTTGTTCATTCATTCATTCAATTCCTTCACGCCATGTATAGAACAGTTCTATGCACTAGGCAGTGCTCAAGGCATTGGTGATAAAGGAGTGAAAAAAAAATAAACTCCTGTTTTTATGTAACTTACATTCACAGTTACTTTTTAAAAATGAAAATTATACAGTAAATGTTATGCAGAAAAATAAAAGTGTACATTTTCAAATTAACTTTTATTAAACAAATGTGTTACTTACTTGTATGTTAGGCAAAAAGAGAGAAAAATATATCGCTTCATCTTCATTTTAAGAACTAGGCATAGTAGTGATTGTTTAAAAACTACAAAGACATCCAAAAATAAAAACTGAAATTTTATGGGACTCAGCAGAGAACTGTTTTAAAATAGGAACAATTAAAAGTAAATGTTATGAAGGAAATAGAATAATTATAGATCAATGGGTGCACAGGCACTCAAAAATAATGAATTTATGTGGTATTTTTTCTCAACTGCATTATTTTACTTGTTTTTTGTCATTGAAAAATGTCATATGTTGTGTCACTACTATTAACCTCTTTTATTGCTCATAATCTGCTTTAATAATGAATTACATTCAATAAGATAGAAGCTGAGAGCTTCCATTATATTGAGGATTATTTAAAATGTAAAAAGTGAGGATAAACAGTGATGTTTTCTTGGGAGGGGAATGGAAGTGTCCAAGAGAGATATAGTTTTCACAGTCTATCCATACATATCTCTTGATTAATGATCATGTGTTCCATTTTTTAAATGGATTTTTCAAAATTAAATTTTTTAAAGGTGAACATTTTAGATTTAACAAACATCATTTTGTTAGTTGCCACAAATAAAGTTAAATTTGAAAAATGTGGGCCTCACAAATTAAGAAAGGAAAGCTATCAATAAGAGAATTGGCTGTATTTTTACTTCATAGTTACTATATAAACCTGTTTGCTAAGGAAATTGATGTTGTAAATCTGACCCAACTATATAAAAGGACAGATTATTTTTTTCCAGTTTTTATGTGTTTTATTTTTTTTTAATTTCTTTATTGATTAAGGTATTACATATGTGTCCTTATCCCCCTATTACCCACCCAACACCCACTCATGCCCTCATCCCCCTGTTGTCTGTGTCCACTGGTTAGGCTTATATGCATGCATACAAGTCCTTTGGTTGATCTCTAGGACAGATTATTTTAAAACATTTCAGACACCATGGTAGGAATCCTGAGTAAAACAAAGCATGCAAGCACATACTAATTTCAAATCACCTCCTGATATGAAAACTGGCTTAAAGAACCAAGATGGCAGTGTAGGCAAACGCCTGTACTCACTGACTCCCACAACCACATCAAAATTACAGCTAAAATATAGAATAACCATCATCCAAAACCTTGAAAGCTGGCTGAATGGAAGTCTTACAACTAGAGAAGTAAAGAAGAAAGCACACAGAGACTGGTAGGAGGTGTGGAGGTGAAGAGCAGGCTGATCAGGCACCCATGTGTGCCGCTTTTTAATCACCTTTTTAATTGGGAGGGAGATTGCCTCTGCGGAGGCTGCCCAGAGGAGCAAGGGGTCCCAGCCCCACACCAGATGCCCAGCCCAGGGTCCCAGAGGTGTGAAAAGAAGTCCCTATGAGCAGTAAGAACTATGGGCTGTAAAAACCAGTGGGGACTGGGGCTTAGTGACACACAGGCTGTTGGAGACGCAGCTGCTCCTCTTAAAAGGCCTGAACTATGAACTGAATTTACAAGCTCCCACCTCTTCTGAGCTCCAGTGCTGGCAAGGCTCTAGGTGACCCAGACACATACTAGGAGAAATTAGCCTGTCTGGCATCAGGGCAGGAACTTGGGGTGGCTTTCTTCCAGATGGAGGTGTTCGCAGCAGTCATTGTTTCTGTTCTGGGACCTCATTGTAGGGTTGACTGGCAGCCATTTCTGTTTGCTCAGCCCTGGAGATTCTGAGACCCCACCCCACCCAATTTATAACCCCACTCAAGCTGTGTGCAGCTGCTTTTGCAAATGAATGGCCTATCCTTTCTCAGGCTAAAACCTGTCAAACGAGTTGCAGCTGGGTCAGGGAGTCCCAAACCTATCAATAAAAAGCTCAAGACCCACACCAGCAGAAGCCTGCCTTGCTTCACAGCTGAGCCTCATCTGGACACTTGCAAACCGTATACAAAGAGAAGGCATCTGCGGATCTCTTTGTAGCTCCTGCTGGGTGGCCCTGGCAGTGGCTGACTTTGCAACCCCCTGGAGACCCACACCAAGACCCATAATTAAAATGCCAAGAGCAAAAGACAAAGAGAGAATCTTAAAAGCAGCAAAAGAAAAGCAGTTAGTTACCTACAAGGGAATGCCTATACGACTGTCAGCTGATTTCTCAACAGAAACGATGCAGGCCAGAAGGGAGTGGCAAGAAATATTCAAAGTGATGAATAACAAGAACCTACAACAAAGATTATTGTACCCAGCAAAACTATAATGTAGAATTGAAGGTCAGATAAAGAGCTTTAAAACAAGAAAAAGCTAAAGGAGTTCATCACCACCGAACCAGTATTATATGAAATGCTAAAGGGTATTCTTTAAGAAGAGGAAGAAGAAGAAAAAGATAAAAATAAAAAATATGAACAACAGCCCTAACCAGTTTTGCTCAGTGGCTAGAGCGTCGGCCTGTGGACTGAAAGGTCCCAGGTTTGATTCCGGTCAAGGGCATGTACCTTGGTTGTGGGCACATCCCCAGCAGGAGGTGTGCAGGAGGCAGCTGATCAATGTTTCTCTCTCATTGATGTTTCTGACTCTCTATCCCTCTCCCTTCCTCTCTGTAAAAAAATCAATAAAATATATTTTAAAAAACATGAACAACAAATTGGCAACAAATACATATCTATCAACAACTGAATCTAAAAAAAAAATAAATGAATAAAAAATCTGATGAACAGACTAAACTGATGAATGGAATAGAATCAGGGGCATGGAAATGGAACAGACTGACGATTCTCAGAGGCAAGGAGCCATTGGGGGGTGGGAAGAGTTTAGACAAAGATCTTATATGGATGTATGCATTACCTATGGACACAGACAATAGGGTAGCAAATGCCTGGGGTGGGTGGGTACTGGGTGGAGGGGAGCAATGGGAATTGAAAGGGCCCATGGGGCTCGGCAAGCCCGGGTGCCACGATAAGGCAGGGGCGGACTAGAACCTCCCGAGCGCTCCAGCTGGACCCGGGACCCGGCGCCCATGCACCCCGTGTCGCCAGCCGCCACGCAGTACCGCCGAGGGGGCCCGGAGGACGCGCGCCGTTCCGAGGCCCACCCGGCGCGGGCGCCCCGAGGCCCGGACCCCAACAGCCTGGCGCCTTCCAGAGCCAGCAGCCCCGCGCTGGGCCCATCCGGAGCTGCCCCCTGGGAGCCGGGAGAGGTGGACAAGTTCAAGGCGAAGTTCCTGACCTCCTGGAACAACGTCAAGTACGGTTGGACAGTCAAAAGCCGAACCAGCTTCAGCAAGATTTCCAGCGTCCACCTCTGTGGCTGCTGAAAGGGCGAGATCTCAAACCTGCAGACACTCGGCCCCCGCCCTTCCCCGCATTCTCAGTGAAGGGGCGGGAACTGCACCCTCCATCTTACCCTGGGTACTCCATTTTTAGGCAGGGCCATGTGCTCGGCAAAGGCTTCTTCCCGGATGAAGCCTCTGCTAGCCACACCCAGGATTTCTCTGGACTAACCAATGATAATCAAGGGAAGTACACACCATCACTATGACCACATCCTGTGTAATGAGACACCGACTCGCGCCTGGCCAATCCGCGGGGCCCACAGTCCCCTCTCCCGCCCTTACTCCACCCTCCTATAAAACTCCTAGTCCCATCAGGCTTCTCCCTCTCTGCCACTTGCTGCTGCATCAGTAAGGAGGGTAGGGGAGCCAAACCTGGGTTTGAAATAAAGGACTCTTTGCTTTTGCATCAGACTGGCTGGCTCCCTGGTGGGCTCCTGGGAATCTTGAAATCTGGGCATAACAGGGATCGGGGGAAAAGAGGGACATCTATAATAATCTCAACAATAAAGATTTAAAAAAACACCAAGAAAACGGACTTAGCAAAACTTCTGCTATACAACATAGAAAACTATTTTTAAGTTAGGAAGTAATTTCAGTTGCTTTGTTTAGAGTGTTTTCTGCTTTAGACTTTCCAGATATTCATAGTGGCATTTACCTGTAGCCAACAAAACCACCACACACTGGGTCAAATAGGACTGACTTCTTATTTTTTTGGTAAAATATGTGAAATAATCCACTGAGCATATAATTTCCATATTATTTTGGGGTTCGTGTTCCCAAGAGTCATTCAATATTTATAAAAAACTTTAATAAGCAGTGTTAGAGTCCTGGAATACAAAGACCAAGAACACTCAGATTTTCCCCATCTTTTTTTTATTTATAACCTTTTGCCCTTTAGTGTTCATTATTTGTCTTCCTAAAAAGTCTCCCAAGTCTGCACCAATTTTTTCCTCTAGACACTTATCTGACCACAGCATATAAGATCAATGCTTTAATTTACACATCATGTAACAACTGGCAACTCAGTTCATGTATATAAATAATGTAATTATTGTGTAATTTACAGGACAGTCCTTTGAAATCCCCATTTGATGACTCAATTATTTATGTTTTAATCATTTCAACTTATCATATATAATTATGAAGTTTGGGTTTCCTACCTAAATCTTCTCTAAACATATTTTTTTGCATTGCATTTTTTAAAAAGTCTACCCTCCATGGTAAATGTTTCAGTCTTTTCTGAAAATTAGTTATCACCTTGAGACTTTGAACAATTTCAGAAGCTATTCCCAGCACCTAGCACAGCATGTGACATATGACACGTTAAATGAATTATTAGGTAAGCACATGAAACATGTCTTAAAGAGGTTCTGCATTCAGTGAAGAGTCAATTCGTGTGCTTCATGAAGGCACCCATTCATCCATTCACTAATTGAAACTCCTGGCAGAAAGAGAAAGATTTTTATACTTACTTTAAAGGTAGCATCTTAAAATTAAGCCCCTTTTCCTACGTGATCATGAAAGATCACATATAGAATTATGAGATAACTTTTGGAAATTTCCTGGGTTATAGTGTGAATAAGCAGAGGGTTCATGCCATGAAAACAGGGATTAGGTCATGTTTATATAATTTGTGCATTATATGGTAATTGTAAATGTGATTGATTTAAAATTGAGATTGTATTAAACATTATACATAATTACTAAGGCTCCATAAGTCTAAAATATCTTTTTAATAAATAGAATACAGACTTTTAAAGCTGGTACAGTGAAATATAAGCTCATATTGCATTTTGTGTCTGACATATTCATCGAATTTACTCTTTTTTCAATTTGCATGTTTAAGGACTCAACCATAACTGGTTAAAGGTTGCTATGATTCCATTTAAAATTAGGTCCAGATCCTTTTAAAATCCTACTGTATTAGTGCCTGAGTTATAATATTTGCAAATAATAAATTGTCCTTTCTACCTGCTTCCAAAATATGCAATCAGAATGACATACATGAATGCCCAGTGGTACTCTAGAATTTTTAACACCTCAAATAGGAAAGAAAGGTTTAATTTGTTGGTTGTATTAACAGGAAATGGAGGGCAGAGAGTGCTTGAGCTATGGGCAAAAATCAGCATGCTGGTGCTGGGAGATGAGTTATTCAAGAGCTGACTGTCAATTTTTATAAAGGAAAACACTCAAAGACTGCCAATTATACAGTATAAGAGAGGAACTTAAATTGCCGTGCAAGTATTTAACAAGCAGAGAAACAAGCACATTCACCTGAGGACATTTATAGGGAAGTAGTTTGCAGTTTACAAAATGATATGCACTGGTACAGTTTCATGAGCGAATGATTTATGGTTCTGAGTTACCAGGGCCCATCTGTCACTGTGTCTTAGCATTATTATTTATTACTTCAACAGTGCTCAGTGGATGCATGTGACTTTTACCTAGGTCTCTTGCCAGATGGAAAATAGACAAACTGAGAATTGTTTGAAAAATTCACAGTCTGCAACACATCCGATGCTGTGCAGCATCACAAACATATATCTTCCAAATGGTTTATTTTTGCCTCTCTAAGGGATTTAGGGACCTAGAATGCTTCTCAGAGCAGGAATTAGTTGGGGAAGTAATTAGAAAAAAATTATTGGAGAGTGGGAATTACTTGGAGGGTACCTTCAAGCTTGAGAAACATTATAATATGTGAAATCCTTAAAAAAGTACATCCCTTTTAACAAAAATTGTTAAAGACATTTCTTGACAGAAGCTTCAATTTTTCTCTTCTGCTGTGCATCAAGCGTGTTACCTCCACAGTGAACTTTTCAAATACAAATCCAATCTTGTCACTCTCAGGTTTGAATCCCCCATGCACCTTCACTGACCACGGAATGAAGTCTGAGCTCTTTGCAGGGCATGCAAGCTCTGCACGGGTTCAGCCAGGCCTGCCTTCATAGAATCCTCTCCAGCTGCTCCCTGTGCACACCCCCCCCCCCCCATCTGCTACCCCTGACTACTCAGTCTACTCGTTGTGTCTCAGAGTATTCCTTTTCTCTCTCTGTGAAATTCTTTACTTCCATGCCCCATTGCCTGTGTCATGGACCACATTGATTCATCCTTCACATTCCTCTTTCTTCAAGACTTGTATGATATTCCCCAAGCAGAATTTTTCACTATTTTTTGTGCTCTCTCCTCACATCCCCTTTTACCCACAATTATAGCATTTTCACAAAACACTAAAGGTTTATGTCTCACTGTCTGAATTCTCATTATACAAAGAACAACTATTTATAGTTGCAAAAACATTTGCCCCTAAATCACTATGTATCTAGATTCACTCTAAGGAAACTGCACAGGTGCCAGTGGAAACATTTAAGTTGTCCATGAACCCTGCAAGAGATATGGTGTGCCAAATACAGGTAAAGCTCTGTCCTGCTTTTGGTCTACATCTTGTCTGGCTTGTTTATCTACTTATCAGTGGATAAGTGTGAAGTGCATCACTATTTTCCTCTTTCTCATTTTCCCCTTGATATACAGCCTTTCACGGGACCCAAGATTTGAATCTACCAATCCCAGTCAGTTTGCTCACATTTCACCAATTTAAAGACATACTCTCCCCTCCCCCAAACACAATTTAACATTTCTGAATGAATTTAGAATGCATCTTATAACTGATGCATCAATTACAATCTTACAGTCAACCATCAAGGTGTAATTAGCATCATTTTTTCTTTCTTAAGGACCAGTAAAGTGATGCTTTATCTTACAATTGATGACCGATGACATCATAGATTCAATGAAATACCATAGATAGTACTTTAACATTATTTCTCTGCCTATTTATTTAAGAGCACACGTTGCTGTCTTGGTAGGGTGCGTACAAAACATCCACTACTGACTTGAATAAGTACAGGTAATTGCGCGATGGGTGTTTAAATGCTGTTTATTACAAAGACATAAGCAGGTGGATAGTTATCTATGTTAGAAAGCAATTTAGTGATATTTGGAGATATTGGTTGGGGTTGCTGTAATGCATTCGTTTGCCCATTTAAAAGAATGGAAAACAGGCTCTTGTTTTCTGAAAACATACTATCCAACATAATTTCAGGAACAGGTTGCAGGCAAAAAATGAGAAGTGCCTGCATGTGCTTTACAAGCCAGTTCCCACAGTGGACCAGGCTTTCTCTGAGGACAGGGGCTCTGCTCTCTTTTGTCCCTCCTCCTGGGGCACTTACAAGATTATCTAAGTGCTCAATCAATGTTTACTGAATGATTGGAAATTATAGTTGGGTTTAAGATGATAACTCTCTCTTATATTTATATTATAGTTATAACCTAAATAAATTAAAATCTTAATGTCGAATATTTAAATTTATAGTTTAATATATGTGGCGAACCACTAGGTCAAAACATTAGTGGGCAATACTTGAAAGCCACAACTTCAGAACTTTTGTTTTGAAAAATAAGGCTTCTAGGTTTGGTTTGTTGCAGGTAATTTTATAAACTAGGTATTATTAGATCACATTACTTTAAGCATTAGGTATGAATTTTATATGTACCATAACATTGCCAAAACAAGATGGTTATAATTTTAAAGACTTTCTAAAATGCTGGTTGGGCAATACACTGACTTGCTTCTAAAAATATTTTATTATGGACTAATATAGTTCATGCATGGAAAAATTCTTCCAGAAATAAAAAAGCAGCATTTCCCAAATCTCCAACATATGTGTACATTGACTCACTTATACTCTTCCGCACCGAAGACATATGGCATACTGGAGTTGCTTGCTTAATAACTAAATCTCACTGTTAAAGATATTTTAGTTGAAAATCAGTGTACAAGGGTGCACAAAAGTAGGTTTACAGTTGTGAGTATGCAAAACAGTTTAATCTTGTATTTTTATATATTGATTATTGTATTATTTCCCCTACAAATAACTATAGACCTGCTTTTGCCCACCCCTGTGTAATAAACATTTACCATTTGAACATTTAAAATACACAGCTCTGTTCCAAACAATGTGAAACATGTTAAGAGTAACCTAAGCGTAAATAGAATAATGTACATCTATATATTCACAATGTTGCTATCTATATTTTAAAAACCCAGTGGCCCTAACGCCATAAGCCATAATGACCAAAGACTGGCGCAGGTGGGCGAAGCTGCACAATTTCATGCGCTGGGCTTCTAGTGTGTATATATATATATATATATAAAAGTATAAGTCATATAAGTGAACACAGTACATATCTGCAAATCATTCTGGGTAAAGAGGAAAAAAATTGAATGAGAAGTAAAAAATAGTGCTGCTGACAACTGAATGAAGGTAGAAAAGCATAGAAATATCTCAAAAAATGTTTTTTAGTAGACAGGTGTTAAATAAAGGTTTAAAACTTAGACTAAGATTAACTGATAAAAGCACAGTAACTCAATCTTGGGTAAAATGAGGTCCACCAAAAAAAAGAGCCCCTATGTGAGATAATGTATTTTATTGTGTAGTAACTTAAATATCTACACATGTACATTATTTCTCATGCAATTATAAAACCAAAACAAATTTACAGATACAAAGATACAAAGCCAATAGCATTTAAATTGGCTTTGACAAATGAATTTTTTGCTAAAAATAAATCTGACTAAAAGTGTAAGTTTTTTCTCAGTTTTACTGTAAGTTGACAACTAATACTGTATATATTTAAGATGCGCAACTTGACAATTTGATATACATATATAACTCAATATAAAAATATCAATCAATAAATAACCCAATTTTTTAAAAGGCCAAAAGACCTAAATAGATTATTCAAAAGAAGACATACAATTGACCAACAAGTAAATGAAAAGTATATGCTCAACTTCACTAATCATCAGGCAAATAAAAAAAAAAAATGAAATACCACCTCACACCTGTTAAAAGATGTTAAGTCGTGGTAAGAATGTAGAGAAAGAGGTACCCTTGAATGCTGTTGGTGAGAATGTAAATTGGTACAGCCACTACGGGAAAGAATATGGAGCTTCCTAAAAATTAAAAATAGAACTACTTTATGATCCAGCAATCCCACTTTTGAGAAAGTAAGTTAACTTTTAAATACAAGCATGTTATCTCAAGTCAATGTACTCTTTCATCTGTGTTAACATTCATGTTAATAGAAGTATGTGGTACAAAAAAGATATCAATAAAGTTATAACATTTGGGGGAAGGTCACAATGGTGAAAATTCAATGAGATGATACATTTCAAGCTGGTTCAGGACCTCATGTTTAATCATATTTGACCAAAATCTCAGCCAGCATTGAAACATTGAATACCAGTTTCAATGAGATATGAAGCTGTACTGGTTATTTCAAGATAATGTTAGCAATACCATCTTGTTAAAATCTGCATTAGTTTTGTATTTAATCCAATCATACTAGAATGGAAAATAGAAAAATTATATCTAACGTTAGTTTTTAATTTTTAAGTCTTACAGATTGAAAATAAATCAAAATTCAGTTTTAGTAAATAACTTATCCAAATGTTGATGAACACCAGAAAATACTGAAAATGGCTCATTTACAGGACTTTGAAAAAAACCTGGTCATAAATCAAGTTTTTTCTTTTGAACAAATGCTTTGGCTTCTATTATTTAAACTATTAAAACCTCTGCTCATTCAGTGTTCTGTTCACTTGGAATGAATATATAATTTATGTATCAAGTCTGCCTCTGCTCTTTTATCATTTACTATGACAACTAAAGCAATGCCTATTGTCATTTTCATGATGTGAAATCCAAGTCTTAATTTATTAAATAACTTAAGAAACAGACTTTTATTCTAGGAAAATGTAATGCCTTTGTTCATTCAAGTTAGAATCTCATGTGAGGCCACACATGGTATTTCAATCCCAAAGTGCCCCACCCAGAACATTCAGAGACTGTCACGGCCTGAGTGACCAATACACACAAGGCCAAGGTCAACCAAGGTCCTCTGGGGAATCCAAGAATTCAAAATAAGGCTAGGCTATGCTGGAGAGTAAAGTTATAGTCACTTAAAAGATATCTCTAGCACTCTCACCAGAACAAATTTCCCCCAAGCGAACGTCCTGGTTTAGCTACCAGTTTTTGAAACTTGGCCATATCTAAACCTAATGCTTAGAATAACCAGCATACCACTTGTGGAAGACCCAGACAATGTTGGAATTGTGCTGAAATCCATTGACTGAGGCATGGTGGATGCCTACTGTTCCCATGAATCAACATGTTTGCAGTGGATTATGTATCACAACTCATAGCCACACAGCATTTCCTGGGGCCTATGCTTACTGTGCTCATGACTGCCTTTTGGGGAGTCTCTGAGTTTACTGGTTTCTTGGTAATTGCATGATGTTTGTTGTGGCTTTGGTGGTTCCTTTCAAGTTAAGTCCTATACTGAATTGAATTTTTTTCTTTTGGATTACTACCCCAATTTTCTAGAGTCACCCAACAAACTTCAGAAAATCTTTTTCAAAGCTACTTACAACCAGCTGGCCATTCAAATGGCTAGCTGAAACTAACTGAGTAGTGAGGTGAAGCGTGTCCCCCTAAACTCCATGTCCATTGAAAATATTAGTATGCAACCTTATTTAAAAACTAGAGGCCTGATGCACAAAATTTGTGCAAGGGGCTCGGCCCTTGCAGCCCTGGCTGCCTCGGACGGCCCTTGCAGCCCCAGCTTCATCTGGAAGGTTGTCTGGATTGCTGTTCTGCTGTTCGGTCTAATTAGCATATTAGCTCTTTATTATATAGGACTAAAGGCCCAGTGCACGAAATTCATGCACTCTGGGGGTGGAGGAGGTCCCTCAGCCCAGCCTGTGCCCTCTCACAGTCTGGGAGCCCTTGGGGGATGTCCCACTGATGATGGGGGAGCAGGCCTGAGCCTGCAGTCGGATATCCTTAGCACTGCTATGGAAGCAGGAGAGGCTCCCGCCACCGTCACTGCGCTCGCCAGCTGTGAGCCTGGCTCAGGGCTTCTGGCTGAGCGGCACTCCCCCTGTGGGAGCACACTGACCACCAGGGGGCAGCTCCTGCATTGAGTGTCTGCCCTCTGGTGGTCAGTGTGTATCATAGCGACCAGTCATTCCACCATTCAGTCGATTTGCATATTAGCCTTTTATTATATAGGATAAGGTATTTTGAAGATGTAATTAGTTAAGAGGAGGTCATACTAGATTAGTGGGGGCCCTAAATCCAATTACTGGTGTCCTTAAAATAAGAGAAGGCCCACAGAGGTACACAAAAAGAAGGTCATGTGAAGACAGGAGTTGAGATTGGAATGATGCATTGATAAGCTAAGGAATTCCAAGAATTACCAGGAATCACCAAAATCTAGGAAGAGGCAAAAAAGGCATTTTCCTAGAACCTTCAGAGAGATCAAGGCCTACTGACACCTTGTTTTGAACTGTGGCCTCCAGAACTGTGAGACAATACATTTCTATTATTTCAAGTCACCAAGGTTGTGAGCATTAATTACTACAAAATAGGAAACTGATACAAACTCCAAATTACTTAGGGCTCTTTTTCATTTATTTTTGTAAAGCCCACTATGACAATAAAATCAAAGGAGGAAAGTCAGGCAGTAACAAACTCTTTGACAGAAGCACTGGGGTGGTTAATAAATGCATCTGTAAATGAGCTTCCCACCTCACTCCTGTCCTTCATCTCTTCTAACAGGTGCATCCTATTGTACAGTGTGAAATACGAATGAGACAGTGCCATCCACTTATTTAGCCTCTATGAAGGTTAACATTACAGAAGGAAGAGATATCCCATGAAATAAATTTCCTTTCTTTTCTATTTTTTAAAAATATATATTTTTATTGAATTCAGAGAGGAAGGCAGGGGAAGAGAGAGATAGAAACATCAATGATAAGAAAGAATCATTGATTGGCTGCCTCCTGCATGCCCCCTACTGGGGATCGAACCTGCAACCCAGACAAGTACCCTGACCGGGAATTGAGCCATAATCTCCTGTTTCATAGGTCAATACTCAACCGGCTAGGCCCTTCCTTTGCTTTTTCTTTTATTTACTTATTTTTTGTTTCCCATTGGTGACGATTTCATGCTACATATTTTTCTATAGTCCTGGAATTCCTTTCCATTCCAAGTCCTTTCTTTATACCCCTTTATATCTTCAAAATAATTCAAGTTAATGACATCATGCTGAATGTTATCAGTCTATAATATTTATCACATAACATTATTCAGCATTCATAAATTAATAGGTGCCTTGTTTTGGGCTCAGTCACTCATAGGTGGCATTATAGACCCTACTCTGGCCTTCACGGAGCTGGTGGAAAGGCCACCTAGCTCCTTCCCAGATATTTCAAGACTTTGTGCCTTACACAATTTATTTCACTTTTTAAATATTCTTATGCATCATATTTTTATCAATCTATAGAGTGAAACCCTATTTAAAAAGACTTCAATATATATGAAATAAAGAGATGTTTCACTTTACTGAAATTAATATACTGATTTAGATTTTCAATGCATTTTGGTTTTTAGCTTAAGTAACAGGGAAGGCTCACCTTGACAATCCCCCGGATGTGCATTTTGGCAATCATCTCTGCTGTGTAGAGAAACATCAATAAAGTATCCAGAGTAAAGGTCACATACTGAAGAGGAGGGTAGTGTTCGAACGTCATGGGCGTGTTCATACAGACAGAGATGACGCTGATGATGGCACAGATGCGCAGCAAAGAGTGAACCCACTGCAAAATAGTCCAAAGTTATTATTTGACGTCATAAAGTGGTATCTTAAACTTGCATTATGAACCATAGCATTTGGAAAACATAATATTGAGATTGAAATATTTCACCAGTATGAAAAAGGAAACCAACGTCTGTTAAGTGCATATAAAATATTTCACATATTTTACATAACTTAATTCTCAAATCAGCCTAATTTTCACATCAATACACTAAGACTCAGGAAGATTAAGAAACCTCTCTGTGGTCATGCATTAATAAGAGCCAAAATCTGGATGTGAAATTGCTCAGGCCTCAATACAGGGTGATTGTGATTCAATTAAAATGTTAGGAACTTATTCATATGGAAACTTGATGTACTGTTACTTTTAAACTTTTTACTGTTTAAAACATAGAATAGAGACCATATTATGTTTATTAGTATCTAGCACAAATCACAAATGCTTTTTAAAAATGAAATGATGCATAACTCTGCCCATGTATAGGGTTTTCTTTCCATATGGATCTTAGATGTAACATTCTTAAAAATATATTTTAAAATCTGATATCAGCCTACATTTTCAAAAGATAATAAATGGACCTTCCTCTTTACTTAGGAAAATTATACAAATTTAGCCAAGTTATCTTTTCCAAAATTCCAAAAAAAATAAGTTTCTGTGCAATTCATTCTAGCCGTGTATATGCTGTGTGAAGATTTTCCTTAAACCCAACATAGAGAAGTAGGAATTAAAAAGATAAATGTGTGGAAACCATAAAAATATTAGAAGAAAACATAGGCAGTAACATCTCAGACATTTCACATAGAAATATTTGTTATGATATGTCTCCTTGGGTAAGGGAAACAAAGGAAAAAACAAACAAATTGGACTACATCAAACTAAAAAGCTTCTGCACAGCAAAAGAAACTATCAATAAAATGAGAAGGGAACCCACTGTATGGGAAAACATATTTGCCAATAATACATCTCATAAGGGGTTAATATCCAAAATATTTAAAGTACTTATACAACTCAACACCAGGAAGACAAATAATCCAATTAAAAATGGGCAAAGGACCTGAATAGACACTTTTCCAAAGGGAACATAGAGATGGCCGATAGACATGAACAAATGCTCAATGTCACTAATCATCAGATAGATGCAAATTAAAACCATAATGATATATCACCTCACACCTGTCAGAATGGCTATCATCAATAAATTAACAAACAATAAGTGCTGTTGAGGATGTGGAGAAAAAATAACCTTCATGCATTGTTGGTAGGACTACAGACTGGAACAGCCACTGTGGAAAACCATATGGAGTTTCCCCCCAAAATTAAGAATGGAACTGGCTTTTCCCCCAGTGACCCCACTTCTGGGAATTTATCTGAAGGAACCCAAAACACCAATTCAAAAGAATATATGTACCCCTATGTACACACAGTGCTATTTACAATAACCAATATCTGGAAACAGCCCAAGTGCCCATCAGTAGATGAGCAGATAAAACAGCTGTGGTACATTTACACCATGGAATACTAGGCAGAATTGGAAAAGGAAATCTTATCTTTTGCAACAGCATGAATGGACCTAGAGATTATTATGCTAAGTGAAATAACTCAGTCAGAGAAAGACAAACACCACATTATCTTGCCTTTTATAGTATCTAATGAACAAAATAAACTAACAAAATAGAAACATAGGCATGCATACAGGGAAGAGACTGACAGCTGTCAGAGGAGAGGGGGCTGGGAGACTGGATCAAAGAAGGTAAAGGGATTAAGCAAAAAGCAGTAGGTATATAACACATAAACACAGAGAACAGTGTGGTGATAGGCAGAGGGAAGGTAGGGTGGGGCTAGGTGGAGGTAGGCAGAGAGGGGGATGGGGACAGAGAGTTTGCTTGAGGCAATACAGTGTGCAGATGATGTTTTACTGAGTTGTACACTTGAAACCTGTACCCAAATAAATTTAATTAATTAATTAATTAATTAAGATAAATGTGTGTATGCATGTGTGTGTTTGTGTGTGTGTTTATACCTGTGCATATGTGTGTAGGACATACAATTACTCACATACACTATTTTATTATAAAAATAATACCTAAGATAAAACATATTGGTTGTACCTTTATGCCCAAACCCAGTTAGTATTACTGTTTAATTAATTAGTAGACAATTCTTCAATATAATTTAAATGTTATTTGTTAATCTTTTAATATTATACTCCCCTTGAACAAAAGCTGCTTTGTGTAGTAGGTAGGTCCTGCATCTATGCAAGCTGGCAAGCACCCAAGATGAAAAAATAGAAAAGACTGTCAGAACTTTGAAAAGATTCAGACATTTGTAGGCTGGTGAGTGGGTTTTAATATTAATCTGACAGTTATAATATTTGCATGAAGATGTAATGCCACTAATGTCATACCATATAAGTCACTGCTGATTGATGTACTTTTCATGCAATTTGGAACTGCTTCAGTAAACATCAGTGTGTGAATTTAGCTCCAACACAAAGGATCTAATTACACAAAAGAGCTCGAAAAGAAGGGTTCCTCCACAACAAATCTGTTACAAATTTAAAGTATGAATTCTAGTTAAGTATTAATTATTTTAGTTAGTGTTTCCAAGGGTACATCTATAAGACTACCTTTGTTAGAAGTTCTCAGAAAGCTCTGTATGTGGTGGACTCTATTCTCTATTCTGTTCAATTATTTCAACACAAATGGAAGACTTACTGTGTGTCAGAAATTATGCAGAGGACAATAAATGGAAATAAGAAGGTTCTGAAACATCACTACTTTGCAGTCTGATGTGCATAACATATATATTTTATTTATATACAATATAAATGTATACTTATATCTACACTAATAAAAGAGAAACATGCAAATTAACCATCACTCCGTCACTCCGCCACTCCGCTACACCCACCAGTCAATCAGAGCAACTATGCAAATTAACCCAACAAAGATGGAAGTTGATTTGCATATGTAGGTGTGGAGCAAAGACTGAAGACTGAAGATGGCGGCAGCCACGGAGCTGGAATGAGCAGGAAGCTTGTGTTGCTCCCGGAGACGGAGGAAGCCAAGCTTCCCGCCAGCCCTGGACTCCGCTCAAGGAGTGGCTGAGGACCTGGGTCACCGGGGGCAACCCAGGCTTCCAGTCTGCCCTGGGCTCCGCTCGAGGAGCTGGGGGAAAAAAAGGAGGGGCTAGGAGCAGCCGGAGTGGAGACCAAAGACCTTGGTCCCGGGTGCTGGAGGAAAACCGGTGCCGGCAGCCAGAGGAAGGAAGGCCTATAGCGCGAATCTTCGTGCAATGGGCCACCAGTACAAATATAAAATTAGTGGAAAAGAAAGAGGTTCATTCTGTCTGTGGTGCAGGTCAAATGAGGAACTTTTCAGAGTGGATGGGGCACAGGTGACATCTGAAATGGCCTTCGTGAATGAGGGGGACTTGACTCATCAGAGTTGCAAGGAAAGGGCCTCTGGGCAGGAAACTGTGAGATTGCAGGAAGTCATTGATGTGGCTCAAGCAGACAGGGTATCGATCTAGGAAAGGGCAGTTGCTGGACAAGTTAGAGGCAGAATATACAGAGCCTTGAATATAAATTAAAGCATTTTATTTGCAATGTGGATAATAAGGATGTTTCAATGATCATAAAGCAGATAGGTTATATGAACATAAATGAAAACATGGGAGGAAATGTGAGGAGGCTGGGGAAGAGGTCTGGAGGGTGAGTTAGATGAAGAAAGACTAGAAAGGTCAGGGAGACCATGGCTGATGATCTTGATCATGTTCAAGGGACAGGCAAGCACTGAGAGAGTAACAGTTTACTTCCTTACTTCAGCTTCCACTTATCCTATTTTATATTTGTATATAAGTATAAATGTGTATTGTATATAGGTAACATATATGTTATGCATATCAGACTGCAACGTAGTGAATCAGAACTGTGTTGTTTCCATTTTTGGATCCTCTGAGCCCAGCATAATTTCTGACAAATAATGAAGCTGATCCTATCCTGGCTTGCAGAGCTGTTTCCAAGACCCATGGATATGCCATTCCACCTTAGCTCTGGCTGTTCGTCTGGCTAATACACAATGATACAGATCTCCCCCTCAAGTTCCCACCAGCTTAATTAGACAGAGAAGGTGACAAAGTTATTCAGAGATACTATGCACTATCTAATTAACCTTTACTTTTACTCAAAACTTGCAACTCAGAAGGAGACCTTTAATTCCAAACATTTGATTATCTCCTTACAGATTCATGCACGTTGAGAACTATAAGTAATGGAAGCTTGGTAGAAGAGGTCACTCATGTGGGACGTCAGCTTTGGATCAGCCTGCGAAGTGGTATTATCTCTACACTGGGTGCCTGTGAGGACAGGACAGCACGCACAGAGGAAGAGAGGAGAGGTACTCACGTACTTCCTATGTGAGTAACTCAGAGAGGAACCTCGTTATTTCATCTCATTTGTCCTTAACTTCCAGACTCCTAGACTCATCCATAGTCAACTGCAGCTCAAACACACATTTCAAAGCCAAAGGGTACATGATCTTTGAATATATGAATCAAATTTCCTTTAAATCAGCATGTGCTACTCCATACTTCAAAGAAGGAACTTACTGGCTTGTTAATCCAGAGTATGTCAGCGTTGTCTGACAAAGATTCATCAGGACCAAAGTCAGTCACCGGCTGGGCCTCTACCCTGGAGCTCTGTTTCCTTTTGAGCATGCTGGAGTTAGCTCTGGTGAGGGAGCACAAGACGGCAGTCTGGGGAAAGAGAGCTGTGTTAGTGACCTAAACCGTCTTTACCCTGATCACTCAAAAAACAAGTGCCTAATGGATGCCCATTCATATATTGATCACACACTCATTCCATTATACTGTACATAATAAACATATTCAAACAGAAATTTTACAAGAATGTGATAAAAATCAATATGAATAAAAGCTTGATTTTTTTTTCTCGCGACCCAATAGATCATCTTGTGTACTTCTTAAACAGTTTGCATGCCAGTTTAGAGACCACTGGTCTAGATGAACTGGAGTGAAATAGCTTTCCCCCTAAGAGTACACACATTAGTAGGAAATTTTTTGAGCTCTATGTTCATACACCTAAAGCTGCCTCCACTTAAAGGTAGTCTTGCCAGAGCATGGCTGACCAATGCAGATGAAATACTCAGATGTTCCCAGGATTTTCCCTCGGGTTAATGTGATGGGACACTCACAGACATCTGTTTCCAATGACAGCCCCAATTTGATCTTCTGAGTGTGTCCTTGCTATAATGGATGTGAGCCAGAGAGCATGGGGCAGAAATTACTGTAAATGGAGTTGTTTTTTTCTTTTATGAATTGTATTATATCAATTCTTTCGGCTACTCTGAAGTAAACCCAGATTACATTGAAGAGGGAGATGAGATGCTTGCTTGCACATAAATTTCCACTACTGTGAGTCATCTACATCTTGCTATATGTCACCTCCCTTTAGCCATTGCTACCACCCTCCATCCAGCAGCCACTGAACGGAGGCCTACCGTACGTCCTGCTTTCAGGACACAAAAGCGAGTAAGTACAAGAGATGTTGTAAAGGCAGGTGGTGCCTGCTGACCCTGTGTATCCACAGAGAGATTTCTTTTTTGATTAACACCTGGACTGAGTCTTAGAGGAAGAAGACGAGTGAATGTATTTTGGATATATACCATGTTTGGGGCACTTTGCAATGATAGTTTACTTATTCTTTACAACTAATGGAAGAAAGGAAACATCTAGTCTTTTTATGAAAGCACTGGAAACTCCAGTCTTGGGGCAGCTAATAACTTGACCAAGGCCACATAGGCAAACTTGAAATTTAAAAGAAGCTCTAGCCGAGACCGGTTTGGCTCAGTGGATAGAGCGTCGGCCTGCGGACTGAGGGGTCCCAGGTTCGATTCCGGTCAAGGGCATGTACGTTGGTTGCGGGCACATCCCCAGTGGGAGTGTGCAGGAGGCAGCTGGTCGATGTTTCTCTCTCATCGATGTTTCTGGCTCTCTATCCCTCTCCCTTTCTCTCTGTAAAAAATCAATAAAATATATTTAAAAAAAATAAAATAAAAAAATAAAAGAAGCTCTATTTGGTTACAAAACCTAAGGTGTTTATCCTTGACCACACTGATGTTGAGCACTGATTAGGAGGATTTCTAAAAGATAAGGGAGGGGTTAGGCCCTCCAGGAAGCTCACAGTGGTGAAGATGCCATGTCAAGAAAATGCAGTAGTGTTAACACCAGGCAGGTGCACTGGCTCTTTTATCTGCTGCTGCGTGAAGCTAGAGAAAGAACCAAAACCAAGGACAATGAGAGCCATTCAATCCCGGAGGGAGCAGAAGATAGAAACAACGTGTTTATAGCATGTGCAACTGTAATTTTTACTGGGAAGGAAAACACAAAAGCTCAGGACAAATGGATGTTGAATCTGAGTCCCTATGTTTGAGCACCTACTTCTATATCTATGTTCTCCTTGATGCACCTAGGTAGGTAGGTAGATGTGCCTAACCCTCCTATTCGCAGAAGAAACCAAACTAATTTGCTTTAAGATATGCTAGGTATTTCCAGTTTGTCTTGTCCTGAATATTGGGTTTAAATATGAACTTTGCAGTATGCTGCACTAATTAATTTTATTTTACATAATTGGAGTTAGGGACACTTGACATCAATATGTAAATGTATGCAAAATATTCAAATTATGCTTGTTCTCTGATTTACTGTGGGGGGAAACATCTGGTGGCCTCAATTTAAGATGCTTCTTGAATGACAGTCTCTTATGTACCCAAAACTGAATACAGAATCTTTTAGAAATCCTTCAAGATTATACAATGCAGAGGATAAGATAAAGAGTGGCTTCACAGTGTTGTTCAAAAGTAATATAAGAAAATTTTATAGACCTAGCTACTAGCTTTAATATCACTTTCAATGAGTCAGTGGAGACTTATGAATGGCCATTTACTGTTCTTATGACTTGGCCCTAAATTGCATCTGAAAAAATATTTTATTCATAAATGTGACACCTTCGCATATGAATGCCATGCACTTTTATTATAAATACCTCATCCAAAGCAAAAGAAGTGATTACAGATTTGTTTATCCAGAATTCATTTTTTTTTAAATCTCCATGTTGGCTATTATTGGCCCACCAAAATAATGTAACTATAATGAGTGACATTAGTTGTCATCCACTTTCACCTCATTTTACCTACTGAAAAAGTGCCACCAACTCAACCTGCCCAAGAAAACTATCTGAACTATCTGTCCAAACTCTGCATATATTAAAACTCAACAGCTAGCTCCTGAATCACTGACATTTTGACCAATTTAATAATATTAAATATTATGTAAAGCATGCAAGTAGCAAAATAAATTCAAGTTACAGACACATAAAGACTCCAAGATTAATGTGAGGCAATAGATTGTAATAATTTTCCTTTACATACATAAATATTGTTTTTCACATACATTTATGTTGAATCAATATATCTGAGTGCAGCAAACCTGTTATTCCCCTGATAAAGAACAGCAGGCATATTTAAGTATCCTAGGTAAGCTAATTATTTTGATAGGAAATTGCTTCTGTGTATCTTAGCCTTATCACCATTATGTATTTATAACCTAATATTTTTTTCTGTTTGCAGAAGTGTCTTTTATAAAGCACTGTATTAAATTAAAAAATATATGGCTTCCAGTAGATGTGTCACACTTTTTAAAAGTAGTTGGTATTTAAATATTCAATAGTATGAGGAGGCCACACAATTACAATATATTCGTTGATAAATCTTTTGCTCAGACAGAAGAGGTACTTCGGTTCATTTGTTTTATTATAAGTGGTTAACATCCAGCTTTATATCCTTTGATAGCTATATACTTTCCTTAGGTCATTCCAGCTCTCTCTTGACCAAATTAAAGCTAATAAATTCAGTTTTCTTTAACTGTGAGGTGTTGCAACACTATAGGTCATTTCTTCTCCTTGTAAGCCTCTCGGGTTTGCATGAAACTGTTTTGAATCTTCTGTCTTCTAAATTATGGTTTACAGCATGTCCCTTCCTTACTGTCCCATGTGTCTGTTCTCTATACTCAACCTCTGAAATGAGCATCTGCTCTTACAATTTCCACCACCATCTGTTGGTGTCCAGCTACTGTTACTGAATCATGTATCTATGCTGCTTCTCCCTTAGATATAGGCCATACCACCACCATCATCACTTAAAAATCAACAGGCCGACTTGATATCAGTCTCAATTTCCAGATCCCACTGCCCTGAGCTTTTCAGGACCCACGTGCAGGTCCCACATCTGCAGAAGGACTGCATGGATAGCCTTTTCACAGATTTTCACAGGTGATTTCTTTTGTCATTCCTCATTCCATTGGTATACAAGGCCCCTTTCACTTTATCTCCATTGCTAGAGCCCTTCCTAAGCCATGGGGCCTCAGATCTGGACTGCCACAAATATCAACTATTTAAATATATCCTGTCCTTCATATCAGAAATCAACTTCCCAACACACTGATAGGGTCTCTCCAGAAAAACCTCAGTTTGTCCTCTTTTTCTCATTCATTCACTCATTCATTCACACAGAAAATACACGCATCCATATGGTATCAGACACTGGGATATATGCTGGGTACACAGCATGGAACAGCAAAGGCATCTATAGAACTTACAAATTGCCTGCTTTACTTAACTTGATGTTTCAAGGACACAGTCCCACTGAGTTTACTTGCACTTCCTTTCATACCTATACCCACATGCTCTACTTGAATTGGTGAAACATACCATTACCCACCATCCTTCAACCTTTCTCAACCATTTCTGCTCCTTCTTCCAGCAGTGCCCTCTTTGTTGTCTGCTGCCAGTCCCACAGCAGACCTTCCTAGTCCCTTACTTAACTCATGAAGTGTTATGTTTGTGTGTGTGATTTGTTTAACTGAAAGATTTAAAGTTTGGGGATAAAAGTGTAAACAAGAGAAACATATCTCTCTAGTAGACTCACAGCATCTATTTGATGCTAAAAAGCCCCCAAAGAATACGTAAGTCAGTGATTTATTTTTAAGCATTAGGTGTCACTACAACTGACAACACACCAAAATCAACCACTGTTCTTCTGGTCACTTATGTGTACAAACTGAGGCCTTTACCAGTAAAAGGGTACAGCCACTATGGAAAACAACATTGGGCCCCTCAAAAAGTTAAAAATAGAACTATCAATTTTTAATTTTTTTTTGTTAATCCTCAACCAAGGGTATTTTTTGCATTGATTTTTAGAGAGAGTGGAAGGAAGGGATGGGAGGGGAGAGAGAGAGAGAAACAATAGATCCAGAGATAAGGAAGCATGAAACAGACTGAAGAGTCTCAGAGGGAAGGGGAAAGGGGGAAGGGGAAAGGGGGAAGAGGGAAGGGGGAAGGGGGAAGGGGGAAGAGGGAAGGGGAAAGGGAGAAAGGGGGAAGAGGGAAGGGGAAAGGGGGAAGGGGGAAGGGGGAAGGGAGAAGTGGGAAGGAAAGAGATTAACCAAAGAGTTTATATGCATAACCAATGAACACAGACAATAGGGAGGTGAAAGCCTGGAGGGGCAGGAGTGGGGTGGAGGGGTTCAATAGGGGAAAAAGGGGACACCAGTAATACTTTCAACAATAAAAATAAATTAAAAAAACAACAACAACACAGAACTATTATGCAGCCCAGCAACTTCACTTTTAAACCTTTATCTAAAAAGAATGAAAACTCTAACTCCATCTTGAATGGCTAAAACTCCCATCATTCTTCAAGCCCAGATCACCTTGGTTCCCTGGTAAGGGCACTGAAAAACATGTCCCACACTCTCTCAGCACTCTGCACCTCCTTCCATGAGCTCACTTCTCACAGCCCCTTCAGCCCATGCTGGACTCCAGCAACCCCAGTGTCTCCCGTTTAGTGGTACCCATTAGTTGCCTTTGATGTTAATAATCAAAACCCTTTAAGGGAAAGTATTAAATACAGAATCTGTTCTAAAACTGAATAAATATTTACTAAACCAATTATTTTATAAAAAGGAAAATGATCCTCAAACACAGAAAGAGAGAGAGAAAGAGAGAGAGAGAGAGAGACCTACTACAAATCTCACAAAAAGGGAATGAAATGATTTTGTAAAATAAGTTATTTACCATGGTAAAATAGTGAGCTCATCAGTTGATATCCTCCCAAATTCTGTTGACTGCCATGTAAAAACAGATTTGTCCAACAAAAATGTTTAAGAAATCTGAAACACCAATCAGAAAAAAATATATGCACCCCTGTTCATAGCAGCAGCACAACTTACAATAGCTAAGATTTGGAAACAACCCAAGTGCCCATCAGCAAATGAGTAGATAAAAAATCTGTGTTACATTTACACAATGGAATACTACTCAGCTGTATAAAAGAAGGAACTCTTACCATTTGAAACAGCATGGAGAGACCTGGAGCATATTATGCTAAGTGAAACAAGCCAGTTAGAGAAAGGTAAGTATCATGTGATCTCACTCATATGTGAAATCTAATGAATGAAATAGATCCAGAGACACAGAAGCATGGAACAGACTGACCAACTTCAGAGGGAAGGTGGGGGTGGGGGTGGGGGTGGGTGGGGAGAGATTAACCAGGGAACTTATATACATACTAGAGGCCTGGTGCACGGATTTGTGCACATTGAAAGGAAATTAATTAGAAGGTGGCTGGAGGGTCAGGACTGGGCGAGAGGGGCCGGACATGCCCTGGAGCCAACTTCCCACGGTCCCTCCCCAGCCAGCCGCACCTGGGGTAGCGCCAGGGCTTGAAGGGCATCTGTGGAGTGAGCAGGGTCCTTCCAGTAGGTGGGGTCCCTCAGCCTGGCCTGTGGGGATTGGGCCGAAACCAGGAGTCCGACATCCCCCGAAGGGTCCTGGAGTGCGAGAGGGCACTCTGCAAAGTTGCTCTCAGTTGGCAGCTCCTGCGTTGAGCATCTGCCCCCTGGTGGTCATTGTGCATCATAGCTACCGGCCAGTCAGCCGGTCGCTTAGGCTTTTATATATATAAATATGCACAGCCCATGGACATAGACAATAGTGTGGTGAAGGCCTGGGAGGAGTGGGTGCAGGGTACAGGGGGTCAATAGGAAAACACACAAAAGGGACATCTATAATACTTTCAATAATAAAGATAAAATTTTTAAAAATGTTTACTGAGAGCTCATCTTGTGCCAGGCCTATTTTAAGAATGTCATACATCATGTAACTCAATTCTTAGAACTGTTTCACAGATGAGGAAACTTAGACATAGAGATGAGAGAGGACATGAACCAAGACAAGTGGTGTACATAACTATTAAATTAAAATTTCATTATATTATAAAATAGACAAATAATAAAAAGAAAACTTTTTCACCATATTCTTATTCAACCTGGTGATTAGAAATTCTCTTGGCATCAATTATTGTTGTGAAAATAGTACATTTTTTATCTCTAAAATCTGAATTTTTACTATGTGATTCATTTGTAGTTTTTCCAGCCACACATTTGTAAAACTGTGTCTATTTTTTCTTTTTCTTCTTTTTTTCTTTTTTGGCAAAAAATGATCAAACTTCACATCAAATCTATTTAAATGTCACTTTCAGGTTTTTGAAGTCATTATTCATTCATCCAGCCTTTTTCCTTGAAGGTGAGTTCTAAAAATATTCTATTATGCTTTTATTACCTTTACTCTGAATTTTAGGGGAAAAAAAATGAGAAAAAGGCATTTAACTCCAATCTGATGATCTTATTAACAAGTAAATAGAAAGTTGTCTTTATTTCTTAAATATGACAGATTTCTTAGTTTCCTAGAGTTGGTTTTAGTCTCAGAAAGTCTTTTTCTTTCTTTTTTTTTTATTTTTTATCCTCACCTGAGGATATTTTTCCATTGATTTTTAGAGAGAGTGGAAGAGAGAGGGAAAGACAGAGAGAAATATTGATTTGAGAGAAATACATCAATTGGTTGCCTCCTGCACGTGCCTGACCAGGGGCCAGGCTGGGAAACAGCTTGCAAATGAGGTACGCGCTCTTGACCAGAATCGAACCCGGGGTCCACAGGCTGACACTCTATCCACTGAGCCAAACCAGCTAGGGCTGAGTCTCAGAAATTCTTGACTGAATATGCTGAGAATGTGAACACTAGAAAATAATTCCACTTATGACATATGGGTAAAAAATTGTATGTTTTTGAAGAGAATATACTAGAGCAGAAAGAAGGGATTTGTTGAGAGAAATCCTGCCATACTAATAATCCAAGTTCAGAACATAATCAATGGGGTGATTTTGTTTTGTAGTGTTTGTTATCCCAGCAAGGAGAATACCGACTAAATGGAAGTTATCAATAGAATCTAGTAAGTGGTAGCTATTTATTCAACAACAACAACAAAAAACCTGTTTAATCTCAAAGTTTCCAGTAACAGGTTGGGCTATCTGGAGAGGTGGTAAGCTCTTTTCTGGATATTCTCAGAGAGAATGACTACACATCATGGAGTTTGCAAAAAAGACTTCTGGACTGTCTTAAAGTTTGCAATAGATTACAACCCAAAAGACTTCCAGTGATAGAATGTATCACACTCTTGAAGCTGTTCCTAATGTTATGCATTTTATCAATTCTTAGGGTAGGGTGATGGTCCATCAACTACTGTATATAATTTTAGAAGAGAATCAAGCTTAAACATTATATATATTTTTCACTTGCAAGATGATAACAAATGTTTATTGAAAGCTGGCTCTGGGCCAGGCTCTATTCCAAGGCCTTAATACATCTCCGAAATTTTTTAGTATTATTCCTATTGTACAGATTAAAAGTCTGAGGCAACCTTGCCCAGATCCACATGAGCTGACAGCAAGTTTAGAACCCAGTGAGTATGTTTTGTTGGGAGAACAGAGGTAGGGGAGGAAGGGAGAGATGGTGTGGAGAATTTGATTCTTACTTTTGAACCTCAAGAACTTTTGTAAAATTAAAATGCTGTGCAAAAATGACAAATTTCATTTGTAATTTTTTGAAACGAGTAAAATATGAAAATAATTGTTAAGTTTAAACAAATCATATCTAACATTTGCTGAGGGTTTATGATGTGTGAGACTGATGTTCGAGTGAATTATCTTATGTACTTTTTTGCCATCCGCAGTGGGACTGGTTTTCTATTATTCCTATTTCACAGACAAAACTGAGGTTTAGAGAAGGTAGGTGCCCTGCCTGAGGTCAATTTCTGATCTTTACCCCCTAGGTATTCAGCTGTCTTTCCTTTTTTTTAAAGAATCATCTTTTATTTTTAAATATATGTATCAATAATATGTATATTATTGATGTTTTAGAGAGAGAAGAAGGGAGAGGAAGAAAGAGAGAGAAAGATCGATGAGAGAGAGTAACATCAATCTGCTACCTCCCGCATTCCCCCTACTGAGGATCGAGCCCACAACCCCGGCATGTGCCTTGACTGGGAATCAAAGCAGTGCACTCTCAGTGCTTGGGATGATGCTCAACCAACTGAGCCACACCGGCCACGGTTGGCCATGTCTTTCAATCTGACCTTTCCATGCCTTTGTGAATAGAGTCTTCTTTCCCAGAGATCAAAGGCAAGCAGTCTCCAATTCTTGCCTCTCCCAAATCTAAACAGTGAAATTAAGTTACATCATGGCTGCCCCTAAAACTACAATGCCAGTCCTTTTTTAAAAAATATATATATATATATTTTATTGATTTTTTACAGAGAGGAGGGGAGAGGGATAGAGAGTTAGAAACATCCATGAGAGAGAAACATCGACCAGCTGCCTCCTGCACACCCCACACTGGGGATGTGCCCGCAACCAAGGTACATGCCACTGACTGGAATCGAACCAGGGACCCTTCAGTCCGCAGGCCGAAGCTCTATCCGCTGAGCCAAACCGGTCAGGGCCAATGCCAGTTCTTTCAAGCCACTCCCAAGCAAGCCTCTCCTCACTCCCCTCTGTTCATGAACTCTCAGAGGCTAAATTCATCTTTCCTTCTTTCTAATCAGGCTTCTGCTTGGAGACAGGCAGGCAGCTGAGTTGTTTACTCTCTTAAAACCACCCAGGTTCCATATCTGCCCAGTGATGTAGCAGAACAGACCACTTTAGCAGGAGAACTAAGACTCCACTGAAATTTTGACACCTAGGGTCACAGCAACCATCTCCCTGGCCTCGCTCTGCCTCCAAATGCACTTTCCATGTGGGTGCTTCATCTATGTCTTGGCACTTACTAAATCCGGATGTAGCCCTGCAAAAACAGCGTTATATGCATGGTCCAGCCCCAGCAGGTCTTCAAGGGCCACCCAAGATGGGCTACTGAACAAAGGAAGCCAAACATTTCAAAAGACCATCTCCAAAAACAGGCTCTTCTTTCCCCTTTTCCTTTTGTCAACACACTGATTAAAAACAGAAAATAGTTCTCTGCTTTTTATATTAAGTCTACTTACTAAATCCCCAAAATGAAGCACATTATTTTTTTTCCAGTTCTTTCTACAAATACCTTAAAACAGTGTCATTACTTCGGCAAGGATACTGTTCTGTTTCTTTTTTATTTTTAACTGTGAAAATTGAATTTTCTTTGACCTTTAAAAATTATTGGATTTGCTAAAGGAATTCAGGATACACTATGATGGCCAGCCATCTGTTTGTTGTTGCACCCTGCATGCCAAACTAAAGCATCCAAGCAGTAGGAGAGGGAATGAAGCTGTATTTGTGTCACCTAAATTACTGTAGTATTGATTACAGATTGAAGCGATCAGTTTGCACATGTAGGCTGAGCAGCCTCTCTCCAGTCTTTACTCAGAAAATTCAGTAAATCCATTTAACAAGTCCTTGTCTTTCACTTTTAAAAAGGATATTATGCACTTATAATTTAGTGAGTTATTCTAGGTACAGTGTAGGTTTAAAAAATTTTAAAGAAAAACTTCAGAGTTAAAAATTACCACAGGTTGATCATACGATTTTGTAAGGTCAAGGTTCCTAATCTCAGAGTAGTCCCCAAAAGGCTCTCCCACCCAAAGGTAGAGCCTTCGATGATTCTCATCATCCAATAGTGCAGTGAAAGACATTTTATTTTGACAAATGGCTACTATCATTTAAAGATTATGAAAATCAAAAAAGGAGATCATCTATTTTTATTGTGGTTAGTTCATCTTGTAATAAGTTTGCAAAGGTTGGACAAAGAAGGTGAATGGTTTAAAATAGTGGTTTTCAAAACTTTTCCACACTGTACTTAAATTGTATGGAAAATTGAAAGGAGTTATCTATTTTCTGTGTATGTGTGGTTGTTTAATTTTGTAATATGAATCCATAAAGTTTGGCCACAGAAGGCAAGTGGTTTAAAATAGTAGTTTCCATACCTAGATAGTATTATGGTAAGCGAAATAAGTAAGACAAAGACAAATACCACATGATTTCACTTATATGTGGAATCTAACAAAATAAACAAACAAAATGGAAACAGACTCCTAGATACAGAGAACAAACTGATGGTTGCTAGGTGGGAGGAGGATTAGGGGGCTAGGTGAAAAAGGTGAAGGAATTAAAAAGTACAAATTGGCAGTTACAAATTAGTCACAGGGCCCTGGCCGGTGTGCCTCATTTGGTTGAGAGTTGTCCCATGCATCAAGAGATCACTGGTTGGATTCCCAGTCATGGCACATGCCCAGGTTGTGGGCTCGATCCCCAGTAGGGAGCATGCAGGAGGCAAACAAATGATGTTTCTCTGTCATAGATGTTTCTCTCTTTTTTCCTCTCCCTTTCTCTCTCTCTCAAATCAATAAAAGCACATTTTTAAAAAAATAGTCATGAGGCTGTAAAGTACAGTATAGGAAATGTAGTCAGTAATATTGTAGTAATTATATATGGTGTGGGGGTGGGGGGGATCACTTCAGAAGTCATATAAATGTCTAACCACTATATTGTAAACCTGGGACTAATATATTGAATGTCAACTGTATTTTAAAAATAAATGTGTAGAACAGAGTTCATAATATTTAAAAAAATAGTTGTTTCCAAAGACTGCTTAACATTGAATCACCCAAGGGTTTTTAAACATTTTCAACCACACTCATCCTTCACCTCTGACATGCTAAATCAGAACCTCCCAGGGTAGAGCATGGGAAATGGTATTTTTTAAAAACACTCCTTGGGTGATTCTTACACACCTTCCCAGCAGTGGTCCCAACTAGTGATGAGATCACTGGTCCAGATGCTCAGGAGAGCATTTTAATACCTATAGCGTTTACTGTGCATAATCAAGATTGGTTGGGGGGCAGAGGAGGGAAAATAGATAGACTTGTTATAAGCAAAACAGCAAAACAGAAATCTGAGACAAAAATTTTGATGTATAACTATGTATGCACAGTATATTCTATTTTTAACTTTTCTTCAGAGAACTTCAGAATTTCCTTAAATATACGGAATATATTTTATATACAAGAATAAATTTTTGTCTTATAAAAATTCAGAGAATCTTTAAAAAAAGATATTTGTTTTTTCTTAAATATCCTATCTAATAAAAGAGTAATATGCAAATTAACCATCACTTCGCGATAAAATGGCAGCGCCCACAGCCAATAAAGAGGGAATATGCAAATTGATGTGACAAAGATGGCGGCACCTACCAGAGCCACAGAGCTGGACCGAGAGTGGCTGGAGGCTTGGCTTCCTTGGTCACCCCAGCCATAGTGGTGGGGGCCAAGGCAGAGACAGTTAGCGGCCATCAGGCAAGCAGAGGAGGGCAGTTTGGGGCCATAAGGCCAGCAGGGGCGGGCAGTTGGGGGTGACTGGGCCAGCAGGGGAGGGCAGTTGGGGTCAATCGGGCTGGCAGGGGAACAGTTAGGAATCAATCAGGCTGGCAGGGTAGTGGTTAGTGAGTGATCAGGCTGGCAGGCAGAAGTGGTTAGGGGCAATCAGGCAGGCAGGCAGGCAGGCAGGCGAGCGGTTGGGAGCCAGTAGTCCCAGATTGTGAGAGGGATGTCTGACTGCCGGTTTAGCAATCGGACATCCCCCAAGGGGTCCCAGATTGGAGAGGGTGCAGGCTGGGCTGAGGGAAACCCCCCCACCCACACACAAATTTTGTGCACTGGGCCACTAGTTCTACTATAATTTTCTAGTTTAGAATATACCTTTAAATAGCTATTCATTTATTGAAAGAAGGGAAGCAAAAGCAAATTGCCTAGTTCAACTGAGTCAGTTTTTTAAATGTTACTAAAAAGTAGAAAGTTGGTTTTATTTTTTTTTATTTTTAATTTTTAAGTATACAGTGGGGCCTTGACTTACGAGTGTCCCGACTAACAAGTTTTTTGAGATACCAGCTGTCTCTCGGCCGATTTTTTGCATTGAGTTTATAGAGTAATTTGAGTTAACGAGCTCCTTAACGAGTTTCGTCTCGGAACAAATTAAACTCGTAAGTCAAGGACCCACTATATTTTTATTGATTTCAGAGAGGAAGGGAGAGGGAGAGGGAGATAGAAACATCAAGATGAGAGAGAATCATTGATTGTCTGCTTCCTGAACACCCCACCCTGGGGATGGAGCCCACAACCTGGGCATGTGCCCTGACCAGAAATCGAACTGCAACCTCCTAGTTCATAGCTCAACACTCAACCACTGAGCCATGCTGGCCAGGCAAGAAAGTTTGTTTTTAGGTTCTCCAGAGTTTAATATCTTTTTACTACATATATATTGATATACATTGAATTGAGGGATATAGAAAGAATAATTTAATGAAAGGTGTTTCTAAATCCATCAAGCTCTATAGCTGAAAATTTAAATCCCTTATTTACAATGCTTATCTTAATCTCTTTAGCTCTTGAGAGAAATAGTTAAGCAACTTTCCATGCTTGAAAAATGCCTATCCCAGTTTTACATTATTTATGATATTTTTAAATAATTCTTTATTGTTGAAAGTATTACATTTATCCCCCCTTTTCCCCTCATTGACCCCCTCAAGCCTATCCTACCCCCACCCCAGGTCCTCACCATCCCATTGTTTATGTCCATGGACCATGCATATATGCATACAGGGTCCTTGGTTGATTACTCCCCCACACACACACACTCCTCCCACCCCTAACCCTACACCCTCATCCCCAACTCCCCCCTCCCCTGCCTTCCCTCCAGGATTCTGCACTCAGTTTTATACCTCCATGTCTCTGGTCCCACTCCTTTCATCAGTTTATTTTGTTACTTAGATTCCATATATGAGTGAGATCATGTGATACTTGTCTTTCTCTGACTGACTTATTTCACTTTATCTATATTTTTTAACCTCAGACAAATTTTGTAATATATTCAATAGTATTTCCAACCATCTCTGACTTGTATCTTGTCTGATACAGGCTCCCAGAATTTGTACTTTCAACAATAAGAAGTATTATTGATCCTTCCTCTGCTCCAGAAGTAATACATGAAACTGATCTATAAATTTCATAAAAATATTAAAAGAGAGTAATTTTTTAAATAATGAAGCAAAAGATTTACAGCTAACTGAATGATAAAGATATAATTAGTTGTTTTATCTAGGCATAACAAAATAAAAACTAAAATGCCACAATCACCCAAGCTTAAAGTCCTAGATTTATTCTTTACTCATCATTCCCATTCATTCTTTGGTTTGGTCACCAAGATCTGTTAGCATTTGTTCTATTGATAAATCTCTACTGTCTACCTCTACATTTCCATCACTGGAGTCTGTCTGATTCCAGTTAACTCATCCTCAGAATTTCATCCCTGATTTCTCCAATACCTTCCTTTACTGACTCCCATTCTTATTTTTCTCCTATTCTTGACTTCATTCTTACTTTTTGACAGGCTAATACATCCTATAGATAACTATAGATTAACATGCTTTAAAGATCACAGTGCTATGGTTCTTAGTTATTTTTTCTACTAGATCTTAAGTTTTCCCAATTTTTAATGAATCCATTCACATTTCTATCTTCTCTCTTTTCCTCTCTAGTTCTATTTTGTTATTTACTTCCTAAGCTGAAATGATTCCTTATCCCATCTTAGGTCATAGAACCCTTCTCAGAAACACTGCATCTATGGGCCATGTCTTCCAATAAATACACACAAGAATACTTTCAGCAGTACATATTATAAGGCTATGAAAATTAGTATATAGAAGAGGCTTGTAAATACAATTTTCTTAAAGATACTAACTTTCTATTACTTAAAATTTTTCATTTAATTACTTTTGGAACAATTGTTCTGATATTTACATACTTTTCTCTTTTTTTTTTTTTTGGTAGCACTTGCTTATTATGTATTTCTTCACCTATTTTATATTCCCCTTTTGACCAATATTGTTTCATAAAAGAACTGTTCTGGTATATTTCAGAATTGTACATTTTTAGGATATTATTTTTCTGCTTGTTGATATTTCATTTTGGAGAGGATATATCAAGCCAGTCTAAATTTTCCCTTTGGGAATAGGCTTTTTTTTTTTACTAGAATACCAATAGGATATTTTCTTTTAAAATTTTTCTTTCAAATTCAAAGTGTTCAACAGTCTATATCTATATGTTGACCACTTTTTACTCATTTATCCTGGTCCATGATAACTAATCATCAGCATACTTGGATGAGGTCATCTTCATCTAAAAGAAAATAATTATTGCATGTCACTTAGAGCATGGCTTGTGTTCCGTTTGCTCTGATCTCCCTATCAGGAAGAGCATTTGTGTGTCTCTGTTGGCTGTCTTCCATACACATCATCCTCACCCCAAACAGAGTGCTCTTTTCATTTCTTTCCTTTGCATAATTGGAGATGTCTAACTCTTAAGCTCCACATCAGAGATTCCCTTGGCTGCAGTGTTCCAACCTTTCACCTTCTGATTCTCCTGGGCTCCCTCCACAGAACCTCACTCCTGCCCCATCTCTGGACTCGTGAATTCAGTCCCTGTCATCTGAGCATTTTCCATTTTGTGTGGCTTCACTTGCCCTAGTTCTTACAGGAAAATTGCTTCAGAAGTCAAGTAATTCTGTCTTAGCTACAGAATGCTCCCAACTTCCGCCTTCACCCCTTCACCCCAAGCGGTTCTGCAGGGAGCTAAGTTCCTTATTTTTTGTACAACTCTCTTAGAAAGAGACTTGTGACCTGAACCTTAGTTTTACCACTAGTTTTATTAGTCCAGTGCCATCTGTATTGAATCTATGAGAAATGCCTTGTAGTCTATAGCCTGGGAGCGAACAGAGTTCTTCTCCCTGTACCTGTGGGGTGCAAGCTTCTCACTATATAAATTGCTTTGATCATTTATTTGAAGTCTGAATAGAAAAGCAAAAAAGCATAATTATACTCTGGAGCTCAAAACTCCTTTTTCCTAAAAAAAAAACTAGCATTTATTTTTTTTTCCAGAGTACTACTTTTATAGCATTCCTATGTTGATTTTACTCTAAGAGGTACATTTTATCAATATGGATTATATATGAATTTGTTAAAGGGCAAGTCTTTATATAACACAAAGCTCTTTAGTCTAAGCTAAGCTATTATTTTATCTCCTTTTATTCCTGTAAAAGAGGGAAAGTGATCCACAAATAAAAAAGGCAGATCTATCTCAGAAAGCATCTTATTCATAAATATTTAAGAAACCAACTTGAAGATATGCACATATCCATAATATATAATGTGTATGATATATACATAGTAATGTATATATCCATAATTTAAACAATCCATATTCCAGAAATATCATTGCTTTGAATATACCATGAAAAATACAACATTCACTAGAAATAAATCCCTATACTCTAACAATCTATGAAGACATTCATAATGATGAAAAACTAGAAACAGTAACTCTCCAATGACAGAAGTATGGCTACATAAGTGAGGCTGTATTCATGGGGGATAGTCTTCTTAGATAGCCTTTACAATTTTCTAAGTAATAAAATCCTATAGAAACATGAAAAATGCTCATGATAAATATTTAATGGAAAAACCAGTATCAAAATTGTACAATACCATTACTACAACTACACAAAGTATGCAGTCTTTAAAAGGATAGAGCAAATATACAATTATTACAATCCTTTGGTTAGCTTGGTAAGGACAATGGGTGTTTATTCTCTGCTTTTGACCATTTCTGTCATTTCTATCATGTCCAGCTATTTTAAAATTTAAAGGATAAATTAAATATTAAATGTTTGTGCAAAGAGTTTTGAAGGTGCAAAAACTTCTTGCACAAGTCCTTGAGATAGGTAAGAATCATATAACATGATAGTCAAACTCTAAAATGTTGATACCATTTTGGAGGAACAATTCATAATTTCTTTAAACTGAATGTCATAGCTTCCAAATCAAAACTAGAAAATAGCACACTTCACTGTCTATTCACTTAATTAGAGATTTGTCTTTCCTGACAGAGTCTTAGGGTGTGGGTTCATTTATTTCCTCACTGAATCCCTGGCTCCTGGCCTGGTGCCTGGCTTACAAATAGAATATAGTGCTGTGGGTATATGTAATTTTTTTTTCTTCCAAAATCTTAATCCACATGCGATTATTTTCCCCTGGGATAATTTTACATCACCATGAAGATTCTGAAATTATCTCAGCATCATTGATAAGTGTTACTGTGTATCAATGGTGATGATACTATGATGTGTACCAAGATGTGCATGCACACACACATATGTATGCAGAAAAGCAAAGCAAATGGAAAACATTTCAAAAAAATGCCATACCCAAAGAAGAACACGCCACTCAAATCTTCAGTTCTCTAAACTGCAAGCAAATGATACGATTTTGAGTAGGTCCTCTTTTAAAAGTATAACATTTTCCTCTTTTGAATATCTTACAAATCACATCCAAAGTTATAACTACATTACCGCCAACTCACAAGACAGGACTTGTCTTCAACTTCTATGGAGCTTCTAGTATAGACCTTATCAGTGTCAGCATATCTGTTCTGCCAAGATGTCAAGTCTTCTATGAACACATAAGAGGGTCCCAGGGGCCTGATCCTTTGAAAAATGTTCTTCCAAGACTGATTTTTCCTTCACTCTGCTTGGTTTTAGCAATAGCTGGCTCAAAATACACCACAGAGGCCAGAAAAATCCAACACAGAAAGGCCCACAGAATGGAAGCCAACCAGTGAGGAAACAAATGTTTGTTGTAGAGATTTGAGAAGCCATGGTTTTTATTTAGAACTGCTGAAACTTAATCTCTGAACGTAAAAAAAAAACCCCACTCCTGTTGAATGTCTGCCTCAATGGTAACAGCCATAAATCTACCCTCTCCTCTTCTACTTAATTTCAAATGAAATCACAGTTGTAGCTATGAAAATTTGAGTCATAAATTTTTAAAAATAGCCACCTGTTCATTTCTGATCCCTATGAAAGGTCTCCAACCTTAGCCTTCTTATGCACAATCACCGGCACCCACCTCCCATTTCACCACCAAGGAAATACCGGCCTATTGAGGACCTATGGATACCTACACACTATTAAGACTATGGCCCAGAGGCCCGAACTTGTGAGTGTATAAGTAATAATACATTCCCTGAAAAATTATGCCTGAGATTGGAAGTTATCCCATGATATTTCCAGAATTTATCAGGATCCGTGTTCAGAGTTTCCCACCATTCTCACAGGGGAAAATTCCAGGCAATAGGATAGCCCCCATTGCTCAGGGCTCCGGGCCCACCTGGAGATCCGAGCCTGGAGGTCCACACCAGTTTCTTAAGGGCTCAAAGACAAAACGGTGTTGCTTTGGCAGCTCAGCGTTTTGCTTGCTGTGTGGCCACCCTAATGAGAGCTGCTCAGCCAGGGCAATTCATCAAATGACTGACATGGAGCCCAGAGCAGCCCGCAGGAGCAAGGGCTGGGACAGACAAGGCCCAGGCCCCTCCTGAAACCTGCTGGAGTCGGTCGGTGCTCGACCCTGCGCCTTCCTCCTCAGGGGCAGCCGGGCCCCCGAATCCACCCCATCCCCAACCACCTGCCACCCCGATGCCCGCGGGAAGGCCGAGGTCTGCGGGCCCGGGGCTGCCAGCGCCCACCCGCGCGCTTGGAGGCCGGGGCTGGGGGGCGCATCTCGGCGGCCCGCGCCTCTTCCCCGCCGGGGGTGGGGGCGCCCTTTCCTCCTCCGGGGCCGGGCCCTCGCCCCACCCGTCCCCGCCCGCCTGGGCCCAGCCCGGGCGAAGGTGACCGACGCGCACCCGGGCTGCGGGAGGCCGTGACCAACCTGTGACACCAGCGCTCAGAGCGGTCATGGTGCGGCGGCGGCGGCGGCGGCGGGGAGGACGGCGCCCACCGCGCGGGGACGCGACCCGCACCTCCCGGCTCCCTCCGCGCGCCTCCGGCCGGGGCGGCTCCGCGCTGGGCGTGCGGCGCGCTACTGCCGCCGGGGCGGCGGGGCCTGCCGCGAGGGAGGTGGGGGGCTTTTTCTTTTAAAAAAAAAAAAATCAGAGTTGACTCTCCCGCAGGGGTGGCCTTGGGCTGAAAGGAGGAACCGCCGCGGAGGCTGCGCGGCAGCTGGTGGGGAGCGGGAGGGTCGGTGCCAGCAGGTTCCTCCTCTGGCGCCGCTGGCAGCCTCAGCAACAGCTGGGCTCTCCGCTGCCAGCTCCTCTCCTGGTCTCTGTCTGCTCACTGAGCTCGGCCCGTGTGCACCACAGACAGACACACACGGGGCACACGCCAGGCCGGTGCACAGGGGTCAGCAGGTCCATGTGCGTGCGTGGTGCGCGTGTGGGGTCTGGTCTTACTGGACACAGTATCTGAGGATGCTGACTGTTTCACCCTGGAGCGTGAAATTGCTACAGAAGGAGTGCATCAGTGACACTTAGCATGAGTTTTCTAAGCATGTTGACAATTGTCCTTAAAATTAAAATATTTTGTTATGTGGATAAAACTGGATGTCCATTCAAAAACTGATAGTTACCTCCATGCACTGTACGAATACCCCAACAGGAAACTGCGTCTGATGTTGCCTGGGCGCCTAGCAGAACAGGTTTAGGGAGACCTGGGGATCTTGAGCACCATGTCTAGGCCCAGGGGACAATTGTCCTTATTCGCACTCCCTGGAAAGTTGACTCTGGGGCTAGCATCCGGCCTTGTAGTCAGATATTAAACTCACCCAGGAACCCTTAACAGTGGTTAACATCATACACACACAGGCACATAAATAGAGAGGGAGAGAGAAGACTGAATGAAGCTCCCTCTAAAAGAAGAACCTGAACACCTGAAGAAAGAACAGTTCCATATACAAAATGATATAGCCCAAGGGATGGAAGTCAAGTCACACACACACACACACACACACACACACACATTAAAGATGTTTTTTCTGGTTACATGTATTTAATTGTTACCATCTTAAAAAATCCTATTCACAAGCCATTCACTTCAAGCCATTATTAGAGCTATTTTATTGCCCATATTAGCAGTTCTAATTTAAAGACAATGTAAAAATAATCAGCATTTCATAAAACACATGTGAATATTTCTCAAATTTCCAGATTTCAGAAAGACCAACTATATAAAAAGTTAAGTTTTAAACAAATGATAAATCATATGGAATTATTTAAATAACAGAAAATAGAAAATAATTTAAACAATGGTAAATCTATAAACAATGTATATAGAAAACTATTTACCAATTTATTTAATTATCTTAAGTCACCGCCTTCGATTATTTGACCTAAATGCCAGCTTATTTCAGTTTGTACCTTAAAAATATATAGCTGTGTAGCATTCTTTGGAATTCAAGTTAGAATGACCCATTAGAAAATCATATTGATGAAATAATTCAAGCCAAGATATTTAAAATTTTTTGAATGAAGTGATAAAGACAGCAGTGTCCCCAGTCTCAGTACCACTCTTTGCCAATCAAGCATTGCAGACCCTTCTCTGCACATGTCTGGTATGTCATATCTCTAATTCAGGCTTAGGAACCAAACAACCTCCTAGACAATGGAGAGCGTCATTGGAATTCTGTGGGCTCAATGAAGTAGTCATGGAGAAACTCAGTGCACCCATCCAGGAATCTGTAGCAACTCACTGTGTATAGGAGTAGATAATCATCCTAAAAGGCAGATACTTAGGTCCCAGATACCACCTTACTCCTTCTACCTGCTCATCATTCTTCTATTTTCTTATCAGTAAAATTAGGGAAGATGGATAAGCACCTTTTCCAGGTCCAATGGGATCTGTAACTATGCTCATTTCTATAATCTAATGAAAGTGAGTTGCTGCCCTATGGGTTCAGTATAATTCAGAGGTGTGTTTTACTTGGCTTGCAACAAATTTTTGACAAATTAAGATCAACTACCAACATTTGAAAATCATGAGATTTTTATTTACTTTATTTTTTTAAATTTTTCATTGTTGAAAGTATTACATATGTCCCTCCCCCCGCAATTACCCTTTCTAGTCCACCACCACCCCTGCCCCAGGCCTTCACCACACTATTGTCTGTGCCCATGGGTTATGCATACAAGTTCTTTGGTTGATCTCTACCCACCTACCCACCCAATCCCGCCTTCCCTCTGAGATTCAACAGTCTGTTCAATGCTTCTATGTCTCTGGATCTATTTTGTTCATCAGTTTGTTTTGTTCATTAGATTCCACATATGAGACATCATGTGATACTTGTCATTCTCTGACTGGCTTATTTTGCTTAGCATAATACTCTTCAAGTACCTCCATACTGTCTCAAAGGGTAAGAAATCCTTCTTTTTCATTGCTGCATAGTAATTCCATGGTATAAATATACCACAGCTTTTTATAAGTACCGCGCGCTAACCGATTGCGCCACTGGAGCCCCCACCACAGCTTTTTTACTAACTCATCTACTGATGGGAACTTGGACTGTTTCCAAGTCTTAGCTATTATAAATTGCGCTGCTATGGACATAAATGTGCATAATCCTTTCTGATTGGTGTTTCAGGTTCCATAGGATATATTTCTAGAAATGGGATCCCTGGGTGGAATAGAAGTTCCATATTTAATTTTTTGAGGAAACTCCATACTGTTTCCCATAATGGCTGCACCAGTCTGCATTCCCACCAGCAGTGTAACAGAGTTTTCTTCACATCTTCACCAGCACTTGTCATTTATTGATTTGTTGATGGTAGACATTCTGACAGGTGTGAGGTGATACCTCAGTGCTGTTTCAGTTTGCATCTCTCTGATGATCAGTGACTTTGAGCATTTTTTCATATGTCTCTTGGCCATCTGTATGTCCACCTTGGACAAGTGTCTATTTAGATCCTTTGCCCATTTTCAATTTAATTGTTTGTCTTCCTTTTGTTAAGTTCCTTTTATATTTTGCATATTAACCCTTTATCAGATGTATCATTGGCAAATATGTTTTCCCATACAGTAGGAAAAATAGGTGCATTTTAATTATGGATGGCCTGGGCAAGGTTTAACACAGTTTATTTCTACACCTTCCAGACAGGAGCATGATATTGGGTGCCTCTTGGTTGTCTTTGTCTTCTCATAAAAAGAATTTCCAGGCAACCACAAAGCATTAATTCACCATTCAAATATTGGAAGGTTTTGGAAAAATAAGACATCTTACTCTTTCCGTAAGGCAATGTTTCCCAAGTTTTCTTGATAAGGATCATCTGGGTGATCTTAAATATTTTCAGGACAATTCTGATTATCTTTGAAGTGAGATATGCAACTATGGAGGATCTCTCTTAATATAACAGGTATCCCCTTAAGCAACACAATTCCTGTGGTTGGTACCTATTCACAAGCATATTTTTCCTAATAGACCAGAGTGGATTTTCCCACTCTCTTCCCTCTCCTACAAGTCCCACGCACCTCCATCCTCATATAAACCTTGGAGCAGTTCTGGAATCCCAGTAGACCCTGCACTTATGTTGTAACTGTGTGATCTGAAGCACTAAAAATGTGTGAGTGAAACTAGGTGGTAAAAGACCATCTGCTGAGTCAAATGTGAGGTCTTTGCAAGATTGTCATATGGCCATTTAATGTTTCACATAGTTCCTATTTGCATTTAAATCAGTCATAGATAGGAGATAGGCTTAGCATATCCTCAACAGCAATTTTTTTTTAAAGATGATAAATACTTTAAACAGAAGCTGTTTAAATACCTTAAAACAGGCAGAAATTTATTGGGGCAAAGAAATGCAGTTGATTTCTCCTATGGAAAAATAAACTGCCTAATGATCTGAGAGGGATTCCAGAAGACAACTTGACTTGGAAAATCATATGATGTACAGGTAAGTGTGTCCCTCCCCCACTATGCATACTTTACAGGTTAATTGAAAAAAATTCTTGGCTCACCATTCTTCCTACTTTAGATTACATTTTCAGAGGAAGCTAAATTCTAGGAGAGAAAAAGGAAGACTGTGAAATCTTGGATAAACAATAATATCAATTAGGCACTCAGGCTGGGAGCTAAACAGAGGTCTCATTGTACTGAGCAGCAGCTGAGCTGATGGCCCAAAGGAGCTGGTGGACGACTGAAAACAAAGGGCATACTTCAAGACAATCAGTCAGTAATCAAGTGAGGCAAGTTTTGACTATTTAATAATAAAAGCTTCTCCCAGACAGCAGTAAATATTTGAGTTTAAAGTAACCTTGAATATCTCATTTATTATATAAAATATATTAATAAGTTCCCTTCAAGGTTGATGGAATGGGGCACTCCTCAAGACAATCCACTCAAAAATGCTAGCTGAGGGGAGATGGGTTCCAGAACGGGTGACAGGGAAGAGGTGTGATGAGCATCTTATCAACTTGGGGCCAGGAGTGGGGGCTGTTGTTCATAGAGCTAATTTTCCTCTTGTAAATTGCCCAGAAGTTGGGAGCAACCAGAATCCTGTGCCTGGGTGGAATAAACAATGGGAGAAACAAGTAGATCTCAATAGCAGTGGTCAGTGGTCAGTGTTGGTTACTATTGGTGCCATCCCCAGAGCTCTTTACCAGGTCAGGATGCCCATTCCCCAGTTGCTATTAAGATTAGTGCTAATGTCTCATAACTGTCCCCTTTTTCAGAATGGGAGATGCCTCACCCTGGCAGATAAAACCTCACTCCCACCCCAGGGAAGGGGGCAGTCTGAAACCAATGAGAAATGGACAAGCTGGCATTTCTGTGTAAAGGTGGATCAACTCTAGTGTAATTCATCTTTAGAGTTCTCAGTATCACCCAGCTAAAGCTTGACTCCATCTACATCTTTCCTTGGCTCCTTCTCCTATTCTCCCCTGCTACCCTCACTTCCTTTCTCCTGAAAGTATCCCTTGAATAAACCATGTGCCCCTGAATCCTTGTTCAGTCCCTGCTTCTAGGAAGCTAATCTAAGACAACTTTCTATTTTGCATGCTATTGCAATAGGAGTTAGTACTTTCATTCCCTTACTAGTTGTCTCTGTATCCAGACACCTTATAAAACTTTAGTCCTGAGAATTCTAAAAATGTAATATGTTCTTTATAGATTTTCTGCACACATAATAACCGGATCTCTGGACAAATCACAGTTTTTCTTTCCCTTTCCAAACTTACACATTTTTTTCTTTGCCTTGCCTTTCTTGGCTGGCCACCTTGGAGATATTGGACACAGAAGTTGTTCTGGATCTCAAAGGGATAGCTTCTAATATTAACATTATGCATAATATTTGCTAATGGCTTTTTGGTTGATAATGTTTTTTAGTTAAGGTTATTTTTATTTCTAGTTTACTAAGAATTTTCTTTTCTAATGCTGAACAACTTTAAGAAATATACTTTTTCTACATCTATTGAGAGAAACATGATATTTCTCCTTCAACCTATTAGTGCTGTGAATGATAATATAAAATCATCTTTAGTGTTCTCTTAAATTATGGTCTCCATTGAAAGCATAGACAACTAGAGCAAATGGACAACTAGAAAAAAACTATTTACAATGAAAAGCTGCTTCATATCTGGATCAGAACAAGATATTATAACTTTTTGTTTCAGGGTAAATTTTTCTCATTAGATGATTAACAGTCATTATCAGGTCGAGTAGTATATTCAGCAGTCACCTAAAACAAAGTCTTTATTTTTTTGATAAAGCAAGTCCATTTGGAGACATCAGAATAATCTAAAATGCACTAATTTTCTTATGTAGAGCTTTCAAGCTACTTTATATTATCACTTAAAGTTGCTACTTCACAAAACCCTGGGATTGCCATTACAGAGTATGAAATAAGGATGTTTGTTCTCTGCTCTAAAACATGTTCATAGTACTCCTAGCACAATATCTGTTGGAAAATTTAAAAAAGCATGTGTGATTTTGCACATATTTAACGTTGAAATCATCTTCTAAATAAAAGTGTTGACTTATTTCAAGCATAATTTTATATCATTCACAGTCAAAGATGTATCAAATGATTTATTGTACTTCACTTTGCAGAGTCAGTGGAGAGCTGGGCAAAGACAAGACCTTTCATATTGTGGGGAAGGTCCTTGAGAAGATGTGATTGCCAGTTGACCAGCAAGCCCTTTGGTCCGTTATGATCTCCATTGAAAGCATAGACAACTAGAGCAAACAGACAACTAGAAGGGGGAAAAAAGGCCCCCTCTGTCCTTGGAATATATGTTCTGCCCACAGAGGGAGCCATTTTCAAGAACACAGCCTTGAGAGGGCAAGGTGTTGAGGCCATGTGGACTGAATATGTGACTGATGCAGGCCTCTATGTAACCTTTTAAAGATTCTGGTGGGCAGGTGTTGGGATCTCCTCATCTGCGTCCACCTAAGACAAACCTCATAAGTATGTTCCCTTGCTTATTAAACTTGCTGCTTACCAATCTGGAGTGACCTGCCTCTTTCTTTAGTCTGCCTTACCCTCTGAGTATAGAGGCCACGTTCAGCTTTCACCTGGGCAACCCCCAAGTTTGCAAACCAATACATATACTAGGCCCTACTGTTACCCAGATTCTCTTCTTTCAAGAACTTTGAAAACAAACAGCAATAACTTTATGAAAATTAGTATCACTAGGTCACAGGAGAATACATAGCTATGGTTTTAATAAATTTTGTGATAATCCATATTGTACAAAACACAAAAGGAATACAAGTTCATCATGTTCCAAACCCTAGGCCACTTATTTCACAAATGACAGCTGCTCCAGGATTCAACAATATATTTTTAAGCACAGTATAATTATTTTAAACATGATGGCCTAGTTGTACAGACTAGTTTTGGTAACCAAATCTGTTTGGAAAGGAATTAGATTTCTCTGTAATTATTGAGTTAGGTCAGGCCAATGAATTGTAAAAGCATTAATATGAATGAACTGCTGGTACATACAACAAGCATGCTAAGAAATCTTACACAAGAGTGATTGCTGTCATTTCATCAATATGGGTTTCAAAAATAGTGGTGGAAAAATATCAGAACAGCAGTTGGTTCTGGGTGTAGAAAGGGTTTACTGGGAAGGGGCATGAGAATAGTTTTGGGGGAAGCAATGAGAATGTTCTGTTTTTTTAAAGAGTTCTCTATTTGGTGCAAATTTAATGTAAAAAAGACTAAAATATATTGAACTAAAGTTGATAGGCATGCTGAATTACTTGGGCAAAAAATGTATGAATGTCTGCAGTTTACTCTGAAATGCATCAATTACTAAGATGGATTGATGGGATGGATGGAAGAAATCAGATGGGTGGGCATGTAATAGAGCAGGTACAGTAAGCATCAAGGTAGCATCAAGATGGTGGGTGCATGTGAAAATACTGAATAACTCTTTCAATTTTTCTTGGGTTTGAAATTTTTCATAATCAGTTAGAAAACTATAAACAGAGTTTTACCATTTCCTACTCTCATATTTCTTCCAGCTCTTGTGAGGATTACTTTTATATCTCCTAACTAGTCTCCTGCCTCCTGAAATTTACTCCCAACACAGCCAACCAGAGCAATAAACAAAACTAATTACTCCTCAAAACAATGTGAGACCAGTCCCATTACACTCAGAGTGAAATTCCCGGTCCTCTGACTTACCATGTGCTACATGACGTGGCCACCATGTGGCCCCATTACCACTCTGGCCTCTTCTCCCACTAATCACCTCCTTCAGGAATTTTCTCTCTGGTCATATTTATTAGGTTTTACGCCGCCGCAAGGAAAAACCATGAGTCCAAATAGAGACCAGATTAAACAGGCTTTATTGGGAGCACACGGGCGGGTTCACCAGCTCGGAGAGGGGAGCTGGAGAAGCCGCGCCAAACTGGAGCAGGGGCAAGTTTTTATGCTGGCAGAAACTGATGGCAGTGGGGGTTTTCCGGGGTCAGGTGAAACCTGGGGTCTGTCCTGCGGTTTTGGCCATTTCCAGGAGCCGTTTGTCCGGCAGGGACTTTCCACTGGGGTGGGGCAGTTTCTGGACGTCAGTATGGTGAGGTCAGTTTCTCACCGGCCCAAGAGAGGGAGGGGGGTCTTTTCACCCCCGGGGCAGGGTGCCAGCGAACACCGGACATTCCGGACTCTCTATGATGGGATAAGTGGGCGACGTAATCATCTGACTACTTCTAGCTGAGTAGGGACGTCAGTGGGGGGGGGGGAGAATAGAGAGGCTCCGGATGTTCCGCTCCGCTAGGCAGATGCCGTGGGGGGGGGGGGGGGGGGGGGAGAAGAAAATAAAAAACAGGTTAGACAGCATTTCTGCAAGTATGTGTAGTCTAGGGTTATTTACTTGCCGACATGGGTGTTTCAGCATAAGGGCCGGTTGAGAGAGTCTCCGGGTTGAGGGCTAGGTACAGTTCTCCAACCTTTGCATTCATGAGGGCTTGTATTCTGTTTTGGAGGAAGCTAGGAAGACATTTTATGAGACATGGGCCAAAGAGGAGGATTAGGAGTAGGGATGTTAGTGGCCCCAGGAGAGGGAGGAGCCAGGGAGCTAGGGAGCCGAAGAATGCCATTCCTCCAGTCGCCTCCCTCTGCCTCTGACTTATTCTGTCCCTTAGTGTTTTTATATGGTCCTTTATTATTCCTGATTCATTGACAAAATAACAAAATTCTTCCCCGAGGAAAATACATGTACCTCCCTTCTCAGCGGTGAGGAGATCAAGGGCCCTGCGGTTCTGCAGAGCCACAGCTGCCAGCAAGTCTATCTGCCTTTGTAAGGATTCAATGGAGTCACTTATGAGGGCCATATCTTCAGAGAATTCTGTGGAGAGCTTGTGATAGAAGTGTACTGAGGAGGAAATCCCTCTGACCCCGGTTCCCATGGCTGTTAGGACCCCCTGTCCCCACAAGAAGGTGAACAAGAGCTGCTCTCTCCCGCCTGGAATGAGGGAAGGCCGGGGCAAGAGATGATTCTAGCTCGCCTTCAGTTCTAACAGAGAGATTTGGTGTCAGGAAGACATAGAGACAGGGGACTTGTTCAAGGGTATACTGCCCATTATGTTTTTTGACTGGGAGGATGGGGAAGTTACAGGGGCAGTTGATGGGAATGAGGAGCCCCTGGGTTTTTAGCTTGGTGATTATGGGGCTAAGGCCTAACCGGTGAGTGCGAGAGATGGGGAACTGGGGGCGGTTAGAATAGGAATGAGGAATTTTCAGCTTTATGAGGGCTGGTGTATGATGCCTGGCCACAGAGGGAGTCTCAATATTCCAGACTCCAGGGTTTACTTCGGGTAGAAGAGGGTGTGAAGGAGGGGAGGGGTTGTCGGACATATAGTCCAGGAGAACAACTATGAGGGGGTGGTCCGAGGAGGAGAAGGTTATGGATGCTTGGAGTTTAGTTAAAATGTCCCGCCCCAGTAGGGGGACAGGGCAAGTTGGGATTATGAGGAAGGAGTGTGAAAAAAGGCGGTCTTGGAACTGGCAGGCTAAGGGGGTCGTTTGCCGGGGGGTTGAGGGGGACCCATCTATCCCCGTAACTGAGATCTGGAAAGGAATACTGAGGCCCGAATGAGAGGGGAGGACTGAGTAAGTAGCCCCCGTGTCTACCAAAAAGGAGATAGACTTACCCGCTACCTGGAGAACTACCCTGGGCTCGGCGAGGGTTACCGGAGTCGTGGAGCCAGGGCCACTTCATTTGTCTGCCAGCCCGAGGAGCTCCATTGCTGGGTATACCTGGTTCTCAAGCCCCCCACATGGAGATGTAGAGGGCCGAGCCAGGGTCGGACAGTCCGACTTCCAGTGCCCGGAGCGTTTGCATAGAGGACAGGACTTTGTCGGCGGCCGGGGCTGGGGGCACGATTTGGCCCAGTGGCCTTCCTTGCCACATTTGAAGCATGCCCCTGGTGGGGATCGGAACCCACCCTTTGAGGCCTGGCGCTGACCCGATTCCCCCGCCGGCCACAGAGCCACTACCAGGGCCTGGGTCTGGAGGGATACCTTTTCACGGAGCCGTTCCTGTTGGGCGGCTTCTGCCGTCTCCTCCTGGGCATTAAAGACTTTAAAGGCCATTTTTACCAGATCCTGTATGGGGGTTTCAGGGCCCTCCTCAACCTTTTTTAGTTTCTTTCTGATATCAGGAGCAGATTGGGAAATAAAGTGTGAGGCCAGGACAGTAGCCCCGTTGCGGGAGCTAGGGTCAAGACAGGTGAATTTTATGAGGGCTTCTTGGAGGCGGTTAAGAAAGAGGGCAGGGTTTTCATCAGCTTGCTGGGTGATTTCTCTCAATTTATCATAGTTTACTACTTTATTGGAGACAGCATCCATCCCTCTGAGGAGGTATCCTAACATGGTGTTACGATTAGGGATGTTAGAGTCTTGCCCGGTCTGGTAATTCCATGAAGGATCCTCCCGGGGAACAGCCTGCTCTCCTATGGGGACAGTGGGATCTACTTCATGGTCCCGGTCAGCCTGGTGTCGAGCCGCGGTGATGATGCGTTCGCGCTCCTCCGGGGTGAGGGAGGATGAGAGGATGACATGTATATCATGCCAGGTTAAGTCATATGTCTGAGTTAAGTATCGAAATTCTTTTATATATGAGGTTGGATCAGCTGAGAACGACCCTAGGCGTTTCTCAATTTGGGAGAGATCTTGGAGTGAGAAGGGGACATGAACCCGGTCCTTCGGCCCCTGCCACCTCGCGGAGGGGGCAAAGAGTAGCCGGGGTCGAAGAATGTGAGCGGGTATGAGAGGCAACCAGAGAGGAGAGGGAGGGCGGTTGAGGTTCGGGTTCCTGAGCCGGGGATTCCGGGGGAGGAGTAGGGGCAGGAGGGGTTTCGGAGATGGTAGAAGTCGGAGGAAGGGCAGCCCGGTCAGGGGGACGGTAAGGAGGAGGAGAGGAGAGGAGGTCAATGAGGTCAGGGTTATCTGTTGAATCAGGTCTTTTGGGGAGGAGGGGCTGTGGGTGAGTCGGAGTTTTTGGAAGAAGGTGGAACAGTGGGAAGAGGAGGGTTGCTGCTGGCCAGGAGTATCTGGCGGGTTGAGCAGGGAGAACAGAGGTCGGGGCGGGAACGTATGTCCCAAAAAGCCTGGACATAGGGGACCTCAGAATCTTTGCCCGTGCGCCGGCAGTAATTGTCTAAATCTGTGAGAACATTGAAATCAAAGGTGCCAGTGGGAGGCCAGCGGGACTGATTGTCTAGAGGATATTGAGGCCATTGTTGTTGCGAGAGAGTAATTAAGCGTTTGGCCTTGAGTGTCTGAGTGTACCCCAATCTGGAAAAATTTTTCAGGAGACACCCTAGAGGTGTCTTGGGATCCCGCCTGGACCCTGAGGCTCCCATGGTTGGGGGGGCGGGGGGGGGGGGGGTTCCCGCTCTCCGAGATTAGAGACAAAGCACCAAGGGAGGCGTCCCACCGATTGGTACAGAGTCCCGGCTCTGGGTTGGGGTCTGAAGAGGACCACAGACGTCTCCTTTGTCCTCAAAGAGACCGGACAGTAGCCCTCTGAGGGCGGAGGAGTTCTCTCCGCATGGCCGTGACTAGGACGAGAGGCTTCGGACGGATCTTGGAGAGCAGGAAGGGGAGGGGGAAAGGTTTCCAGTGCAATTTACTGGAGACGGAGTCCGAGGGAGGTCCAGGCCGAGGTCCGGGGCGGCAAACCGGGGAAGTGAGCCGGACCGGCCAATCGACTCGGACCCCGGCACCTCAGAGTCTGGGAGTTAGCCCGGGCGAGCTGCCGCTGCCCACTGCTTCCCAGGTCGTAAGAGGAGACCGAGGCGAGGATCGTCCCAGTCCGAGACCCAGTCCCGGGTTTCGGCACCAAATATTAGGTTTTACGCCGCCGCAAGGAAAAACCGTGAGTCCAATCAGAGACCAGATTAAACAGGCTTTATTGGGAGCACACGGGCGGGTTCACCAGCTCGGAGAGGGGAGCAGGAGAAGCCGCGCCAGACTGGAGCAGGGGCAAGTTTTTATGCTGGCAGAAACTGGTGGCAGTGGGGGTTTTCCGGGGTCAGGTGAAACCTGCGGTTTTGGCCATTTTCAGGAGCCGTTTGTCCAGCAGGGACTTTCCACTGGGGTGGGGCAGTTTCTGGACGTCAGTATGGTGAGGTCAGTTTCTCACCGGCCCAAGAGAGGGAGGGGGGTCTTTTCGCCCCCGGGGCAGGGTGCCAGCGAATACCGGACAATATTCATCTCTTTGCTATTCCTTAAATTATCTGGCATGCTTCTATCTCTGGGTAATTGCACTTGCTATTCTTCTGTCTGGAGTATTTTCCCCTCAGAAATCTCTTTGGTTCTCTCACTCCTTCAGTTCTTACATATCATCTCAGTGAAACCTTCCTTGTCTGCTCAGTATAAAATTTCAATGCCCTTAAGCCAATATTTCTTATTTCCATTTTTTTAATTTTTTAAATATTTTCTCCATAGCTTGTTTTATATATTACCATTCTCTATAGTTTACTTATTCATCTTGCTCATTGTCTACACTCTTGGAATAGAAGTTCCATGAGAGCAGGGATTCTGTCTGTTTACCTATTACTTCATCCTCAGCACCTGGAACAGTGTTTAGCACATACTGGGTACTTACTAAATATCTGTTGAATGAATAAAGGAATATCTGAAGTTTTGGATCCTTTCTTTTATGAAAATAGAATAGTATAATTGATTATAGAGAGACACATGATTGATTTAGTAAAGTTGTGCCATTATGGAAATAGCAAATTTGAATTAAAGCTAAAATCAAATGCTTGGCTAAACTTTGAGCTTGGCACCTAAGTGTTTTTGTCAAGAGTTATACAGAATAGCAAGAAATCAATCAATTCAGTTGAAGGAGAGATTGTACCTTGCGTTGGAAGAAGAAAGCATAAACCGCACAAAATGTTTTATTTCAAGGACTTACTTCCTACGCCCACAGATTTTTACTTTTCAGAATCTCAAATATATGCTCTTTGTAGGAATTTCTGTAAGTTTAGTTCACTGCTGTATCCCTGGCCTGAGAACAGAGCTTTTATATGGTAAATGTGCCCTATTTACTTGTTGAATAAATGATATGAATGTTGATGTTGTCATTCTTATTGAATAAATTCAATTCTGAGTATGATTATGATGTTAATATTGTCATAGTTTATTTACCAAGTGCTTTTGTGGGATGGTCAGGAGAAACCCATGAGTTAGCTAGATATCTATGTGGGTCGCCTGAAATTAAATCTTCATCAGCAATGTGTACCGAGAAGTGGAATCTGGTGTCAACATGAAAACTGCCACTGAAATAAAAGTCCTTGTGTATATGTGAATAATTCTCTATAAGTCACTGATTATGGTAAACGGTGTGATCTGTGCATATTTAGAGAAAATGACTGCTAGCCTAGTCTGGGTGTTAAAAAAAAAGACACCCCTTTTTATGGGATGACTCAATGCATGGCAGGGATCATGGCGTGGAGCAAATAGATCCAGTGAGGCCTGGATTTCAGCCCCCACTGATACCCTGCCTCTGGGCAGGCCACAGCCTCACAATCACAGGTTGTGGACTTGAGTGCGAATTGCTTTCCAGAATGTGTCAGTTGGCATGTCCACCATTATTGTCGACCAAGTCTTACTGATTGCTTTATTTTTATAATGTAAGTCCTGACATTTTTTTTCTTTTTGTAATGCAAGTGCTTGACTTAAGTTTTGATTGCTGAGGCATCCATTTCAAAGAGGGCTATCTTGAATAAAGGCATTGTCAACCACAGGACTAAATAAAGAGCCAGGCCACCCCCTCCCACTGTGGCTTCTTCGTTTTAGATATTTTGGTTGATTTTAATAACTGACCATTTGGGCTACTTGTCTGTTTTCACTTTCTTTCCACACTTTAAATTCCTGCTCTTATGTTTTTCACCAATAAAGAGTGAGCCTGGGAAACCCTAGGCCCCCACCTTCGACCCCAATAAAAGCAGAACCACAATGCCATATACGCTCTCTCTCTCCACCAGCGAATTCGCTGTGAGGCCCCGGGTGTGCTGTGAAATTTCCAGGTCTTGTAAGTAATAAACCTGTATCTTTTCCAAGTTTCCTGATGCTTATTGCTGAAGGGCATCTTGCAATCATAAGAACCGCAAGGGTTGGTACAGCTATTACATTGGTTATTGATAGACTGAGACCAGCACAAAGCAATTTTACATTTCTTGGCTAAACTAGTGAGCTAGTACCTTTAAACTACACTTTTATGTATTTTCTATTTTTATGACTTGTCTTTTGCAGTTATTTGCTCATTTAATTGAAAAACTACAATTTTCTTACCAATTTCTAGAAATTTCTCTTATGTTAGGGATTATCAATGGTTTTTTCATAGTTTGAAAATATTTTCCAAGTTTGGTATGATTTTTACTTTTTTTAAAATATATTTTTATTGATCTCAGAGAGGAAGGAAGAGGGAGAGAGAGATAGAAACATCCATGATGAGAGAGAATCATGGATCGGCTGCCTCTTGCAAGCCCCCTACTGGGGATGGAGCCAGAAACCAGGGCATGTGCCCTTGACCAGAATCGAACCTGGGACCTTTCAGTTCGTAGGCCGACACTCTATCCACTGAGTCAAACCGGCCAGGGCTGATTTTTACTTTTGTTAGTGATGTTATCAAAAGTACAATGAACTCTAATAGCCTTTTTCTTTGTCATTTTTCACATAGTTGTGTGTGTGTATACACACACACACACACACACACACACACACACTGAGTGGCCAGATTATTATGATCACTTGACATTTGTAGGCAAATTAGCTATAATTTCACGCTGAAGTTGCTAGAGGGCCAGACCATTATAAACAGGGAAGCAGGTTGTTTACTGTGACAGTAGAAGTGAGTCTTTTCTGAAGATATGGGTAAACAATGCCATTTAACAGCCTTTGAACATGGGATATATATATATATATATATATATATATATATACTGAGTGTGCCAGATTATTATGACCACCCCATCAGTACTTCTTGGGCCACCTTTTGCCTCCAATACTGCAGCGATTCTTCTTGGCATTGATTCCACGAGATGTTGAAAGGTGATGTGAGGAATCTGACACCTTGCCTGATGAATAGCACTGTCCAGTTCTGTGAGATTTGAGGGTTGTGGAACCAGCTGCCTGATGGCTCTTTTAACTTTGTCCCACAAATGCTCAATTGGATTGAGATCTGGTGATTGTGGGGGCCACCTAAGCAAGGCAAAGTCTCCCTCATTTTCTTGAAAGCACTCCTGCACAATATGAGCACCGTGGCATGGCACATTGTCTTGTTGGAAGAAGCCATCTCCATTGGGATATGCCATCAACATGATAGGATGAACTTGATCAGCAATGATGCTTAGGTATGTTGTGCTATTCAGATGCTGTTCCACAGGAATTAAAGGAAAACGTGCCCCAAACCATAACACTGCCCCCACCAGCTTGAAGGGTTGTACTCATGCATGTGGGGTGCATGCTTTCATGCTGTTTCTGCCAAATTCTCACTCTACCATCTGCATGATGCAACTGGAAACGTGATTCATCGGATCACATGACTTTTTTCCAATGCTCAATTTTTTCCAATCTTTGTGTTCCTGTCTGAATTGGAGACGTTTTATCTTGGTAATTGCAGACAGCAAAGGTGTTCGAACAGGCTGGCTTCCATATCCCATACGATGCAGTGTATGGCTAATTTGCCTACAAACGTCATGTGGTCATAATAATCCGGCCACTCAGAGTGTGTGTGTGTGTGTGCATGTGTGTGTGTGTGTGTATCTTTGTTCCATCTAGAATTTAGTTAGGTCATTAAAAATTTTTTTTAAATAATAGTTGACCAATTATTTCATCATCACCATTTAAATTTATTGGATTTAGAGTTAAGGACTGATTTTGAGCTATCATTTCTGTTTTGATGTAAATGTCTACACTTGAACAAAATCTATTCCATTTAAGTATTTTCTCTGTAAAACATTTGTAATAGTTGGAAAGAAAATTCATTTGCCAAATCTCATCATTACAACATTTTTATACACTTTCTTAGCTATATTATAATTACTTCTATAAATTAATTTAGTAACCATTTTATGCTGTCCAAAAAATGTAACAAATTAAGATATTGAGTGGCATTTCATTACTCATTTGGGTTACTTTTGGAATATTTGATATCTTCATAATATTGCTATTCCATTCAGGAAAACAGTACAGGTCTCTTCTCATTGATTTCTAATTTGATAGTTGGCATCAAGTTTATGTATTTTCCCTTCTGCAGGTTTCATATATTTCATGCAGAAGTCATTGTTAGTAATCTTAAATATTTGGATAACCATTGGTTCTGTGATTTTTCCCATTATATATCCAGATTTGTTATTGCTTTACCAAGGAAAGATGTCTGGTCTTGTAAATTTATCATATTTCTGAACTTTTTCTGAATTTTAGAAGTTTTTTTCTGAATTCATATCAGTTGTGATTATTTTACTAAGTTTAATGTGGTGCACAGAAGGATACCTCTTTTCTCTTTTGAGTGGTTCTAACATTGGTATACTTTAGTGAACAACTATTTCTAAAACCATAGACTTACTTGAGGTTTGTATGCATACCTGAGAATATTGAACAATGAACAAGGAATTTACTTAGGTCTTCTTGTCCATCATCACTTCAATCATTGGACACCAGAGACTGAATTATGGAGAAATGTTTCTACATTTTCTAGGAGTTTTCAATCCTGTTATATATAAAGATTATCAGAGGTAAAAACTTGGGTAAAAAAGTTTTCAACTTATATTATGTCAGCTATTTTAGGGTAGGCGTTAAGACCGATTTTATTGTGTCCCCAGCATTTATAAGACTAACTAACAGCAGCAGTCAACAAATATCTGTTGGGAAAAAAATGGAAGAAATGCATGTGTCTAGAGGAGAAAACTAACCTGATACTGACAGGCTTTGGAGTGAGTTTTAGCCAAATTTTTCTAGCGAGAGTTCTTGCCATTTTTATAAACATTCATTCTAAACACATACTAGCAGACATTGTTGGTTGGCTGACAAAATAGTTCCCTCTCTTCTTGGCCATGTACTCAGGGCAGAAGCCAATCATCAACTCCAATTATCAGCTGAATTAATTCCATTTCCTCTCCAGTAGTTGCTTTAGACATATGCATATGACATATTTCTGGCCAATGAAATGTATGAGAAAAACTTCTGGAAGCTCTTGAGAAGAGTTTTTCACTCTTCAAAAGGAACATTAGTCAGAGACATGCTTTATTTATTTTCTGAAGACATTCTGGGTGAGTGGTATGAATTGCTGAGACCTGGACTTGATGTAGTCATCTCGTGACTATGAATGGATGAGTCTGAGACCAAAGCCAACAGCCTGAAGGAGATGGAACAAAAAGAAAAGAACCTGGCCCCTGTGTCATTGGTGAGCTGCTGAAAAAAACCTGAGATTTTGTGAATTAACACTTATACCACCTTTTACTAAGCTTCCAATTATGGGCAGTTGAAAGCATTCATGAACCAATGGATACAAATGATATTTAGAAGCACACATCAACTTAAATGAAATAAATAGCCCCTGTATTAATAAATAGTCTACTGTATTAATAGTAAAAACACTTTCAGTCTTGTTTTATATGTTCTTTTAAAAGAAATAAGAACTTTACATTCTTTTAAAGAGAGGGATTCTTCAGACTTTTGGGGAAAGAACATTGCAGATAGGACATAGAGGGCTGGAAGTGAGGGTAATTTTGAAGAAGATCAAGGAGCTCAGTGTGGGTGAGCATAAAGATAAGTGGGTGAGGTGCAGGGCTTCTGCCCTGGCTGGTGTGGCTCACTTGATTGGGCATCATCCCCGGCACCAAAAGGTTGCCGGTTCTATTCCCAGTCAAGGCACATGCCCGGGTTGTGGGCTCAGTCCCAAGTAGGGAGACTATAGGGGATAGCCAATCAATGTTACTCTCTCACATTGATGTTTCTCTCTCCATCTCCCTTCCTCTCTCTCTAAAAATAAACAAAAATATTTTAAAAATAAATACAAACTTTGGCTTTTATATTTCCCTAAAGAGTGAAATGGTTTTCAGCAAAGGAGTGCTGCTTTAGAATGTTCTTACTAAATTGCTAAGAATACACCTAAGAGGAATAAGAGCAAAAGCAGAAAGACCCGATTAGGTGACTTCTTCAATTCAAGCAAAAGAAGATGGTGGTTGGTTTGGAGTGATAGCAGTGGAGATAGGGTGATGTGCTCAGATTCTGAATATTTTTTGAAGAATCTGTCAGGATTCACTCATGGGCTATGAGAGAAACAGAGAAGGTGAGGATAACCCTGAGGTTTGGGGGCCTGAAGCTGTGGAAGAATAGATTTACCATTTATTGAGATGAAGAGGACTCTAGAAGGAGCAAGTTTAGATCTAAGTGTGAGGTAAGGCAATAACAAGAGCTTTTTGTTAGATAGGTAACATTTTATATGCCTATTTGACATTAGAGAGAAGACTCTGAGTAGGCATTTGTGTCATATATATACACATTCAGATATAGGTCTATCTGTATGTATATGTATGAGCAAGCATTTGTGTATTTGATATACTTATGACCGTTTTCGGGTGCAGAGAGGGGCTAGAGTTATAAATTTGGAAGTCTCTGGTATAGAGAAGGTATTTAAATCAAGAGACTAGATGAAATCATCTAGGTTTCTTTCTTATGTGTAAACATAAAAGAGAAGTAGACCAAGACTGAGCCGTGCACAGAATCATTTAGACTCAAGCAGTGGTTCTCAACCTTCTGGCCCTTTAAATACAGTTCCTCATGTTGTGACCCAACCATAAAATTATTTTCGTTGCTACTTCATAACTGTAATGTTGCTACTGTTATGAATCATAATGTAAATATCTGATATGCAGGATGGTCTTAGGCGACCCCTGTGAAAGGGTCATTCCACCGCCAAAGGGGTCGCGACCCACAGGTTGAGAACCGCTGAAAATTTTAGAGGCTAGGGAGATAAGAATGCAGACATTATGTATAAACAACTCTTTCAAGGAATTTTGTTATAAACTGAAGGAGAGAAAGGTGGTGGGAACTGAAGAAGGAAGTGGAGCCAAGACAATTTTGTTTTTAAGATAAGAAACTTAACAGTACGTTTTATGCCAATTAGTGGATAGGGAAAACTTGGTGATGCAGGGAAGACAGGGAATCAATCGCGCATGTCCCTAATGAAATGTGGGAATCCTCTCTGCTTCTAGGTCCAGAGGGCTGGCGTGTGCCCAACCTAGAAGCAGAGATGATTCATCCACCCATTCATATTAATACAAAGTCAATTCCACTGAGTGTAGGTCCTAAATGCAGGGAGGTGGGTAATTTGGTGGCACATGCTTCTGGAAATTATCCTCTGATTTTATTATTATTTCCATGAAATAGGAAGAAATTCATTAAGGAGAGTGAGGATAGAGGAAGGACTTGGAGGTTTGAGAAAAAATAAATTGTGAAATTATTAACTAGGAGTGTGAGGGAGTGGCTGGATGAGAAAAACATAGCATGATTACTGGCAATCTTATGGACCCACTTGAGATTATGAATGTAATTTGAGACATGCATATTTTTCCTAACCATGTTCAGTTGTGTGAGTGAAGGTAATGACTGCAATCTATTTTTCCAAAGGTTGTAGTTTAGCCTGGTGAGTAATACAATATCTTTGAGCCCAGTACAATGCTAACAAGGCTTCTCGTGAAAGTTCATTGATTTCACATCACATTATTTCTGCAGGTACTAAAGTATATGCAACTGTTTGGGCTAAAAATAAAAAGAATTCAATAAGCTAAAATCAGATTTATGTTACTTTGTGAAGTCAGTGAATCTTACACTAACACAGATTTCTTAGAACTTGATAGCTCTTCTGTTCATGGACGATATCTACAAAGAAGGGAAATAAAATGTATTATCAAAGGGAAAAAACACACACACAAAAAGCCATTTGGAACAAATCAAGTAAAAGATGCTTTAATAAATATGCATTGTGGTTTATCTCCAAAACTACTTAATCTTATTCACCCCAATGATAACCTGAAAATTATATTTTGAGATTTTACAGCTAGACTCTATCAAAATATATTACTGTTTCTTTTTTTTTTTTTTAAATATATTTTATTGATTTTTTACCGAGAGGAAGGGAGAGAGATAGAGAGTTAGAAACATCGATGAGAGAGAAACATCGATCAGCTGCCTCCTGCACATCTCCTACTGGGGATGTGCCCGCAACCCAGATACATGCCCTTGACCGGAATCGAACCCGGGACCCCTCAGTCCGCAGGCCGACGCTCCATCCACTGAGCCAAACCGGTTTCGGCTATTACTGTTTCTTAAATAGTACAAGTACAGTAGTTGAGAAAATTTTCTGAAAGAGATGGGAAATATATTCACCTGATATATTATTCTATGTTAATATTTTGATCACATTCTTATTTTCATACTGTCTTACATGGTAATTATTTACATCGAGAATTATGGTAATTATGGCAATTATTCTTATTTAGATGTTAAGGTTTCGAAAGAGAGTGACCTAACCTTATACTGTAAGTCTTTGCATTCCTATGTTGCCTTATCTAATACTTTTTTACCCTATAAGGTGCTTAATCAGTATTCACTTAATAAATTAACTAAATACCAATTAGTTCATAAATTCAATTATTGAAGATTTAAATGTTTTGCATGAAAAATTTTTGCATTTGATCTAATAGGTATTTCAGGTAAGACAAATATTTGTGTATTGGAAACTGAAAATTTTCCATTCCCTGACCAGAAATCAATCTCAAAACACAGCCATGATAATGTCTAATTACTAAGCCACCAGGGAACTGAAGTTTCCTATTTTAGTGTGAAAATAAAATAGAGGGTGATGTTGAATAAGAATGTCCTCATTAGTCTTCAAAAGAGCCTCACATTGAAGAACTGGAAAAAGCCTTCAGATGTCATTGGATTTAGCATCTACATCTGGGCAGGATGATAACTAAATTATATAAAAAATTATTCTGCATTTTTACACAAAAGTAATCAGTAAAAAACATTCATAAAATGTTCTATCTGTAAATTTTGATGTTTTATAACAAAAATTATGACTTATAAACATAATCTGGATGTTTTCTTTATGTAACACCAAGCCATGGGTATAATGAACCTTTGTAACTACATTTGTGTGCTCAAGCAATGGTTTTTTTGTTTTCAAAAGCCATCCAGTTATCCAAGAGTATACTAATTTTTAAATAGTCACCAAACTTCTTTTTTTATTTAAACCTATTTCCTGCCCTTGTCACATTGTAAGTGTATATAAATGATTGCTCATCAGGAATTCTATCATGTATTTGTGTATATGCTTATATATTATTCTTTACAATGGCAGTTGCTGAATGTAGCCTAACTACTTTCCCTCCAAATTAAGTAATTCATTTTCTCTTGATCAATCATTCAATATTGAGCCACAAATATTAGATAGACCTGGCCATATTTATTGGTCATAAACAGTTCAATAGCAGCAATCTTTTATGCTTCAAACTAATATATCCTACATAATGCTAGTTGCTACATGCAGTACACAGAAAATATATAATATGTCATTTTATTTTGAATTTTCCAGAAGCAAATTTTTGAGTGTTATTAATTTTTAAACAAGTGCTCCCAAGAGAGACCAAATGGAGGGGAGGATGCAGGATAGGAAGAGGAAGAAGATATATGCAATTGTGCATTTTTAAGCACAATTTTAGGCATGTGAGTTTTGCCATGGAGAATAGGATTTAGCAGGGTTATGTAGGGGAATGCTGGGTTATAATTTATACCTCAAAGTTGTCTAAATTTTGGCAAATTTTTTGGGCTTACAGTCATTGGTTTGTGGCTTTGAGAGGGTAAGTAGGAGGTAAAGAGGGGTGAGGGTGAGGGAATAAAAAGGAACATCTAGACACTTTTGTTTGCATTTGTTGACAACATGGTCTAATAGTCTGAAGGCAGTGCCCTGAAGAAGATATGAAGGTGCTGGACTTTGGAAGTACACCAAAGGAACTCCACTTACACCTTCAGAAATTGTGAATCTGAGACAACTTGTGCAGGGCACTGATTATGTCTGCCACCTACGGTAGATTCCTTGAAAATGCTGAGAAAATTCAACCACCTAAGGTGTATGAGGCAGTTATATTACAATACAAAAATTAGTTAAAAATGATCACTATAAGTCTAACAAAAGTTGAGATAGTCAAGATTATCCTTATGGGTTGAAGAAGACTGGACCTGTGGAAGGCATTGCACTAAAGTAGATATTTTTTAAAATTAAATTTATTGGGGTGGCATTGGTAATAAGATTATATAGTTTTAAGTGCACATTTGACTCATATGTAGGATATAAACTAAAAGCAGCAAATGAATATACAAGAAAAACAAACAAACTAAATTAGATCTTTTAGATCTTTAAAACTCGAAGACAACTGCATGGAAGATAAAAGGGCCTTTCAAGTGTCTGAAAAAGCAAAATTTGTATATTTGGAAACAAATGTTGAGAAGAAATTAAGAGTGCAGAAGACTTTGGGGGGAGTAACACCTGAGAAGAGGAAAGGGAAGAAGCATGATTGGGCAGAGGAAGCCAACATACTACTGTGCGGACCTGATATTGAGCTATGCCGGCCCCTGGGCAGCTCTTGCTCAGTGATTGTCCCTTAGAGGATACCACATTGGGCAGAAATGGCTGGGCTCTCAAACACTGCCTTTAACAGTCAATGGTGGCTCATCCTGAGAAGCCACCATTGGCTAGAAAATTAAAATAGTCTCTGAAAGGGTCAACAACTTGAGACTTTCAAAAGACCACATTCCTCACATCTGGTTAACTAGTCTCTTCTACAAGGGGTTCTATGCAATGTATCTTCATTTCTGCACTTGGGACTAAGTGAAAGATGGCATAAATTATGGAATCATGTAAACCAAAACACTAATTTGAAAGAATATATGCACCCCTATGTTCACTGCAGTGTTATTTACAATAGCCAAGATTTGGAAGCAGCCCAAATGCCCATCAGTAGATGAGTGGATAAAAAAGCTGTGGTACATTTACACAATGGAATACCACTTAGCTATAAAAAAAGAAAAAGAAAATTTGCCCTTTGTGACAACATGTATGGACCTGGAGAACATTATGCTATGTGACATAAGCCAGTTTGAGAAAGACAAGTGCCATATGACTTCACTCCTATGTGGAATCTTACAAACAAACTGAACTAACAAGCAAAATAGAGACAGACTCATAGGTAGAGAACCAACTGACAGCTTCATGTGGGGGGCAGAGAGCATGGAGGGATTGAGCAACAAAGAGGGAAAAAAGAACTCAGGGACATGGACAGCAGTGTGGGGATTGTTGGGGAAGGGTGGTGGGTGGAGGTGGAAGAGGATATGAGGAGATACATGGTGATGGGAAAAAATAAAATAAGAGATTCTAAAAAAAATTATGGAAACTTATGGCACAACATCCCTGACTCTAAGAGTGGAATATGAACCACTTTTTATTTTTTATTTTTCTTTAAATATATATTTTATTGATTTTTTTTACAGAGAGGAAGGGAGAGTGATAGAGAGCTAGAAACATCGATGAGAGAGAGACATCGATCAGCTGCCTCCTGCACACTCCCCACTGGGTATGTGCCCACAACCCCCAGGGTACATGCCCTTGACCAGAATCGAACCTGGGACCCTTGAGTCCGCAGGCTGACACTCTATCCATTGAGCCAAACCGGTTAGGGCTGAACCACTTTTTAAATGAGAAATATTAGAAATTGTGAAAAATATTTCTTGGGTCTGTGCTCCTAATATTTTTTCTTGTATCTCAAACCTGGTATTCTTGATGGCATTCACAGATAAACACTTTTTTTTAATGAATAGATGAATGATTGCAGGCAGGTAACTGTTGCTAAAGGAAGGCTATGAGGATGCTCCAATATTCAAGCTAAAGCAAAGAACGCTGAGTTATCGGAAAAGAAGTAGCAGGAAAGGAGAAAGAAGTAACTGAAATGGAAAAAAGAGGGGTGAAGGACGAATTTTGCCTTCTTTGTCATTTAGCTTAATACCAATTCTGTTCCAAAATTAAACATAATGCACATATGCTTTATCTATAATTTATTAGAATTTTTAAAATTAATCCTCACCCAAGGATATTTTCCCATTGATTTTTTTAGAGAGAGTAGATGAAAGAGGGAAAGACAGAGAGAAATCTCAATGTGAGAGAAGCACATCAATTGCTTGCCTCTTGTATGCGCCCCAACCAGGACTGGAATCGAACCCTGGACAGTCCTCAGTCCGACAACGCTCTATCCACTGAGCCAAACAAGCTAGGGCAATTTATTAGCATTTTAATCTTGGTTTATTTGCCTGACTTTTGTGAGCAACATATATTCCACCTAAGGATTAAATAAGATAAAATGTCACATTTGCTGATACTCAGAGGCAATTACATTGTTCACATTTTTAACAAATCTGAAGATCAATAACAATTGCTGGCATCTTGCAATGTCTGTTGACCAGGCAGTCATGATGATGCACCAAGGTCCAAAGCTCTCATCTTGAAATGTGCAAAAGTGACATCAGCCTCTTGAAATAAAATCCCAGAGACACTAGCAGAGCAATCTTGGAATCAAATAGGTGTGGTGACCAAGTGCGGATCATGGTGATTTAGATGAGTTTAGCAAACTTCTAGCAGTTGAACCCAAAATTTGGCTAGTTCTACAAATATGCTAGTAAATCAGCACAAAAGAGGTTTGACTTTTTATATAGATTGTTTTTAAGTAAAACTGCATCATCAACACTTATTGACATAGAGGATTATGTGGTAAGGGAAAAACATAATCACACAACTCTAAGTTGAATAGTGAATATTAGATTCTGCAACGTTTTAGGAATATCTCAACCAACTTACTTCACTTGTGCTTTCCCTTTTATTTATAGAACAGAGAGCTATGATAAAAATAAGTGTACTTTTAAAGAAGCTTAAAAGGTCTCTTTCAATAATTATGAAGTAAAAAATGTAACTGATAAGAACATATGTTATATTTAAATGGCCACATTTTTTCTTTCTCAGTGGTATGTAAAATGATGATAAATCTTACAATAACTAGCATCTGTATTTAATGAAATATGGCATGGAAAGTGACTGGCATGATAGGTTCTCAATGAAAATAAATGAATTGATTTTTCAATTATTTGTTACTTCACAAATCTTAGAAAACCTAGGTACTGAAGTCACTGCAGTAATTCTTTGGAAGAACTAACACAATGGAAGTAAAAATAAAAATATACAAGTTAAATCATTTGATTAATATCTTCTTGTTCCATTTGTAGTTTTATCTTAACTAAAAGAAGTATATACTGTCTCTTTCTATCCACAATTATATCTAATCAGTTGTAAATAGTAATAGGAAGAGAGTTAATTAAAAATATAGCATGTATGGCAGTTTTTAAGTTATTAGTTTTTAAAATTAGTACTTTTAAAACAACTTGACCAAAAACCTGTCACAGAATTTTGAGACCCATTAAAACAAAGTTTAATGAGAGAAAAATCTGACAATTATGAAACAGTGAACTCAATTTTCCTAATTGTGTTCAATACCCTCTCAGTATACCAGGAACTATGAAAGACATTTAGATTTTCAAGAATTTTTTAATATGAAGCTTCATTGGACTCTACAATGCCAAAACGACTGATTTAGGGGCAGAATTAACTAAAGGAGAAAGTTGTTTGACTATTTCAACCAGAGCTTGAAAGGCAAGAGTAATTGCTGATGTTGCTGTGGTCAAGAGGGGAGCAGAAGGTGAAAGGAGTGGTAATTGACAGAGTAACTCACACACAAGATAACGAGCTGCTTCTTTTCAAGAACTGACTGTATTATTCCAGTTCTTAGTCAGCTACTCAGTTATTTTTCTTTTTGGTTATTGGCTTTATTTACTCCTCTCACTTTTTCAGAGGCAATTTAATTCACACCCCAATTACAGTAATGTATCTCCATTGATTAACAGGCTTATATCAAATAAAAATGTTCTGTGAGATAAAAAGTTTTGCTGACAAATTTCTAAAAAGAAAATTTTTGCAAGTTGCCTAGTCAAACAAATTGCATCCAATTTGTATATCTTTTATACCTATCATTTCAGTTCTATAAATTGCATATTACTGTGGGAAAATGCTTAGCTCTGATATGGGTTCCTATACCACTATTATTATTCCCATCATACTTATCAGTGTCTCAGACAACACACTCAGGGCAAGCATCCTGACTGAGATACTAGCACATAATCCGCCAAACATCTTATTTGGAGAATGAATCCTACTCATGTTGGAATAAGAGTGAAAATAATGGAAATAGTAGCGTGAATAAAATTTTTAAACTAAGTGGTGTATGGTATACACCACACAACAAGCCTAATAGTGCTTCAATGAGGAGGAAGCAGAGAGGCTACTGAGTATAGCTTCAGAGACCAGCCTGTGTAATGGGAAAGGCCCTGGCACAGAGTTCAAATAAAAATGTATATGAATGAAAAATTTTTTTTAACTTCTGAATGCATATGTTATATAAAATAGCTCTATATAAATCTCATTACCAAAAAACTAATTACTAGTTTTCACCATTTTCTCCCTAATGTAGGTTCAAATGTAATCATATATATATATATATATATATATATATATATATACACATACATACATACTAGAGGCCCGATGCACAAAATTCGTGCAAGAGTAGGCCTTCGCAGCCCCAGCTTCATCCAGAAGGTCGTCTGGAAGGTTGTCCAGGCGGTCGTTCCGCTGTACAGCCATTCAGTCGATTTGCATATTACACTTGTATTATTATAGATATTCTTATTTTCCTCTTTATTACAGGAAGATTTTGTAAAAATATTTTCAGAGAGAAAATATAAACACAGAAATTAAAATGGGAGAAAACCAATGTTCCCTTCAACCATGCCACTTTGGAAACTGAAATTCAGCAGGTTAAAGAATGCAGCCAAGATCAGCTATGGGACGATAGAGCCAGCATCAGAAACCCTCCTTTGAACAAATAGTGCAGTGTTCTCTCCCCTTGTCTGTTTCTGATTATATCCTTCCAGTTGTTATCAACTGATTAACAGCATCATTTTACGAAATAAGAGTCTATTAGTTATGATAAAATAATATTGAAATGAAAAATCCTTTTCCCCTGAAGTCAATGTAAACAACATCTAGATTTTTTTCCCTAAACTTTCCCTTCAGCATCAACCAGAACTGTAAAAATACTCAGAAGACTGAAAGATTATTTCTTATCCCAGAGGCTACTAATATTTCCAGGTGTTTTTACTACATGGGAGGAAAAAATGCCTTCTGGTCCTGCACTAATGTCTGGAAAAGATGTTAACTAAACACCTTTTTATTCCACAGCTCAGGCCCAGCTGAAAAGTTCTTTTTCTTGGAAATTTAAACTTATTTTTATTGCTGCCTGGGAATATTTAGTCTTCCTGAAAGCTTTGGTGTACATTTGACTATTTGAAAACCTGGAAGCCTCCTTTTAACTGAAAATATTATCCAAGTGGGTTTTAAGTGAAATTAAGATTTTTAAAAATTTAAACTTGACTCTGGGTGACTGAACAATTAGTATACATCACATATATGGAGAGTTTTATAGGAGCTGCTAATTATCTGACTCTGGATTAGCTTTCTTGTTTTTTTTCTTTTTTTTCATGAAAAATATAATTTTCTTGCTGATTTTTATACTTTAGTTGCCTAAATTCATTTAATAACAGGGTGTAAATTCTTTCCTTCCATTTTACCTGAAATACTGTCCTTTATTTCAAATTGTTGAATTTTATCAAAGTGTATCAAACTTTTAAAAGTCATTCATTCATTCTTTCATTCATTTATTTATTCATTCAATCAATCATTCTCTAAGCAAATACTTGTTGAGATGCTACTCTGCACCAGGTACTGGAGTTATAGCAAAGTACAAGGAGCAAAGGTCCCTGAGCTCATGGAACTTGCATTTAAATGGGGAATGGTTGATTATACACAGAAGGTAAAATAAACAAAAAACCATAATGTTAGACCCTGGTAAGGGCTGCCAAGAAAATAAAACAGAATTAAGCGTGCTTGGTCAGGGCAGCAGCTTTAGGCAGAAGAAGGAAGAAAGGAAAGAAAAAAAGAGAAAGAAAGGAGGAAGGGAAAAACACAAACACACGTACTCCTAAATAATAGATAAAATAAATAAATAAATTCTATATAATAAAAAGGTAATATGCAAAATGACCATCACGCCCTTGCACAAGATGGCCGCCCCCATGTGGTCAAAAGATAACCATCATAAGATGGCCGGCTGGGGAGGGCAGTTGTGTGCAATCAGGCCAGCAGGGGAGGGCAATTGGGGACAACCAGGCCTGCAGAGAAGGGCAGTTAGGGGCAACCAGGCCAGCAGGGGAGGGCAGTTGGGGGCAATCAGGCCAGCAGGGGAGCAGTTAGGCGTCGATAAAGCTGGCAGGTGAGTGGTTAGGTGGTGATCAGGCTGGCAGGCAGAAGCGGTTAGGGGCAATCAGGCAGGCAGACAGGCAAGTGGTTGGGAGCCAGCAGTCCCGGATTGTGAGAGGGATGTCCATAGAGATCGGTCCTAAACTGGCAGTCGGACATCCCCCTGAGGGGTCCCAGATTGGAGAGGGTGCAGGCTGGGCTGAGGGACAACCCCCCCCCACACCCGAGTGCATGATTTCATGCACCGAGCCTCTAATAAATTAATTAATTAATTAAATAATTTTTAAATACTTCTTGTTTAGCCTCACACTTCACACATCGTGTTGCCTTTTTAACTTTGAGTCTTTCTTGCCTTGTTGATATGAAAGACAATGATGAAGGTGTCCAGCTTTACAATTTCCATAGTGGAGGGGATATAAGGATGTCAATACTATTGCAAGTGGGGAGACTGTCTTGGATATGAATGATCAACTTTAGTGGAGGCTTTTTCTGACATGCAGGGCAATTCCTGGTTAAGGGTGCCGCTGTGAGGCATTAGCAGCCAATACTACCATCAGCTAGGTGATGGGTGCATGGGCCCTGGACAGGGAATCCTGGTGGAACATGCATTATGGAAATAGAGTCCAAACATAAAGTATCTTGTATAAAATTATAGAGGACTTTAGCTTTATGCTATAAACAATGGAAAGCTATTAAAATATTTTTCAATAGGAACGGATATGATGAAATTTGTATTTGATCTCCTATGGAGCAGGGTAAGGATAGATACAAAAGGATGAGAATGAATGTAGCAAGACCAGTCGGTAATCTATAGCCATGGTGTACAAATAAAAGTAAACGTAAAGATGTTGAAGTGGGAGGCTAGATTACTAAGAAGAAGAATCAACATGATTCAGGGATTTACTGAATAATCCAGGCAAACAATAGAGAGGAACTAAAGATAGCTCTCAGAATTATGGCTATAAGAATTAGGTAAAAATGATATAATTAATAAAAATTGGGAATATGAAAAAAAGGATCTGATGTTATTTAGATTAATTTTGTATCTACACGATGTCAGGAGGATACTAAAGTTTACAAATGTCATGTGACAACTGATCCAGAAACCACTGCATCACCCAAATTCTCTGTTATTTAAGTATTACATCATTTCCAATGAATTTATTTATGCCAAAAATATATATTGATATATAATATGTAGGTGTTGGCAGAAAAGGTGTGAAAGCCCAAGTTTTACCTGGTAAACTAAAATTACTGAGACCACTATTGGGACTTTCCATAGGAATCTTATGAACACGATGAAGACATAGGTTGATTGCAGACAAAGCAGGACACTGGTAAGTGGTTGGATTGCCTATTCAGTGTGTGCTGATGAAGGGATTGCCATGAGCTTAATAAAATTCTCACCTAAGTTAGGACCTCAGCCTATTTTTTTCAACTATGTTATCAATAATTTAGATAAAGAAGGAGAAAATGTATTCATCATAATTACTTTTGAAGGATGTGAGAAATATGAAACAGTATCAGATAAAATTGATCAAAGAGAAATAACAACTAGTATTTTGGGGGAAATATACTTGTGAAAGTCCACTAAATGGAGTAATGAGACAGTCAAAAAGTTAATTTGATCATCAGTTTATTAGTAGAAATATAGTATATGAACTGAGTGCTGAAAATGCCAACCTATGAGTTAGACCTAGGCAATAGGATGCTTCCCTCTCCCTTCCCTGTCTTTGGAGTATATGTTGCCCACTGTTCCAACAGGGGGAACAATTTTCAAGGACACAGCTTTGAGAGAGCAATGTGTTGTTGATAATATCTGGATGGTGCATGTGACTGAACCCAATTAAGGCCTCTATATAAACTTTTAAGATTCTGGTGGGAAGGTGTGGAGATCTATTTGTCTTGTGGTGATTACCCAAGAAAAGTCTCAATTCTCTTATTAAACTACGACCTATGCATCTAGAGTGGTCTGACTCTCTCTTTGGTCTCTCATTGCCCTCTATGTACAGGAGCCAGTTTACAGAAAAACAATTCCACACACATTAGACAACCCCTACTTTATGGTCTCAGTTGTGCATGTTATACTTTATAGAAGCATCCATACCAGACAGAGCAAAAACACTAAGAAAATCAGAGTATTGAAGGCTTGAAGTTGTAATACATGAGGAAGTGATGATAAAAAGGAGAATATGTATCTTGGGAAGTGTAGAATTATTTGGATAATATGATGGGACTGGGGTACCTACATGTTATAGCTTAAAATACTTTCAGCAAGGCTATAGCCGGGCTACATGACCTCTTGGAGTAGATCTAAAACCAAGGGGTGAAAACGTTACAGCCACTTTTACAAAGAGTTGTGTTCTTCTGAATGTTTGTTTTCTTGATAAGTCTACCGAATCATTTGGCAGTTGTTATTGCATATTGTCAACAAATATAGTTTTGAATTAGATAACCTTATTTTATTTTATTTTATTTTAATTTTCAATTTATTGATTTTTTTAGAGAGAGAGAGGAAGGGAGAGAGAAAGAATATTCAATTTGTTGTTCCACTTATTTATGCATTCGCTGGTTGGTTCTTGTATGTGCCCTGATGGAGTTCCAACTCACAACTTCGGCATATCAAGATGACACTCTAACCAACTGAGCTAACTGCCCAGGGCAGATTAGATTACCTTTTCACCTTAAAAAAAAAAAATATCCCTTGAATCCTTAGATTCTGTGATTTGTGATCTGAGGAGTCAAAGACTACATTCAAGGACTAAGATGTTTTCGATTCCTTTGAGTTTGGTTTCAGATGCTGGGGGTCCTCCCAGGCTCCCCCCACTGTGCGTCCACTGCTCTGGCTTTTCTTCAGAGCTCTCACAGGTCTTCAGGGTCAATGAGAGACTCGGGGCCTCCCATTCAGCAATGGAGCTCAACAACTGCTCTCACAAGAAGGCGTGTTCTTGAAGTTTCTGCAAACTGGGAGATGGGAGATAGTAGGCATTTAGGACTTTGGCAGAAGAACAAAAATACCAACAAAAAGTTTGCTAAGAGGAGAGAATGTTAAGTTGGTCTTTTTATTTTGACAGATTTTTTGTGGATCCAAGACTTTCTACTGAGTCAGCCATAATAAAACTATTTCAACTTACTGGGAATATTATTTCTGAGTCACAATAATATAATGATCACAACATTTAAATGTTTTCAGTCACTACTACATACTATCTTTACGTCACAGCAGCATACTCTTAATGATAATATTTTGCACACCACACTATGAAAATACCACAAGTTAAAGACATTTCTTTTAATTCATGAAAGAAATGTTTAAACATCAGGTCCCAATTTCACAATGATTCTTTTTTTCCCTCAGAAAATATGCAAACAGTAATTCATGACTCATTTATTAAAAGTCCCATGATTTCAGTGTAAATTCCTAGTGAGGCTTTGGAATCGAGGCTTCCTTTCTACTGTTCCCATATTCTCTGAGTCATCAAGGTTTTTAGACATTGGCAGGAGAGCCTGTTTCTACATCCTCGTAGTGTTACACGTGGCTAGGAAGGAATATAATGGCAGAACTTGAACGGTGAGTGAGTGTAAATACCATGCTTAGACCCAGGCATCGTGGCCCCAGCCCTCAGCCCTGGACTTTGCAAGGCTCCTCCAATTGTGATGTGCAAATAGATTTATCAGGATGTTGTTAAAATACACCTTGGGAGGCCTGGGGTTGGGACCTGAGAACTTGCATTTCTAACAAGTTCCCAAGTGCTGCTGCTGCTGCTGCTGCAAGTTCACAAATCCACTGAAAATTACTGGTTTAATGACTCCCTCTGTCTTTCCTCCAGACACACCCCCTCCCCATAAGGTGAGTCTTTCATGCAATGCAGGGAACCTGCCAAACCAAAGCCTATGTCATTCCTTCTAAAGCAGGACTCCAAGAATTCCCTTCCCAGATCACTCTGTGGCCTATGCACACCTCCCCCCAGTCTATTCACCCCATGGTAGATCCAGCCACCAGCCTGTACATGCCAGGGTCTGAGGGCTGACGAAGGGACATCTCTGTGGAGGAGGCTTAGCTGTGGGCTGGGGTGTGCCCCAGGCAGAGTTCCTCCTGGTGCAGATTGAGGCTGAGGAAGAGAGAGGGAAGGGGTGTGCTCCAGCAGGCCAATCTTGGAATGGTCTTATATCTGTTTATATAACTGACAGGGAGAAATCCCATCCTTTATAGCAGTGGTTCTCAACCTGTGGGTCGCGACCCCTTTGGCGGACGAATGACCCTTTCACAGGGGTCGCTGAAGACCATCCTGCATATCAGATATTTACATTACGATTCATAACAGTAGAAAAATTACAGTTATGAAGTAGCAATGAAAATAAATTTATGGTTGGGGTCACAACATGAGGAACTGTATGTAAAGGCCAGAAGGTTGAGAACCACTGCTTTATAGCTTATTCCAATTTTAAGGTCATAGAATCACAGCATGGATAGTTCTATTCATGAGGAACCATTGCATCCAAAGTGCTCTTCTGAGAACATGGAAACAATGTTTTCTTCCTTTCCATATAACCCTCCACAGCAATTTTCCCCAACGACCACACAATTTAGGGGACAGTGTGTAGTGTGTGGGGTTTGAGATGCCACAGGTTTTAGCTGAAATCTCGCTTTAACTTCTTGTGTGATTTTGAGAGTGTCAGTTACTTTTGCACGAGGCCATTCTTTGCCCTCAGTTTCTTGATCTTTAAAATGAGAATACAAATGCTTTCCTACTCTCTTGCACCTCTTCCCCATTTACAACCAACTTCTACTTTATCCTTCATCCATTAGCTCAAATCCCACCGTATTGATTAGATTAGGTGCCTCTAGATAATCTGGAAGTCACTGCACTTTTTCATTGCATTTGCAAACCTTTGTTCTTTAATATTTGTCTTTTTGTTTTGACTAATGTCTATTAACCCACTGGATATCAAGAGCAGGGGTCATATCTCCTTAATTTCCTTAATCGTGTCCTCTCTATCTGGCACAGAGGCCGGAACCTAACAGATGCTAAATCCATGCTTGCTAAATGATCAAACAAATGTTTGGTTATTGTCACAGCTAGAGATAAAATATACTAAGTGACTGGCACATAGTAGGTGCTTAATAAATGACATGGATGAGTTTTCGGTGCAATTGATATTATAATTAGACATTTTATCTTGTTTCCTCATACTTGATTCACGGAGGGAAATGGGGTGAATTGGGGACAGCCATGATTTGAACTGTCCAAGTCAAGAAAAAAAAAATGTGGTGTGATAAACTACTGGCTTGAACAACTAGAATCATGATACACTTTTCAAAGGCTTAAGAAATGAAAAACCCACAATTTAAAACAAAGGGGAAAAGTACAAGTAAAAGTTTTGTTTGTCCATGTTGCTGGTTCCTCAGAACTCATGCCCCAAATAGTGCATCTTCTTAAAAGACATGTGGTGGATAACTCCTTTACCCAAGTCCTCACGCTGACATCCTCTGCCGCCTCCTCCCCCTCACTTCTTGGGGCTTATTTTATCTGTCCCTTCAATATCAGCCAGCCCAAATATTATCCTGTCAGATATTTCTGGGGCCTGTACTTGAAGAGACATTTCTTTTTTTTAATGTCAAAATAAACCATCTGCTTGTACAACTGTTTCTAATTACTTTCCTGCCTAAACTCTCCACTTGAGGGGTTTGGCACCAGCACCCCGCCCAGAGCGGTGCTGCTGCCCAAATCTTCACAGGCGGCTCATCAACGCACTTGCAGCTCCCGGCAGAGCCCGGGACCTGCGCGCCTGAGTGTCGGTGTGTCCGTCTGCCCTGCCTTCTGCTGGTGGCACCTCGCCCTCCTGCAGCCCCCCACTCCCCCCACCCCCGCTGTGAGCCCCTCCTTGCAGAAGCACAGCTCGCCTCCACTGCCCGGGAGCTCAGCATGCGTCCCGCGGGCTTCAGGAACTTCTTGCTGCTGGTGTGCTCCCTCCTCTTCGCGGGGCTGTCAGCTGTTCCTCAAAACTTCTCGCCATCTCTGAGGTAAGTTTGGTTTGTTATTCAAGACAGACTTGCCCTGCTTTGTGCGGCAGGGCTCAAGCCCGCAGGATGGCTGCCCTAAGGAAGTTGGACGCAGGATGAATGTTTTCAACCTGCTCCTGTTCCGTTCCTTTCCTTATATCTATGCTGCGCGTGGCTTCTCTTCTGTTCTTTTTGCTTGTACTTTGGAAAAAAGAACCACCGAATAAATAAATAATTTCCTCCTACGCCAATACATATCTGGAGGAACTTCTGCCACGAGTTGAAGGTGGTTCTCTCTGTGTGTATCTATGTTTTACATTTTGTATTGCATTTGTAAGAGACTTGGAGGCACATTGCAAAGCTAAACTTTTAAAAAGTATGGTTTATAAGCACTGCTTAATGAACTTTAGAAAGCTTTGTGTCTTATGCTATCATAACCTGTATAGCCCTTTCTATGTATTCATTTCTTCCTTTTCATAAAATAACTGCCCCTGGCCATCAGGTAGTAATGGGACTTTTCAAAAATAACTGAAAAGGCAGCTAAGTGTCATACTTCGGATTAATTTGTATTTAATCTTAATGTGCATGTAAGATTCGGGTACACACTTCCCAGGGGCAGGGCGGGATCACCTCCATCCAACCCGAAGATGGCCCTATGCCTGGGTGGGCAGGTCATTTGGGGTCACGGTCATTCCTCAGGTGATAGCTTACGGGTGGTGCCCCTTGCCCGGGGATGCCAGGGCACTTCCAGAGGAAGCTTGGCCCCCAGAGCAATGTAGGGCCTCGTGGGGTTCTGTCTGCATCTGGGTGGGCGTCGGGAGGAGACGTGGGCTCCGAGCAGCAGAAGCGGAGTCTGTGCTTGACCAGGGCCCTGCTGTGGTTTGTCGCCCATGCAGAAGCGGGCCAGGCGCCGCGTGCAGGCTGTCCCGGGCCGAGTCCGAGCGCCGCTGCAGGGCGCCCGGGCAGCCCCCAGGGGGCGCTCTGTGCCACGGCCGGGGCCGGTGCGACTGCGGGGTCTGCATCTGTCACGTGAGCGAGCCGGGCGTGTACTTCGGGCCCCTGTGTGAATGCCACGAATGGGTGTGCGAGACCTACGACGGGAAGACCTGCGCAGGTAAGGAGGGCGCCGTCTCCTCTCGCCGACTCACCCGCACGCGCGGGGGCCGGGAAACCCTCCTTCTGGGGCTGCCGCCTCTTCCCACAAGGGGAAGGGGCGGAGAAGTGTGGGGACAGACCTCTGCTTTCAGCCCCCAGGAAGTTACTGCCATCCCAAATGTATGCTTTTGTTAGTCAATCCTGGAATGATGCATGATAATACTTTCCTCCACCCTAGGGTTCAAACTTCAGTGGGAATAATATTTGCAAAACTCATTCACTTACTTATCTCACTTGTCTCTATTTTAGTTTCTTGTTACAGACGAAACCTCCCAACTTCCTCACAAATGGAGTTATTTTGCTGGGTTTCCCACTAACGTCAATCATAATATTTGCAGAACATAAGCCTGAGTTTTATTTTTACGAAGGCAATACAGGGAAATGCCATTTTCCTAAATCCCAGGGTGGGGCAGGCAGTGTCTTTGAACCCTGATTGGCCCTCTCATACTTAGGATATAGTTCACAGATATAAGTGCATATCGGGAACTGTGACAAGGAAAACATAAGTCGTCCATGTTTACTTAGAAGTGACTGCTTTTGTATTGTTTTAGCTGCTTGAAATTTTTAGCTGCAATGAAACTTGTTATTTTGTAAGGGTGGAGTGAAAATAAGTTCATTGCCTTGCACGTTTTTAAAAAATATATTTTTATTGATTTCAGAGAGCAAGAGCAAGGGAGAGATAGAAACATCAATGATGAGAGAGAATCATCGATCGACTGCCTCCTGCAAGCCCCACACTGGGGATTGATCAAGCCTGCAACCCTGGCACGTGCCCTGACCAGGAATTGAACTGTGACCTCTTGGTTCATAGGTCGATGCCCAACTACTGAGCCATATGGGCTGGGCACCTTGCACATTTTTAAGTGATTTGGGCCCTGATTTTGGAAAGGGTCAAGGTATTTCTTTAGAGAGAACACCCCACCCTCTACCAGTTTCACCTAAATATGCCATTTACTTAATGCCAAGAACCTCAATTAGGTCATTGTGAATGATACAGGCACTCCATTAGTATAAGGACAACACAACGCATTCCAACCAGGATTTGGCATATTTGTAGGGGGAAAAAATCACAACTTATTTACCCACAAAATGTCTAAGAATAGAGTCCAACGCTAACATACAGAGATCAAAAATATGTTTATAGCAAAATGCTTTTTTCTTGGCACCTGGGCCCAGGAGAGCATAGAGGGAATACTTAATATGCAGGCTGCTTGGCAGTGGAAAAAATAGTCATATAAGTAATTCAGATGGGCACAGGTGCTTCTGTGTGATTTGTTTACCCTAGGAAGGCTGTAGCTCAACCCTTTAAAAATAGCGAATGCCACCGCTTGTTATTTTAACTTCATCACTCCCATAAGCTTCAATACTTAGCTTTGGAATGAAAGCTAAGTATTGTCTACTATTTCATTCCAAATTCAACTTCTACCCGGCTTTTCTGGATTTTATTGCCTCTGGCAAGGCCTCCTCAATATCATGAGTTCTGAATACATCTTCTAAAGGGCATTTTCTATTGTCCTTTCATTGGAAAAGAAGAAGTAAGATTCGGTCTTCAGCCAGTGAACTAGTCATCAGATCATCAGCTAAAATCAGAAGAAGCTTCTCTGGTTCCTCTCTTTAAAATTATGCAGACGGAACGCTGTGGTATACAGTGTTCTTGTTTATCTTCCATGGAAAGTGATTTGTTGTTTAACCATGACATCTTAGTCACTGCATTCCTTCCTCCCTGGTAGAAAATGCAGTACTGAGTCACCCATGGCTTTGTTTGCTAGTGTGTTCATTCCTGTAGAAGGCAGTCTATGTCTCTTCATTTCAAGGTCGAATGAAATAACTGTTCATTTTCCATTCGCATCACTCTGACGGATGCCCTTTGAGGCCTGTGCTACAGGGCAGGGTGCAGAATCTGCCCCTGCAAATGCTCTGACTCTTTGCCTGATCCAACGAGGAAATCCTTACATACAGACTACAGGACTGCCTTGCCAGCTTGCCCACTTGTTCTTTGCTTTAAATTTAGCTTCTCAATTTCATCTTCACTTGTTCCCCCCTAGCTGGTTTGCTCAGTGGATAGAGCGTCGGCCTGTGACTGAAGGGTCCCAGGTTCGATTCTGGTCAAGGGCACATGCCTGGGTTGTGGGCTCAATCCCCAGTAGGGGACGTGCGGGAGGCAGCCAATCAATGATCTCTCTCATTATTAATGTTTCTATCTCTCTCTTCCTCTCCCTTCCTCTCTGAAATCAATAAAAATATATTTTAAAAAAAGAAGTAGTTCCAATATTATAGCTAGTAACATTGAAACATAGCAGATTGTCTTTTTTAAAAATATATTTTATGCATTGTTGTAATAATATTATGTTTTACACATATACACATATTAATATGTATTGAGCACCGACTTTGTGCAAAACACTGTTCTATGTGGTTTATGTATGGTAAACCTCACAACAATTATGTAATATAAGTACTGCTCTTATCCCATTTTACAGACAATGAAATCAAGTTTAAGTAACTGCCCAAGTTCACATAGCTGATTTAAATCCTGGAAAATTTCCTCCAGAGGACAAAGTGTTAACCACTCTAAGATACACTACCAGAGCAGAATTTTATTTTCTTCACAGAGGTTGGAGAGGTCTCTGGAAGCTACTCTATTTCCAAAAAGTACTTACAGGGGCTTATCCTAGAGGTGAAGGCCCAAGTACCCATCCTATATATTAAAACCCTAATATGCAAATTGACCAAACAGCAGAATGACCGGCAGAAAGACCGGTTTCTATGATGCACACCGACCACCAAGGGGCAGACACTCAACACAGGAGCTGCTCCCTGGTGGTACTCCCACAGGGGGAGCACCGCTCAGCCAGAAGCAGGGCTCACAGTTGGTGAGCGCAGTGGTGGTGGCGGGAGCCTCTCTCATCTCTGTGGCAGCGCTAAGGAGCAGTGAGCCAAGCGGTAAGGAGCAGTGAGCAGGCAAGCAGTAAGGAGCAAGGGATCCCTGACTGTGAGAGGGCGCAGGCCAGGCTGAGGGAATCCCCACCCCAGTGCACGAATTTCATGCACCAGGCCTCTAGTAAAACATAAAAGACAACCTGCTGCCCTAGCTGGTTTGGCTCAGTGGATAGATAGATGAATGGACGGATGGATGGATGGATGGATGGATGGATGGATGGATGGATGAATAGATAGATAGATAGATAGATAGATAGATAGATAGATAGATAAATAGATAGATAGATATGAGGAGAGAGAGAGAGAGATGGCTTGGCTTTGTATTTGTTGGGCATTTGACTTAGTGAAGGCAATTTAGTTTTCTTAGTGTAGTCTGGTCCTGTTGTTATTGATCCAGAACTCAAAAGGTCGAGCAAGGATAGCTATTTTGGCCCAGCCTCACAGCAGCTGTATGAGATACACCATGCCCTTTTAAAGTTAGGTCCGTTGGGATTCTAATGCTGTGAATCACAAGAAACATAGTTATTTTAGTTTGAGCTGATTGAAAGTGATTGCATTTACAAGATCACAAGTGGTCTATTTCTTCCAGTATTCACTTGTTCCTGGCTCATGCATCTTCCTTAGACTTCAATAGCATGAATCCTGGCCCAATGATTGGTCATGCAGGTGTTATATTCTAATAAGGAGTAACCTAATTTTGGTGAAGTATGTCTTGGAGAATAGTAAAATGTTTGGTTACATAAAAAAAACCTTTCAGTTAATATTTCAAGGCATCCCTGGAAACCTCCAACAGCTATGATTAAACTTAAATAAAATAATTGGTTTCTTAAAAGATCTTTTCTAATGACTTTTAATATAAGTAGGTCTACAGTTGTATATTAAACAGTTTATTCTTATATTATTTTTTAATTATTTTCCATACTAACAAATGTAAACCTACTTTTGCCATACCCCCTGTATATGTATGTGTGTGTAATATATATATATATATATATAATCACTTAAAAGAGTTTCAGTTTTGCCCAGCTGGCACATCTCAGTGATTGAGCACCGACCTATGAACCAGGAGGTCATGGTTCAATTCCCAGTCAGGGCACATGCCTGGATTATGGGCTTGATGCAGGAGGCAGCTGATCAATGATTCTCTCTCATCATTGATATTTCTCTCTATCTCTCTCCCTTCTCTGAAATCAATAAGAATATATTTCAAAAACAGAATACACATTTTTTAAAAAAGAGTTTCAGTTTTAATAACTGGGAAGAGCTAACTGAATTTAGCAAACACTTATGACATGCTGTATATCTCTGTTTGCTGTTGAAGGGGGACAGAAAGTTGAGGAGAGCTTCCCATTGAGTAGGGAGGTCAAGAGAAATACCAAATACCTATAATTCAATGCAGAATATAATTTCTACAAATTTCTTTGAGGATTCCTTTAAGGCAGAAATTAAATGTTGTGATATTGTGGTTAGACATTCTGGAGAATGTGGTAGCACATCCATCTTTAAGTTTAGGAAGGTTTTTAGTCCAAAAGGTGGACCGTAGGAATTCTGAGTGAAGAAAAGTTCAGGCAAAGGCGTAGAGGAAGGAAAGTATGTGGATGTGTTTGGGGAATAGTGAGGGATTCTAGGTTTGGCTTGGCTGGATCCAGGACTGTGGGAAAAGTAGAAGATACATTGAGAGTTATAGATCGATATATTGTGGAGGACTTTGAACGTGGATGTGAAGTTTGTGCTCAGGTAAACAACATGTGGGAGCCATGAAGTGGCTGAACATGGGAACTGTGGTTAGTGCTCAAACTCATGACAGGTAATGTGGTGCCTGAGGGCACAGCAAATTGGGGTAGACACTCGAGGGGAGGAACTCTGTTTAGATGCCACTTATATTATAGTCCAACTGAGAGAGAATAAGGTTTGAATTATGATGAATTTTAAACACTTTGAAACCTGCTCCTTAACACCCTCTCCAGTAAAGGAATGTGTTGAACAGACTCTGATTGCCTCCTTTCATGTACTAAGTATTTTCATTGTGGTCCTAACATCTCCTGTAGTTTCTATTTATTTACTTTTTTAATTCTCATCCAAGGATATGTTTTTTGTTTGCTTGTTTGTTTGTTTGAGTGAGTGAGTGAGTGAGTGAGTGGATAGTACACAGAAAGAGAAATACCAATTTAAGAGAGAAACATTGGTTGGTTGCCTTCCATATGGGCCCCGACTGGGGATCGAACCTGCACACGTTTTGGTGGATGGGATGACACTCCAATCAACTGACCACCGGGCCAGGGCTCCTGTATTTTTGGAGAATGCATTCAGGAGTCCCCCACTACTAGCTCACTCACCCACTCTATGCAGTCCTCTTGTTTGAGCTCTACCCTCCCTAGGTTCATCCAATTTGGATAAGTGTACCTTGTCTTACGCCAAGTGACACATAACATTTAAAGGTTTCCATCCTCAGGAAAGTGCCAGACCTGCACACCACTTTCTCTCAACTGCACTGCTTTATGTGCACACCACTCTGCAGCTCCACCACAGAGACCAAAATACATTGTCTTTGAGCCAGGCCATTCCCACACATTGATAATCTAAGAAGCATATTTATCATATGATGGTACTTAGGTCAAAGAGTGTTACTGTGACAAGTTCAGCAGTTATTTTTTTAGTAAAATTTCCCCAGAAGGAAAGAGGAACATATGGGAACAAAATTATTAGTGTTACAAGTTTTAAATTTGCAAAGCATAAACCTCCTTCATAGGGTTCTCAAAATTCAATATATTTTGAGACATGATGCTAAAAGTGACATCCCATGTCTCTTGAAATCATAACGTCCCCTCCCAAAACAAACAAACAAAAAAACTGCTCAGCTCTCTGGGCCTCAGACACAGATGTTAAAGCTGACCAGTGACTCATGATGCTCAGGGTTTGGAGGTGGGTAATCAATGCCATAGAAACAGAGATCCCAGATATAGCCCTTTGTCTGAAGAATTTCCTGTCTGAGGAGTTATGACGTGAGACAAGACATTTTCCTCAGTTCTATCTCCTGGTTCATGGGTCGATGCTCAACCACTGAGCAGCACAGGCCAGACCCTTCCCCCTTCCTAAAGCTAAGTATGGACATGGAATAAAATCCTGGCCAAAAAGAAGTAAGCAGACGGAGCAGACTTCCAGAGGTATTTGTTTTGCCTGTGTACCTTTCTCCACCTGGAGTTCCAGCAGTCCTTTGAATCAAGAGATGAATAAGGTGACCACCGGTGAGGCTGGCTTAGCACACAAAATAGGAATCTGGCTTTGCGGGACTGGGGAGCTGCCATACCAGTCCCCGGACAGCTGGCCTCTGGACTGCTTTTGCACATAAGAATAATAAAAATTTTATCTTGTTTGCCCCTGTCATTTTGGGGTTTCTGTCATTGGCAGCTAAGGGTAAACCTATTTGAAGCAATGGTTTTATTCAAGAAGTTCAAAACTATTAAAATAGAGTAAGAGCCGAGTAGGCATAGTGATTGAGAGCTTGAGTTCCTGAGAACAGTAGGGCTGGGCTTCATTCACACCAGTTCACCTGCTATTTAGACTTCAGCAGTTTGGATAAACTCCACACGACTCCGTTTGTTCTTCTCTACAATGGGGTCTAATTAACACCCTGGGGAGGGTTATTGTAAAGTTTAAATGCTAAATGAAGCACTTAATGAAATAACTGACACATAATCATCATTCTAAGGAGTAGCAATTATGACTGTGTTGTTATTAAACCTAGAATCTCTAAGGGGATTATTCTAAGAAAAAAGGGAAAACATCTATGCTTTAAATGTACTATAAGTAACTAAGTGAACAGTGATGAGCGTATATTCCCTGGACCTCTTTTTTAAAGTTTTATTTGTATTGATTTGAGAGAGGGAAGAAGGGAGGAGAGAGAGAAACATTGATGGCTGCCTTCTGCATGCCCCCTACTGGGGATCGAGCCTGAAACCTGGGCCTGTGCCCTGACCAGGAATTGAACGGTGACTTTTGATGCCCAGGGTAACGCTTAATCAACTGGGCCGCATCGAGCATCAACCAGGGCCCTATATCTCTTAATATGCTTGATATATACTAATTATTTGCTTAGCAGTTTTTTGGAAGGTTACTATTTCTAGGAAATTGTGGTGTAATATTTAAAAATCTGGCTACCAGAAATTAAATGACCATAGAGAATATAAAAGTTATTTATGTATTTAAGTGCTTAAATTTTTAAAATTTATTTATCAGTATATTTTAGAAAATATTAAAATACAATGCATGTTTGCTACAAAAAGTCAAACAATACATATGTGTGTAAATAAAAATTATTACGGTGGAGATGAATTTTGTGTACAGAACAGGTTCTACATCAGCACATTTGAAGTTTTGTGGTTTGTTTGTTTTTTTTTAATGTGTTTTTATTGGTGTTTTTAGAGAGAGGAAGAGAGAGAGAGGGAAATATCAATGTAAGAGGAACATTTAGCAATTGCTTTCTATAGGCTGGGATTAAACCTGCAAACTGGGTATGTGCCCTGATCAGAAATTGAATGGGCGACCTTTTGGTACATGGGGCAATGTACAACCAACCGAACCATACATGCCAAGGTTAGACATTTGAAATTTAAATATTGCCCTGACCAATATCTAAAGAAGGCTCTGTGTTTGAGTTCATTACACTGTCTCAGCACAGGAAATACTAGGAAATAAGTGTTTACTCCATGACTGGAAGGCCATTTTGGTTTGGGGCTGGGTATTAGATAAGTATCAGGTGGATTGTTCTTTTAGGGCCCCTCTGCCTGGTGAAATGCTCAAAGTAGGAGATATACACCAAGAACCTCAGCCCACAGAGGTAACATCCCTTTCACACTCCCATTTCGCACCCACTTGGGCCTCTGCTCACCAAATGGAATGGCAGAATCTCTACACGGTTAAAATTATTATTTCACCTCCCTTTATTGCCAAATATATATGTTAAATGCCTAAGCTCATATGATTGAATTCAGGTAAATTAAATATGTATGTGTGGGACTCCCCTTTAGTCTCCCTCTTAATTGTAACCTTTGGAATCAATCAACATTAAATTTAGGGTGTATATTTTCATATTTCCCATAGTTATATAAATATTAGAGGCTCAGTGCACAAATTCGTGCACCAGTGGGGTCCCTTGGCCTGGCCTGTGAGATTGGGCTGAAACCAGCTCTCCAACATCCCCCGAAGGGTCCTGGATTGCGAGAGGGTGAAGGCCAGGCCAAGAGACCCCACAGGTGCAGGATTGGGCTGGGGAGGGACATGGGATGTTGGCCAGCTGGGGAGGGACCGCAGGAGGGTTCCAGGTCGTGTCCGGCCCAACTCGCTCAGTCCTGATTGGTCAGACCCCAGCAGCAAACTAACCTACCATTCGGAGCATCTGTCTCCTGGTGGTCAGTGCACATCATAGAGAGCTGTTGAGTGGCCTTAGCATATCATTAGCATATTATGCTTTGATTGGTTGAACAGACGACAGGAGGACCAGACACTTAGCATATTAGGCTTTTATTATATAGGATGTGTGTTAAACACACACACATATACACACATACACACAGCTCTTTCTCTCTCTCTTGCTTTTTTCTTTAAGAATATATCATGGCCTTCATTCTCGTTTAATGATATGTATAATTAGGAATTTTAATAGGCATACGATGTTCTATAGTATGAATATATTACTTTGTTAAACTGAGTATTACTGAACATTCTGTTTGTTTCTGGTTTTTGTTATTTTTTAAATATATATATATATATATATATATATATATATATATATATGAGGACTTTAAAAAGTATTTTCAAATGCCAATTTAACATTGTACAGATACACACATACAGTTCTGGCTCTTGCACCTACATGTAGACATTTCTATCAGAGGAGGTTGGGTTCGAAGGCACAAGGGTGGGAGTCACCAGCCAATAGATGTGTTAATAAAAGTGTCTTCAAACATTGCTGATCTCAGCAAAGGGAAACTTCAGATGAGGTGAACTGGGATATCTGAAGCCTTTTCCTTTAGGAAAATTTAGATTCCAAGCCTGGTGTGGGATTCAAGGTCAAGAGTCACATCTGAGAAGGGGAGAAGTGTAGTATTGCTGGTGCAGAGAGTACCAGAGGGATTTTCCATGGCATTTTCAGGCCTCTACACAGCTAAATTCTCAAGATATTTTCCATTAACTCTTAAATTGATAAGAATAGAGAGCTGCAAGAAGGTTGCAAATCTCATTTTCTTTGGAAAAGAATGCTTTGTCTTTTCAAAGATCATATTTCCTGGCAAATAAGAAACTATATTTTGTAATAGAACTCATTCTTCTGTCTGCTCTAAATAATCTTAGTTAAGCCTGGGTAGAAGAATGACAGCTTTATAAAGGGGCAAAAAAATAAGACCTTTTATAAAGATGCTCACTGGTTTGACCTTGTGTCACCCCAGGCATAACTTGTGAGGTAAGATAATTTTCTATGCCAAGACACCTATCATCCTAATTATACATAGACTAGTTCAAATATGCAATTATTCCAAGTGGGTAGTTACCCACTCTATTTTCCTGTTTTATTATTGTATCCACATACTTCCTAGGGAATGGCAGGCTAAAAATGTTTTTTAAAAAAGGTCAATGAGTTTTGGTATTGCTTAAAAACTCTTATGGCAAGGCATTAATTGTAAATTTGTGAGTCAGTTGGGGTGGTAAGCAGCAAAATTAGAAAGTCAAATCATGGTAACTATATTTCCCAGTTGGTCACTACTGCTCTTTCAAAACTATCATTTTCTGCTGTGCAAAATAGTTAAACAAAACTAGTTATTTTTTCTAAACAAAGTGACTTGGCCATTTAAGTATTTTCCTCTTCAAAACACAAAAGACAAATTACAGACTTTTTTTGTTCTTGTTTTCTTAGTCAACACCATTAGTTATATAAACTTCAAGAGCAACTTGACATAGAAATAATTCATTTGTTTTAAGACAGAAATTGTTTAATCTATTAGGTATGTACTGGATAGACTTCTCTCAATTGCTGCTTGGATGGATTTGAACCTTAAAATTAATGCTGCATAAGCAATGGATGCAGACAACAGGGGGTGAGGGTGAGGGCAGGACTGGGGGGATGAGGGGACAATGGGGGGATAAGGACACATTTGTAATACCTTAATCAATAAAGGAAAAATAATTAATTAATTAATGTTGCATTAGTAATACAAAAGAATAATGGGAAAACATCTACTTATATTTGAGTATGCTTTGCTAGAAAATATTTTTGTACATATGACTTCATTCAATTCTTATATATCTTTTAAGAGGTAGTCAAAATTACTATTCTCCAACTATCATACTATGTAATTGAGAAGAAATCATTAGATGGTTGCTCTTCAAGCACATTAAAGTTGTTCTAAAACCACACACTTAGGTAAATATTTTCATAAATTTGAAGTTCTAAAATGATAACATAATTGTAGAAACCTCATTTTTACATTTAAAAATATATATTCTGTTGACTTTTTTTCATGGAAAAGCAGATTTGGACCCTCATTTCTATCTCATGTCAGAGAAGTACACATCAAAGCTCAAATAGTGAGCAGAACACCTTATTCATTTATATCAAAAGAAATTCAGGTAACAAAAATCACTTAAATTACTTGTCATACCAACAAAGAGCCTTTTTCCTAGCTATAATTGAAATTCTTAGAATGATTGCATTTAGCACCAACTATTATCCAAATAAGGATTCTCTGGAGTCAGCAATGGGAGAAATTCTTTCATAATCTTTGGTTTTCTTTGTCTATAAAAGTGAAAGAAAAGCTAGATAAGAGAGTTGAGTGTATACATTTGTTATTTCATGGGTATTAACTAGTGTTATTTTGTGTATTACATATTTGGCTATTATGAATAGATAACATTAGATATTATCTTTTGCACTTATGAAATCAAACTATTTGTAATATGAAATCTAAAAATTCCAATACATGGGAATTTTAATATGTATATCCTCTTTGAGAACAAAGAGATGCGAATGAACAGAAATGCATGGAGAGGGAAGAAAGGTCTCTATAGAAAACTGAATAATTTTGATTGGATCATCATGAGAGTTTACTTTGTACTTTGAAAATGAGTGTGTCAATCTTTGGGCTATGACATGAAGGCTTCTGGGGACATCCTACAAATGTCACTCATCAACCTGCTTGGGATTCCTGAGATTCTACTGCTTCCAAATATCATTCCTGCTACTTTGTCAGGTGTAGGATTCTAAGACTCATGGGTGGCAATGCCCTGATCTATTACTAACATAGTCTTTATTGAATTTAGTCATCTTTCCTTTGAGAAAGCTAAGTGAGGAGGTTTGGATAGGATGGAAGTGCAGAGGCAGAGCGCTCTAAATAGTGCTTGGGAATTGGAAAGAAAAACGGACTGTTCTATCTCCACTGAAATTACTTACGCTGTGACTTTGAGCAAGTCACTTGACTTCTCTGAGCCTCAGTTATTAAATTCAGCAAAAATTTATTAAATATCTCCAAAATATGTCTAGAGGAGGACAGGGCATTGGTAGCTGGGGGACTAGAACCATCAGAAAGAAGCAGGAGCTGAATCCAGTGAAACTGCAGGTTTAAGGAAGGGGTGGAAAGACTTCCCTTGCCTACCGGTGATCTCTAAGGAGAAAAGCCCTGTTACCTTCAGCTTACCTTGAAAGCGCTACTATTTTTTGAGAATTTTCAGAACTTTAATTTCCATCAATTATTATTTAATGAGTTCTCAATGTGTGCCTGGTATTGTAATATAGGCATTAATATTGTATAGAGTGGATTTGGTGTTTAATTCCCAACTATCTGCACAATCTATTAGAGTATAATAAAATAATATTTATGTGCATATTAAAATTTGTCCCCTGAGTGTGAAGGTATCAAAAATTATAGTATTTGCTACTCTTTCCATAGACAAGTTAACTAGTCAACCCAGCATGAGTTTGAAGAACAATTAGTAAATAGTAAGTATGGGGTATTTGGAGGAGAATAGCAAGGCCTAGAAAAATATTCCTTGGAATACAGTTAAAAGTTGTTTAATTATAATAATGTATCCCATATTGTTATTATGAAATTGAAGCATGGTAATGATAATACAGTTAACATTTATTTAGGATTTGCTGTATGCTTCTTGTGTGGTGTTAAACTCTCAGAGTCAACCTATTGGTTAGGTCATCTTGCCATTCTAAAGATAAAGACCTGAGCCTGAGCCTGAGCCTGAGAAAGATTAATGGAACACTTATGATCACATTTTGTTTGACATCAAAAGCTATGTAGTCACTCCTATATTTAGTACAGTGCCAAAAAATATTTGAATTCCTTTTCTGCAATTTTGAGTTAGCATATGCAGTATTAATACACAATAATTAAATGTGTGTGTTTTTCCAAATGTGGAAGTGCGAGAGGCAGGTTAGTGAGAATAATTCAAAGGGAAGAATTCTGTGGTTCAAAAATTGACTCTGCCCATTATGAGCTATATGATCTTGGGAAGTTAATAAACTTTCTTGTGCCTCTGTTTCCTCATCTCTGTGTTATTGTGAGAATAAGGACTCAGGAAAATCCCTGTATAACAAAAATAACCTTACTTTTGTTATAGATTTTATTAGGCTATTTCCATGTAAGTACAATTCTGTACTCCTCAAAGGCAGGCATGAATTTTATCTAATACTCTGTCTTAGGGCTTTATTGTTAATGATATAAGAATGCTCCATTACAATCCAGCCCAAAATTCGGTGGCTTATCGAAAAGAACCAAAACTAATGGTTATGTGTTATTCTTGGGTGTGCAGTTCAGCTACAACTAACTCCGCTGGGCTCAGGTCTGGTCCACATTATCCTTATGCTCTTCAGGGTAGGCTTATATCATGATAGTTCACAGTAACACTGGAGAGTGAGAGGAAATATTGGCTATTTCTAAGGCTTTGTGTAACTGTACTTCATAACCACATACCATTAGGCAAAAGGAGCCACATGGTCAACTCCGGTATCTATGCTGTGCCTTCTCCTGTGCTCTGCAATATGGTGTGGCAGGAGGGAGTCAAGTTGTTGACAGCAGTAATTCTGTCAACCACAGGATTTAACATAGGCTTCAAATATGGTGGCTTCTCAGCGAAATTAGTTGATTGATGTGATTGTGAATATCTGACTGACACTTAAATTTATTTTGGAGGTAAGTATGTTTTGTTTTTAAATGTACCTAAATTAATTACATGGAAAATTATATGGCATCCTGAGGATCTTTATGAGGGGGCAAGAAAACTAAAAAGCAAAAATATATCTAGAGCTAATATACAATGAGGAAATTTATCTCAATCTTATGAAAGTGAATCCCTTAAATATAGACTTAATGTCGTAAGGGTCAAAGGAGAACTGTTCATTTCCACTATACTTAAATTTACTCATTATGTCATTTTATGGCATTGTCCACCTGATCTTTGTATAAATGTATGTGCCAAATTTCATAAAACTGGTTTGGTCAAAACCAAACTATTGATACATGTCAATGAGAAAGGTTCAATAATTTCTGTTTTCATATGAACATTCAGTAAGCCATTATATACCATTAGTTAAATTACTCCCTTTAATTTTCACATATTTTCTACCTTAAAAGAATATTTCATGGTAATTATTGATGTATGAGGATTTCCTAAAGTCCTTTTATCTGTTGTTTTCTGGTAACTCTGTGCCTCAATTGGTTCTTTTCCTTTATACTTCTTCTGATGTTAATTTAAAAAAATATTTTATGGCTCTGGCTCATGTGGGTCAGTTGATTAGAGCATCATCCTGTACACCAGAAGTTGGCAGGTTTGATTCCTGGTCAAGGCACGTACCCAGGTTGCAGGTTCAATCCCTAATCCAGAAGAGGCGGCCCATCAATGTTTCTCATATCAATGTTTCCCTCTGTCTCAAAAAAGAAATCAATAAGCATTTTAAAAGAATATTTTATGTAGCATATGTTTGATTCCTTCAATAAGTTATTTTTGAAATTTCTTTTATCTTCTGTGAAACTTTAAAAAGCATAGGAATCAGTCAACATATTTCATATTATTTAGATTTCTCTTTTTCAAATTAAAAAAACACTAGAATTTAATTTACTTAAGAATAAAGAAGAATGTAAGGAGTTTTAAATTGTGTGAGCTGTCAACAAAATCATTGGTTGGCTAACCAACCAGTGTAAACTAATTGATAACACTGTTAGGTAGTTAATTAACTGAATGCAGAATGTATTTCCTTTTTCTAATGAGGGACTGTAGGTCCTTTAGGGACTAATTTTTTCATAACGTTTGATTAGTTTTAAAATTTAAAATAGTTTTATTGGAAGCTCAAAGAACTATAAATGTTTTTGACAAAAATATGTGTGTAATTGTTAGAAAGGTTGTATAAATTAGTCACCATCTTTAAGAGTTGAAACCCTGAAAATGGACTGCTTTCTTATATATGAAGAGCCAAGGACTTATATACAAATATAAAATAAGAGATGTACATATTTGTGTTGTATATGTACAATTTTATGTCATTTGTTTGTTCAAGCACCATGTATTTATTAAGCAACTGCTGTGGCTCAGACCCTGCATTGGTAGCTGTAGGGGTTATAAATATTAAAATATATGATTATTTTCCTTGAGAAATGTAGTAGTAGGTTTAAATTATAGTATTCTGAATTATTAAAGAGGTACAAAGTGCCTCACACATGGGGAGTTTGAGCTGTTTTAAAGGTGAGTAAGATATTGACTAGTGGATGTGAGAGTACTGGTATTCTAGTTAGGGGGCAAAAATAAGCAAATTTTGAAGGTAAAACACAATGGGCAGTAGACTTACTTGCTTGCTTACTTCATGGATTTTTTTTCTGAGAGATTATCCGAAAGAAGCCTGCAGGGATAGGTGGGAACAGCTCATAGAGAGCCTTTCAGTGCAAAAAAATGACTGGACAGTCCTTGGCAGGCAGTGGTGAGCAGGTAATTTCCTTTTCCAGACAGAATTTCAGGGACATTGATTTTAGGATAAGTGGGAAGAGAAAAGTCTTTAAATGGAGGGAACAATGAGAAAGTTATTTTAGTAGCCAAGAGTGAACACTAATAATGTGAATGATGTCGTTGTCCATAGAAAGAATAGGGAAAGAATGATGTCAACTACATCGTTATATGATGGACATGAGAGAGGTAGGAAACCATACTGAGGAGATGGTGGCAAGATTTAATTGGTAAATGTAAACTATTATGGTCATACTGGTTTTCAAAGAGTCTGAATCCTGCCACCTCCCACTCCCTCCCCAGAGTCCTGGGCCTATTTATCACTAGAAATTAAAGGGTTAAATCTCTGCATATGTAGAGAACTCTTGTCCTGCTCTGGGGCTAAGTACTGGTACCTTTCCTCATTCAAATATCTCCCACCTGAGAGATTGGAGGCTGTATTGGGGTTAGAAATAGGAATTTGAGAGGGCAGTGTTTTTGAGAGCAAAGGGATGAGGAGCAATTGTTCATAATACAGCCCTCTGAAGGTGGCAAGTGGTGGCCGAAAACTACTTCAATTCCCAAAGATTGCCCATTTACCACATAATGAGCATGTCCTAGAACAGTGATGGCGAACCTATGACACGCGTGTCAGAGGTGACACGCGAACTCATTTTTTTGGTTGATTTTTCTTTGTTAAATGGCATTTAAATATATAAAATAAATATCAAAAATATAAGTCTTTGTTTTACTATGGTTGCAAATATCAAAAAATTTCTATATGTGACACGGCACCAGAGTTAAGTTAGGGTTTTTCAAAATGCTGACACGCCGAGCTCAAGAGGTTCGCCATCACTGTCCTAGGAGCTGAGAAAATTTTAAGAAGTTAATGACCCCTGATCTCAACTTATTTTCTCACAAATATTACATCTAGATAAGTTTTTAGTTATTTAAATACCTATTTTTATTTGTGGATGTCTAGGACACTTTGACTGTTTAGGTACAGGTAATCATTTTTTTTTAGGAATTTGAAAGGTGAATGAGAAGTGAAATTATAAGTTGTATGGTAAGCAAACAGTAGTTACAACTCTTGAGTGTAGTGTTATTTTTACTGTACTCAAAATAAAATAGTAACTGTCTTAATTATATTCATTATGTAAAAATAGCTTCAATTTTAAGTCAGCAATGAAATTCCTTATGGAAATATCAGAAACTTACAACATTTTCTATGGGAAAAAAAATCTAGGTATTAGTTTTTTTGTGTGTACCTCCAATATTTCATTACAAGATGCTATGAAATTTAATTTTGGTATATCATGAAGTATGAAAAAAACCATAAATATACTATGAAATCTATCTATTCTGTGTAATAATTTCCTCATGACTTCCCTTCCTATACTTTTAAATGTATAAGCACTAAATAAGATGGAGTAATTCATGCTTATTTGGGGGGTAAGTGTCTTTCGGATACTTAGGTATATTAAGTAGGACATTTTGGGGGGTCCAATTATTAGAAAACCCAACCCAAACATGTGAAAGACAAAAAAATCACTATTTATTGGCCCACTTAATTGAAATAGGCCAGTGATTTCCAAAATGTGGTTCTTGAGCCAGCATCCATTGGGGACTTGTTAGAAATGCAAATTCTGAGGCCCCAACCCAGATTTACTGAACCAGAAAGTCTGACTGTGAGGCTCAGCCATCTGCTTTAATAAACCCTCTGGGTTGTTCTGATGCATAGTACTTTCAACAATAAAGATAAATTTAAAAAATTTTGAGCATTAGTGGTCTAGGACTAAATCTTTCTTTAGGTGCAACTTAATTTAGGGCTCAAAGGATTCCACCAGGATATGAATGTGGGCTCTGCTACCCCTGGGATAGTCCCATTTCCAGGTTTCACATGGTGGCCAGTGACAGCTGTAGATACCTGTTAACTCAGCACCCTGCTCAGTGGACAAGAGAAATTATTTCACCTCGAGTGGAGTGTTTAATACCAGACACAAATCGGGATCTGCACAGAGAAATAAAGGGAACTAGAAATGATCATTACAGTGGGTCAATATATACAATATATTTTACTTGTATTCACATCTCTTTTAGACAGAGCGAGAAGTATGTGACTGTGAAGAGGACCAAAGTCAAGGATGAGATATTGGGGAAAAAACAGGAGATTAGGTTAGTGGGATAACAAAGACTAGTTGAGAAGTAGGGAGAAATGGTAAATAATGCAAATATGCAACATTGGTTTCACATTTTAATAGACTTGCAGCTTTCAAACTTCATAAGCTATTTAAATGTCATGTTTAATATTACAAAATAATGATAATTTTAATTATTCATGTTAACTGCTATTCTCTATGGCTATATTACTATTCATTTATTCAATCAATGCATGTTTATTTAGCACTGTAAGGGACATAGGCACACCCAGTATTCCATATTCCACTTAGGTTAGTTTTACACATAAAACATGACTATACTAGATTTTTTTAAATGCTTTCTAAATTGCATCAGTCAAATGGCAAAAAAAATCTAAAAATATATAAAGAACTACCTAAATATGTTCTTAAGGTCAGTATTTTATAATAAAATTCTCTTTATAATATGTCTTTCTAAACTTTGAATTTGTTTTATTGCTGTCAAGTACTCCCAGTGTTTTTAATAACCTACCTTATATTTTGTTACTATATCTGTATTGGGTAAAAATGCCCAGGTTTACCATATTATTTGAGCACATTAAATATTACAAGAGAAATGTACACTTATGCCTCCAAGGCAGGTGTTGTGATCCTGTCGAATCACTCAAGCTAATTTCGAGCCATGTCAGGTCAGTTGCAGGGAGACATTTAAGCAGCACAAGAAATCATATGGAGCCTATTGATAACAGATTGTCCTGTACTGTGACCCAAAATAATTCCAAGCCTGCCATATTACCAACCCTCTTGTTCAAATAGGAGGCCCGTATTGAAGGTTTATAACACCACTAAAAGAAGAAAATTAGGATGATTTTAAAATATGGTTGCAATTATTAAAAATTTGCCACTGAAAATATAAATAAAATTGGCAATCCTATATAATAAAAGCCTAATATGCAAATCAACCAAACGGTGGAACGACCGTTGGAATGACTGGTCGCTACCAGGGGGCAGATGCTCAATGCAAGAGCTGCCCCCAGCCCACAGGCCCCAGGCCAGCCAAGGTGGGAGCTCCCTGATTGTCCCGCCAATCGCCCCACAGATTGGCTCTGATCACCACCCAGGCCTAGGGACCCTACCCATGCGCAAATTTCATGCACCTGGGCTCTAGTTGTAATTATATTTGCAAAAACATTCTTTTAAAATAAATATTGTATGTATAGCTATATTACTTCAGTTCTGTTTTACAAGCTTGGGTGATCATAGGAATTGTGTTTTTCTGTCAGTTTCCTAGGCCCCTATTCTGGAGAAGTGCATTTCATAAGTGTGCCTATTTAACCTGCATCCCAGGTAACTGAATGCTCAGACATAGTATGTTGTCAAATCTCTGGCCTAAAGTAAGGAATTTGTGTACTTTTCAAGTAAATGAATATGGGGAGCTCATATAAATATATCCAACCTTAGCTAACAAATTTCATTTCCTTTACATAGCATTCCCCTCAATATTTCCAGTACCCCAACTGGAACCAAACATAGGGAACACTATGTAAAGTATGTGATTTTCTAACCACTAAGCTGTATACCTGAAACCAATACAAACTTAAAATTGAAAGAAAAAAATTGCATATCTTTACAGTTCATTTAGATCAGAAAGAAGTGTCAACCTTACTGGCTTAAATAACACCTAGGAAGATAGGTGAAGGGTTAATAGGTCTATGTTCAGTGTGAAATTGGCATAGAAGGAGTGCTGAATACAGCCATGCAGAAAGATTGAGGCCAAGGAAGTGGTGGTACTAGAAATACTGGGATTCTGAGGAGAAGATCAAGTGGGTCGAAGTTGGTCATGAAAGAGGGGGTAAAGAGGAGGAAATAGATGGGGGCCCTAGTAAATGGAGATATTGATATTTCCAAAAGGATGTTTAGATTATACATGCCAAACCTTTCAAACCAAAGAGCCAGTGCCCTTGCATTGCCATTTGGGGGAGTGTACAATCCAAATGAGGCTGATGTCAAATGAGTCATTGCTGTTTGTATTAGAAGGCATGGTCTTTCCAGAGCAATCTGCTCATTCTTTATTGTCATTGTAAAGGGAGTTTAGTTTGTAGCTTGACGTATACATTCAACTGAGTCTATATACTTGACTTAAAAAAGTGGATGGCATTCCACAAAGAGCCGGGTTCATTCCTTTACTTGTAAGTAGGTTAAGGACATATGCCTGCTTAGTTTTCCCATGTTCATTGTGAAATAGGGATGCCTTCAGGAAGTGACACTGCAGGAGATTCAAGGTCACAGAGTTTGTAACCAGAAATATTTAAACTGACTCCTAATTCTCCCCTGTGAGAGCTGTGACAGAATGTAAAAATTACTGAACCCGCCAGAGAAGTTTCCTAGTCTATAAACTGAAAACTAGGACCTTTTAATAAAGGTGCTATTTGCCCAGCCTATGCCATGTGTGCCTAGGCATTGTGCCAGGGATCCTATATATCACTCATAGTATTCCCACTACAACTTTTTGAGATAAGCATTATTGTGTTCTGACAATAGCAATAATGATGGATCTTTCTTACAGGATTTTTGTGAGTAACTAATGAGATTAGAAATATTAACTAAAACAAATAAATAAAGATCATGTTCCAAAGTAGGTGTCAAATTCTACTTTTTTTGGAGACATAAACTGTACACAGCTTTGAAGTCGTAGTTTTTCTCCCCAACTCTCACCCATTAAATTTTTATGGAACCCTTTCTCACCTATTAAACACATGACATATAGGAGGTGCTCAATATACTTTAGTTCCCCTTCAATGCTTAGGCATGTGACTTGAAAAGACCAGATGGTGTAATTGAATATATATGGGCTTCGGAGCTAGAAAAATATTGAATAGATAAAATATTGTCTGTCTTGGATTGTCTGGGGCACAATGAACAGCTTATTTCACGTCTTCTAAGTCTATTTCTCACTGGAGGAATGAGAATTATCTTTTAGTGTCTGCCAGGGCTGACCAGCAGGCCCTTAGGGACAGACGAATGTGAAAGAGAGGGCTAAGGGACTGCCTGGCTGAAGGAACCAGACAGCCTTGATTGCCTACCTCGTTAGGCTTTTATTGCAACAGCATTTTGAGATAAAGTTTATCTTTTAGACACAATCAGTAAGGTAAGTAATCTTGGGAGACACATGTGTTTGCAGTGTCCTTTAAGCCAGGACACCCAAAGATTAAGCATAAGGATTCCAGTAAACACCTGGGGTTCTACACATGCACAGCTTTGTTTGGAAAGGTCAAGGAATAGTTAGGGGCACCGCCTTTGGCACTCCCTTAATCGGACTTCCAATAAACAGGGCAGGCCGCCTTCAGCACACTTTCCTTATCTTGGAATGTCCTCCTTACAAACTTTCCAACCAATTCTCCTGTGCTCCCCAACAAGTGTCCTTAAAAAAAGAATGTCAGGTGACCTCTTATAGGGATGGTGAAAAATTAGATTTATATTTTAAATGAAATATCACACTTGAATGACATTGTATAGAATAATTCTTTGTAAATGCAAGTCTATGATATCACATCTGAGGCAAAAAGAAAAAGGTTTGTTTTCCGAAGTGTGAATGCAAATAATGTTAGAATAGCATGTTTTTATGTAACATTGGATAAGATTCATTCTGAGTGAAGGAAATTAATGAACTTTTATTTTATTTCTTTCACACTGCTAGGGATGAGGTCACTGACCTCAAAGGACATTGAAAATACTGATGCATGCTGATAAAATAGATGTCAGTTTGCCTGACTCATTGGTGAAAAAATAGAAACCACTGAGAGGTGGACTAAAGGTCTAGATGTGGGAATTGCTAGCTTTTAGAACAAATGAAAAACAAAATGTTTTCATTTTAGACTTTGTGTCAAGAGGTTACATGCAGTGACGGGAGCATACAATAAGGGTAATTGTTTTTTATTCAAATTAATTAGCACTTTGTTATGGACAGAAAGTTTGGGTCCCCTCCCCTAAATTCACATGTTGAAGCCCTAACCTCAAATATGATGGTATTTGGAGGTCAGGCCCTTGGGAGGTAAATAGGATTAGTATATGAGGTAGTGAGGGTGGAACTCCCATGATGGGATTAGTGCCCTCATCGAAGAGGAAGAGATAAGAGAGCTCTCTCTTTCTCTGCCAGTTAAGAATATGGAGGCAGCTGTTTCTAAGCCAGGAAGTGGGCCCTTCCCAAGAACCAAATCTCCCTCTTGGATTTTTTAGCCTCTAGAACTTTGAGAAATAAATGTCAGTTGTTTAAGCAGTCTATGGTATTTTGCTGCAGCAGCCTGAGCTCAGACACACTTGATGAGCAGCTGCTATGCACAGAGTCCTCATAAACAAAAAGGAACAGTCCAACCCTGCAACCAATGAAGTCAAGAGTGATTAATATAATGTTATAAACAGAGGTATGAGTAATTTGCTGTTCAGGTACAGTGTGAGAAGCCATTAATCAAAGGGAGCTGCCCTTTGAGCTGGGTCCTGGAGAATGAGAGGGATTTGTATCTTTGGGGTGTGATAGCTTGAGAGGGGTAAAAGTTATAAATGAGTCAAGAGAAGAGGCTAAGCTGCAAATAAATGTATTGGCAATATGTGCCAAAGCTAACTAATGTAGGTCAACCCAAATGCAATAGCTCTGGCTCTGTTTATCTCCTTGTTTCAGATTTTAGTTTAACAGATTTGCAGAGAGAGGGAAGAGGGTTTCTTAGTCATTAGAGAAATCGTCACTGAATAATACGTTTTTTTTTCAGTTGATGAGCTGGGAATCCCTTAATGTTCCCAGCATCAGTGTTGCCCAAATGCAAAAGACATTTATTGACATTTAGTAAAGACCTCTAAAATTTCTTCTTCATACTGGCTTCATTGTTAATAAGTGGTAGACCAGCATATTGCATGAGTAAGATCTTTCTAGGTTTCAGGGTGAACCATTTGGCTAAAAAGTCAATAGGAGTGGTTTTTAAAAAAGGTTTTAATGACTCTTTTGCTCTATAATTTGTAAGTGCCAATATCTCCAACTTACAACTATGTAAATTACTGTAAGTTAAATGAGTTTGAATTTTGTCATTAATAAAACTGTCTGGCTCCCTGTCTCTGCTTAAAAGTTGTAAATAAAATGTTCTTGTCTCCTTTGCAGCCACAGTCTCCTCTTCCAGGTCAGCAGATGGCCAAGTTTGTCAGGGCCAACCTCTCTTTCTGACTGGCTCCTTAGGTCAACTTACCTTCCCCATCTCAACAACTTACCTTGTAAAGCTGATAGCTTCCAAATTAAGCCACATTTTGCCTTCTCTGCCTGAGGAAGTTTGTATAAGCAGGTATGAGCTATGCATTTGTATTCACATTTTACATTTGAAGGGATTTTAAGATTATAGACTCGTAGAGGGGCCACGTCTACACTCATCCTAACACCCTTCCCTCTATCATGCTTTGCCATTTCCTTACACCACACATTCCTTGATGATTTTGCATATTTCACCTAGTCTTAAACTGATGAATAAGATGACAGAACCTGAGTCACCAGGATGAACATTTTTTTTTTTTCCTACAGGAGAATCTGGAATGTGGAACTTCTTTTTGAAGTTCAAACTTCAAATATAGGGCTGTATTGGTGGTCACGCTCAGCAGTTACACATTTCGTAGGTGGTTTTGCTATTTTTGGAGAAAAGGGAAGTGGAATAAATGGGGTTGCTTTTAGAGTCCAGAAATCCATTTGGCTCAGTGGAGCTGACACACCTTATTGCAGTTTTTAGGGCCTCTTTGTAATTTACAGTGGATACTAAATTCCTGCTCAGGTTTCCTAGGGCAGCTCCTATTGAGTTAAAAAGGAGCCCAGGGCTGGTAGTTTTGTGTGGAACAGCACCCTGAGGGGGGCGGGGGGGGGTCCAGATTCATTCTTATGGCTCTATTTCCCCTTCTTCCCCCCCTCTAGTCCCCTGTTTCTTTGCCTTCCTTTTCCCAGAATTCCTCAGAGCTTGAAAGGATGAGATTTTATTTTACTTCCCCTTCCTGTGCTCCTGGGATCCATTACGTAAAACACTAGGATTAACTTCACCAGCCTCAGATGTTAATAAATTAAAAGGAATTTAGAAAATCCTCTCTTCACAGAGCCTGGCTCTCATGTAGATTGTCTTGCTGTACAATCCTCTTTTGAATGTCAGAAGCCAAATAATAATCCTAAACTTTCTCATTCCCTTTCACCCTCCAAATTCCAATAGAGAAGCCTCAGGCTGCCTGAGGATAAATGCATTTATGAAGAGAATAATAATTCCTCCAAACAGGCATTTTCTGGGAGTAAGCCCCAAGGATTCTGGGAGTAAATCCTTTGCTAAGCACTTGGTAGATGGTTTATAAAGTTTATTGCACAAATAAATAAATAAACAAATAAATAAATAGGTGATTAGGTGAAAGGGGAGGTGGAATTGACAGTTTTTGTAGAAAGAGCAGATTTCAAATAATCAGAATTTTCAAAACTTGACTCATAAGAGTTGCTATTTAGAGCTAAGAAAACCTCTATTAACTCATAAATAAAGAGTTATTTGAATTCTCTAACTTCTTACCTAGTGAAAATGGAGCTCATGCCTTTTGATCTTTTACCCTGTATCCCAACAATTTGACAAAGAATGATGAATCTAAGGAGCACTGGGGAAACTTTAAGATGGTACCAAGTTTCTCTTTTTGAAAAAAAAAAATTAAGCTATTTCCTATTAATAATTTTAATGTCCCTTATATACTCTTTTAAAAAATATTTTTAATTGAGTTGAGCAGAGGCTGTAAGGCGGCCTTTTGCAGGCCTCCAAGGTGCCTCGTGGGCCCGGGCGGGCACCTGTGATGGGCCCCAGCCATCTAATGAGGACCTGCCACGGAGGGAAGGGACGGGCCTCCGCCGCCAGAAGACTCCTGTTCTGAGGAGTCAGCTGCTGCAGCTCAGTGGCCGTCCTTCTCTCCTCCGCCCTCACGAAAGCAGGGCCCTTGGAAGGCCCTCTGGAGCTGTGAGGGTGCTCTGTGCTTTCTCTGTTGGTGCTCAGAGCTGTGCGATGGGCCGCGGGGTGCTCGGTGGTCTCCCTCCTTCTCCTCCGGCTGAAGAGATATGGGACTGGGGGGGAGGGGGGGGATTGGGGGACTTTCGGATTCCCTCTCTCTGAGGCCCTTTCTTCCGAGTGTTTCCTTCCCCAGGCACCAGCTTCTTGCTCAGAGTCCCTGGCAAGGCTTCTGATGTGCTCGCGTTTGGGCTGGCGACTATCTCGCTGGTCCCCGTCTCACCAGATTGGTTACTGCGAATGGCCCAGCAGCTCTTTATACACTGTCCAGCTTCTAACATGGGGCCAGGCGTACCCAACTTGGTGCCCTGCCCCTGCCCTCATGCCCAGGGCGAGGGGCGGAGTTTGGTGCATCCCTGGGGAGACCCAGGCTCCACTGGCCCTTTGAGGGCAGGATCCAGCTTCCTTTGTGGTGGGAGCTGGGCCATGATGTCCGTTATATTAATCCCATCTTCTAGATGAGGAAACTGAGGAGTAGGAAAATGAAATTAATTTGCATACTCAGGTCAGTAACAGGAAGAGAGGAACCTGGAATTTAAGAAGTTTAGGTCCGGTTTGAGCGTACCTTTCTGAAGAGGGTGAAGAGTGGGAGCCTAGAGAGAGAAATGGATCTGTCTGAAGTCAAACAGCTTAGCCCTAATGATGGCAATAATAGTCCCTGCATCTGGTTGGCCTGCAGAGCAGTATCTGACCTAGGCATCGGTCAGTACTTCTGGAATGAATGACTGAATGGCCATTTGCTCTGATCACTTGAACAGCAGCAGTTGGGCCTGACTCAGATCAGCTTTAGGCACTCCAAGTGTTGTTGTTGTTGTTGTTGTTGTTGTTGTTCTTCTTCTTCTTCTTCTTCTTCTTTTTCTTTTTAATATTTATTGTTGAAAGTATTACATAGGTCCTCCCTTTTCCCCATTAACCTCTTCTAGCCCACTCTCATCCTACCCCCTCCACCCCAACCCTCCTACCCCTACACCCCCACACCAGGCCCTCACCACCCCATTGTCTGTGTCTATGGGTTATGCAAATATGAATACAAGTTCATTGGTTGATCTCTTCCCATCCACCCTCCCCTGTCTTCCCTCTGAGGTTGAACAATCTGTTCATGCTTCTATGTCTCTGGGTCTATTTTTGGTCAACAGATTATTTGGTTCATTAGATTCTACATGACCTCATGTACTCTTTATTATGATTTTCAATGTAGCAATAAATTGTGTTTTGAGAGTCTCTGACTAAAACTTACATTTTTATTTCATTTACATGTGGTCTGGAGTGGTTCTGATCTGTGGGTGCAAAAATGACATTGGAAACCAGCTCCTCTTTGTCCAGGACATGCTTTAACCACACAGCTCTCATCTTGAGTGATGTGTGAGTTTGGCCTTCATCACCTGTTCATTCATTTTCCACATCTGTTCTCCCAGTCACTCGAAGATTTATTCTCTATGCCCTATGGCAAAATATCCTTGTAATTGGGGGATGGAAGCCGGTAGAACATCGATCTCATCTTCTTTCTTTGACACAAGTCCATCTGTCTTGAGGACAATCCCAGCTAAGAGCCTATCTTATTTTTCTTCTTTGGAGACCTTTCAGAATGTCAAGGTTATAGAGAAATTGGCTTTGTGCAAAGTATGTTACCATCTGTTGCTAGTTTCTAATCTCAGATCCATTTAAGAGATTTGCCATGGTTAGATTTATATAGACATTTTAACTAATTGTATTTTATTACACTTACCTAAAAAGTACATATTAGGTTTGTCTTTGCATTATCATTTACCTAACTATTTTATTATGCCATTTTTTTGGGGGGGAGGGGTGTTGGACATAGTGTTTACCTGGCATCTATTGTGATAAGACATTATATATAGCATGTGTCTATTTGGTAATCATAAAATAATAATGAATATGAATAGAGTAAAAAAGCAAGCAGGAGATTTAGATGTTTCTTTTTATTAATGAGAAAATTGAAACCTACAGAGTTTATGTGGCTTCCAGTCAAAGTCTCAAAATTAGCTCATGTTTCAGATGAAATTTGCCTTGAAGTTCTAAATAAACTATAACACTGAAGTTTTGTGACCATTTCTTTCCCCTCAGATTTTGTTTGATTCCTTGATTAATAAGTGATTCTTTTAAAAGTTTTGAAAAGTATTTTCTAGTAAAACTGAAAGAGGCTAAAATATATGACAACACTGTGGTCAAAATATATGAGTATACTCTCTCTCCACACTGGTATTGCTATTTGTATGGGAATTTTCTGGGTACACATTTTTTTTGGGGGGGGGGGATATAAAATACTAACTAGCAGAAGGAAGACTCACTCTTCCTAGAAATGATTTTTGGTACTTCCCAAATCATACTGTATAAAGGGCCTACTTCACATAGGGTGGACCCAGGTTGTGGGGGAGGGGGATGGGTGGAAGAGAATTACAAAGGTCTTCACTTGGAGTGACCAGGGAGATGTGTGGGATTTCACATACCTCTCTGGGGCATGATAAGAATCAATTTTTCCATTTGGGTAGGTAATTTACATAACTTACATAACTGGCATAGCTTATCTTTATCTTGAAACAATGATTCCAGGTAAAAGGAATTCATTGAAATGAAAGTTTATTTCCTACTAGAGACCCGGTGCACAAACCTCATGCACGGGGGGGGGGGGGGGGGGGTTGTCCCTCATCCCAGCCTACACCCTCTCCAATATGGGACCCCTCAGGGGATGTCTGACTGCCAGTTTAGGCCCGATCCCAGGATTTGGGCCTAAACCGGCAGTCAGACATCCCTCTCACAATCCAGGACTGCTGGTTCCTAACCACTCACCTGCCTGCCTGCCTGCCTGCCTGCCTGCCTGATTGCTCCCTAACTGCTCCCCTGCTGGCCTGATTGATGCCTAATTGCTCCCCTGCTGGCACGATTGCCCCCAACTGTCCTCCCCTGCCAGCCTGATCACCCCCAACTGCCCTCCCCTGCCAGCCTGATCACCCCCAACTGCCCTCCCCTGCCGGCCATCTTGTGACAACATGTGAGCAGCCATCTTGTGATGATGTGAGGATGTCACGCGAGGGCGCAAGGGCCACCTAGGCTTTTATTAGTATAGATAGTTTATATTTCATAATCAAGTGGTAAATTTTTAAAGCTTTATTTGTGCTGTGTTGGTTTTCTTAATACTCTAATTTTTCCACTAGCCTATTTCTACAATTTATCTGCAGGTAGATAACCCCTGCTCCAAATCTATATTTCCCAGTCTGTATTACTCCAGAGTTTCTATTTTTTTGCAAAACATTTCTACTTGGATGATTTGCTAATATCTGAAAATGAACATATTAAAGTCAGGGGTCAAAAGGCATTTCTGTTGCAAAACAACAGATAGTACTCAGTATAGAATTTCACACTCTAATCAAATCTCACTTACTCCAAAGGTAGATAAGCTCCCAGCAAAGACCCAGCCTGGGTTGGCAGTCAGGAGACCTGGGCTAGGGTTCCCTCTGCCTGAGGACAGCTCTGTGATCCAGTAAATCATTTAACTTTGGATATTTCAAACTCCCTGCTTGGGAAAGGAGTGGTTTGACCTATGTAATCTCAAAAACCTCTTCAAGCTTAAAAAAACTGGTTGATTTTAATATTTAACAATACTCATAATTGTGCTTGTGTTGCATGATAATCAGGCATGAAGATAAATGGCTCACATGAATGGCTGTAATTAGTTATAATCTACAGAGAACAAATCTATTTTTAAATCTTTCCTCTTCTCATTTGATTGGTTTTTCCAATATCAATAACCAGTATTAATGGCCTTTGCTTTTTCCCTTGAAACCTTGCACCTTTAACCATTACCACCCTCAACTCCCTTCTCTCCATTATTTTCTTATCATTATACTCCTCATGATCGTGATCATACATGGACATATATGTTAAGGACTATTGCATTGAATATTATTCCCACACTGCTGAATTCTCCCTCTTCTGATTTTATGGTAGGTGGTGCTCTCCCGTGTCCTTCATTCTCATTCCATGAAGATATTATGTTGGTACCTTCCTGCCCTATCCTGACAAGGGTGTCCTTAAACACCCAGAGATGGAGGACTTAAGAACAGGACATTGAGGGTTGGAATGTCAAGCATCTACCATGGCCAGGGAACATGGTAGAGAGCAACACCCACAGTGAGAAAAGCTTTGGAGCCTGCCTTCCTATGTCAGAGGGGAAGGAGAGGGAGAGGTGGCCTTACCTAGAATTGAGGCCACTAAAGTAGCCTTCTGGCTTTTTAAGTAAATTTGCTTGACAAACATCATATTCATTATGATAACAAGTGTTAATTGGGCACTACAAATGTGCAAGGCACCATGACAAGTACTTATTATTCTACTCCTCCCTTTATTGCTTTTAGGTAAATGCTTTTGTAATACCTAAATCATAGGTCCAGTTCTAAGGCCTAGAGAGTTTGGGAACCTTAGATTTAGTCACATGGGTAGGAGGTAACAGTGCCAGCTTTAGAAAATAGATGCTTTAGGAATGAGGAAAAGACATTTTCTTTCCCTTTCTCTTACCTCATGGTACTTACTCCTGCTCCCAATATGTATAATTGATATATTGATTTGATTTTTTTTGTTGCGTTGAGCAAGGACACTTAAATAAGGTAGGCATTGAGACTCTGAAAGTTCTGTGTAATTAGATAAACTAGTCAAAAAGTAAATCTGGAAATAAAAGAAAAACTTTGATTGCATGTGGTATATTTTAATTTAAATTGGCTACTTGGAAGTCCCGAACAAAGGTGGTCCGTGTCCTGCGTGGCCTGGTACTTGTCTTCCTGAGCGGAAAGGGCATCATGCCTTCTACTCCCCTGTGACCCTTCAGGTCCCCTTAAGGGCAGTCCCTTTGGAAGAGGACAAGTGGTCTTGAGAAATAACTTGGAAATTGATTCTAATGCTAAGGAGTCCTTGAGAGAAATAGTGTTTGTCTCTTTTTTCTAAGTAGTTCAGTTGAGATATACTTCCCTTTCAGGAAGATACAAAAGTCCTTGCTGTCAGGTTCAAAGATGAATGTTCCCTCTGGAGGGTTTAATTATTTGACAGTTCCAATAGAGTAGTGGGAGATTTGGATGTCAACCTCTGTTTGTGATGTTTTTCCAATAGTAGTATTTGGTTCTGTGGTAGGATTTCAGTCAGTAAGGTTTCAGTTATATGATTTGGTATTTCCTGGTATTTACATCTTAATTTAATATATCTGACCCATCACTTCAATTTTTTATTGCACTTTTCTTTTTCTTTTAATTTGGAACTGAAAAAAAATGTTCTCTCCTTGAGACCTCATATGACTTCCATTGGGAGTGGTCTTCACACTTTCAACTTACATTTCCTTTGAAATGTCACTGGCTAGTCTTAGTTTTTCCATGTAATGATGAGAAGCCTCTCATATAAAGCCTGGCCATTGTATTCCTCTTGCAGATGTGAGCATGTTTGTTTTTTTAACTTCTCAAATAGGATGTGTAGCCAAGACTGTTAAAATAATCTGTAACTATGCCCTGACTGGGTGGCTCAAGTGGTTGGAGCATCATCTTATACACCAAAAAAAGTTGCTGGTTCGATTCCTGGTCAGAGCACATACCTCTGTTTCGGGTTTGATCCCCAATCAGGGCATGTACATGAGGCAACCCATCAGTGTTTCTCTCTCATTCTCTCTCTAAAATAAATAAAAACATATTCTTGAGTAAGGATTAAAAAATAATAATAATCTGTAACAATGTGTTTTAGGGTAGAAATATGCAGCATATTTTTCTATAGATATACATAATACAACCATTTTTCTATAAAGATAGATATTAAAAATCATATGATATCATTTAGTACCTATGAAATACCTTTATAAATTGATTTGCTTCCTTAGGACATTTAGAAAAGGGTGATGTTAGTGTTGGCTTATGTCTAGAGATCAGTAGCAAAGTATTCAGTGTGATTCATTTAGGATTCAAGTAATTTGGATTCATCAAGGCTTTAGGATTTTATAAAATCAAGAGAATTAGTTAAGAAGATGTCCTAGCCAATTTTGCTCAGTGGATAGAGTGTTGGCCTGTGGACTGAAGGGTTCTGGGTTCAATTCCAGTCAAGGGAACCTACCTTGGTTGCAGGCTCCATCCCCGGCTCTGGTCCAGGTGCATGGGGGAGGCAACCAATTGATGTGTCTCTCTCAGATTGATGTTTCTCTCTCTATGTCTTCTCCCCCTCCCTTCCACTCTCTCTAAAAATCAATGGAAAAAATATCCTAGGGTGAGGATTAACAACAACAATAATAAAACCCCAAAAACACACAAAAAAGAAAACATCATTCAATTTAAAAAATATACAGGTGACCTAAATAATTTATTCAGATGTATACTTATATACATGAGTATGATATATGTATAAGTGCTTATTAAATCACCAGTCCTATCTCCTTGAGCCTAGTAGCAGGGATGGCCCGAGATGAGGATTTCACCTTGATTCACAAATGTTCACTTCCATCACAATTTTGCTTTGCATTGTCTGTGTCTTTAACTTTTTTTCTGATAATTTCTTCGCTATCTATTAAAAAACAAAACAAAACGAACAGCTTCATACTCCTTCTGCATTTACCCCATGTCTTTTTATTATGATATGCAGCCTCTACTCATGTAGGAAAGACAGCTATTGCTGGACATTCGCCTTTGGTTCCTACTTTTCTCTCAGCTCTATCAACCCTGATCTCATGTCTCTGTACTTACACTTACACAGAGGTACTTCATTCAAAATGTATTGTACTGATGACACAGATGGCTGCAGTAGTGATTGCTTTACAGTGGAAGGTCACACAGTATTTTATGGTTTTATCTGGAGAAAGAAAGAAGACTGTTGACTAGCACTGAAATATTCTTTTCTCTGTGTTCTTTATGTTCATATTTTCCCTTTAACTTTCATTATAAAATGTCCTGACTCAATTTTGGAACTAGATAAAAGAGAGGAAGAAAAGTTGTCTAGAGTTGCAACTTCTGGTTTGGACGAAAAAGTTCTCAGATTGACTCTGTCCCCTTAATGTGAGTCACATATAAATAAACAGACTTTGGCAATTGAGTTTTCTACTGTAATCAGATGCCCCCATAGGGATTGTTAATGGATGACTCTGGAAAAGGAACCCAAATTTCTATGAGTTTGAGCATTTTTATAACAATATTTGGAGAAAAGAGAAATAAGAGGTGGTTCAAGGCTTGGGTGACTGACTGTGTCTCCTATTTTGCTCCTCAGATGGAACCCTGGGCCTAGAACCCATTCCTGTCTTCTGCTGTTTCAGCTCTCTATCCCCTCCCCCGAATTGCCTCTTAGACTTCCTTCCCCTCAGTTTGGCTTTCCCCAGAGCCACTGACTGATGTAGTATACCTGTCACTGCTCCCTTCCTCAGGCGCCATCTCCTATTGACTCTGTGGCCTACGGGTTTATCCCGCAGACCAATTACACTCACCAAATGTGGTGCACAAGGCATTTTCATTTTATGTGGTCTTTCAGGGTGAAATCATAAAGATAAAGATAGTAAATTCAAAGTGGCCTTGTTTGATTGGTTGTGGTTAGAATAATTTTTGATCATTGCTTGCAAGCTTCAACTAACTAGCATAAAGTCCAGTAAAATGTATCATGAAGTATCTCTTTATAAATTATTTTTTAATAGTTATGAACAAAGTTCATTCCTATTGAATTTTTATATATAGCAGTGAGTTTAATGTAGTTAAATTTCTGCTGACTTATATTGGAAATATAAGTTTCATTCATAAGGATGCAGTGAAAGCATTGCCAAGTTAAAAATGTCATGTCGTCCTCTGTCAGTGAGGCTCATTGTGCTATATTAGTGAATTTGTCTGAATCCTTTCTTCTAGGGAGCTGAATATTCTCTCTGAATATTAAACAACTGGCAAGATTATTCTTCCAAATGACATAAAATTTAAAAAGCATTTACTAATTAATTCTTCCAAAACTCTTAAGAGTAGGGAGAACTCAAGCAGATATACCCATCAAGAAAGGGGACATCCCCTTTTCCAGTGTGGTGTTGTTATTGCAGTATCCCCACAGTTATCATTTATGTGAGTAGTTATAGAAGCAGAAGAGGCATCTTAGTGGGTAACGGCATTTTATATCCTTCAAATAGCTTTCCTCAAACAAATAATAATAAAAACTATACAGCCTCAAGGATTAGTTCCTGGGGAAGCCTGTGTCTAGCAGAAGGGTTTGAATGAACTCCAATATCCCATCTGGAAGTGCCCTGGACTTTTCACGACAAAAATAAAGTTTGGAATCCTACACCGGTGTAAGTCATTCACAATTTATCTAACCTAATTGCTCTGCCTGCTTCCTCGTGACAGTAAAAAAAATAATGAAAAGATATTTTTAAACATCAAAGTGGCATATATTTCAGTGGTTATTACTATGATTATTACCAGGCACCACCTGTTCTGTTTCACGGTGGAGATGGTGCTTGGTTTGATATGGGTTCACCTCTTGGCTCCTGCTGTTTGTTTGATGTCTTCAACTTGTCCTGCCTGGCTTGTGTTGTAGGTTCTGGAATCTGTTCTAATTCAAGTAGCTGAGATACAATTACTCTTCTGGAAGGAAAGAGGGTGAAACAGGGAGGTGGTAGGAAGTTCCCCCCACAATTCCTGGTCTTCCTGGCAGCCCAAACTTCTGGAAACTCCTGAATCACATTCCTCTACTGAGCATTCACAGCAGTGGTTGACCATGATATGGTGAGTTGTCAGCTGTCCCTGTCACCTACTGCTAGTGCTGCCAACTGTACTTGGCCAGCTCGTCCTGTGGTTCTCAGGGTCCTGATGAGGTGTGACAGTGTGGCATGCAGTGCCCTGTCACTCTTCTAATGATTTAGTTTCCTGAAAAAAACCAAGGGAGAACTTTCCCATTGAGAGTCCAGCTGCCTGACATTGATATCCTCATTTGAAACACTGACTGCAGGAGACCGAATTGAAATCATGTGAAAGGACAAATGATCTTAGATGTCCCCTGTCAAGGAAACCACAGTGTTTCAGAGAATCCCAAAATAGCCCTTAGGCTCACTCACCTTAAATTTTCTAGTTGAAAACTCTGTAAGTAGTGTATGACCTTAGACTCTACTCTCCAGGGGAGTTAGTTTCTTTCATAAAATGTATTGTACTTTTCATTGTGTGGTTCCCATGAGGTCAAGATTTTCTCCAAGATCTGTCACATGGATAAGCCTTTAGAACAGTAATAAACGAACTATGGCTTGGGGGTAGGGGCATATGTTGCCTAACCAGTGTCCCGAAGTAGCTCATGATCTAATTTTTGAAATCCCTGATGAAGAAATTGAGGACCAGAGGATCAGATGTAAGCCAGATTTGTTCTGCTTACTCTGCATATATTCCTCCCCGAAAGGACTCCAGTGATTTGCCTGATCAGGAAGGGTTACTGGGACTAGCCCCATTACAGAAGGAATGGATGCGGGCAAAATAGCAAGAATGTGCACTGTTTCCCAAGGAGAAACCTCAATTTAAAGGCCAAATGGACTTCATGAGCATAAGTATACACTTAAAAAAACCCAAACTTGATGATCTTTGAAATACACCATTATATAAGTAAGAAAAACACTTTAAGCTATTAAAGATCCTTAATTTTTATGCAAATTCATATTTTTATTCTTTAATTTAAAAACAATGCATTGTTAAATAAAACACAGGCCAAGAAAACCACACAAAACCATGTATGACATAGTGAGTGATTAGAAGATTGAACACTCAGGCCAAGTAACTGAAATCTGCAGCCATGCCAGAATCCCACCCCAAATCTGACCTCACTCTCTCCCTTCAAAAGTAATCATTGTCGGAGAAACCAAGTTGGCGGCATAGGTAAACACCTGATATTGCTGCCTAGCACAACCACTTCAAAAATACAACTAAAAGACAAAACGGACATCATTCAGAACCACAGGAAGGCTGGCTGAGTGGAAATTCTACAACTAGAAGGAAAGAGAAAAGCACACTGAGACTCAGAGGAGGTGCGGAAGTAAAGTGCAGGCATACGGAGGCGCGCGGAAAGGGCTGGCAACTGAGGACACGGTTGTCTTTTTCAATCTGGAGGGAGACACAAGCTCCCGACAGCCCTGACTCCAGTTCCGGGTGAGTCTCTGGGGACTCAGACTCATACGGGGAGAAACTGGACTGTCTGGCAGTGGGTGGAACTCGAGGGCGGCTTTCTCTCAGAGGTGCTTGCAGTGATTACCATGGGCCACTGAGACCTGGGACCTCTCAGGGCAGGGCTGAGGATCAGCCATAGCAGTTGGCTCTGCCCGGTTGATTCCCTGAGACCCCGCCCCACCCAAGCTGCATGCAGAGGTTTTGCATATGAATGATCTGGCCCTTTGCAATATAAAATTACCTAACAAACTGCAGCTGGGTCAGAGAGACCCAGATCATCCAAAAGAAGGCCCAAGGCCCCACAGCAGACTGCATTGCTTCACAGCTGGGCCTCATCTGGGCACCTCCAAATCCCAAACAAAGAAGAGGAATCTGCAGATCTCTCAATACCTCCTGCTAGGTAGCCTCAGGCAGAGGCTAAATTAGTACCTCCTTAGAGATTCAAGTGCCACTGTACCCAGTGGTCAGAGTGGGACCATCCAGATTACAACTCCTCAGATCCATAAGGGACACACTCAGGGGGCAGACTCAGTGAGCACCAAAGCCTCACTGAAACAAGTCTTGCCCCAGGAGGGTGTCTCCAGCACAGACGTTCTCCCACCGTAGACACAGCTGAATCTCACAGCCAATTGGCCTGGAGGTCAATTCCTCCCAGCGATACCAACTACAATCAAGGCTTAACTACAACAAGACTGTGCACACAGCCTGCAAAGGGGTGCACCAAGAGTGTCCACCTCAGGTAATTGGGGAGGCTGAGCCACTGGGCCCTATAGGACACCTAGCACAGAAAACCACTCTATCAACACAGGAAAGCAGCCAAAATGTGGAGACAAAGAAACAGGTCACAAATGACAGAAATGGAGGAAAGCAAACTACTGGATATAGAATTCAAAACCATGGTTTTAAGGTTTTTCAAGAATTTTCTAGAAACCGGTGATAAATTTAGAAAGACCCTCAATAAGTCTAGTGAGACCCTCAAGGATATGAAAAAGGACCAACTAGAAATTAAGCATACACTGACTGAAATAAAGAATATTATACAGAGATCCAACAGAAGACTAGAGGATCACAAGAATCAAGTCAAAGATTTGAAATACGAAGAAGTAAAAAACACCCAACCAGAAAAGCAAAAAGAAAAAATAATCCAAAAATATGAAGATAGTGTAAGGACCCTCTGGGACAACTTCAAGCGTACCAACATCTGAATTATGGCGGTGCCAGAAGAAGAGAGAGAGCAAGATATTGAAAACCTATTTGAAGAAATAATGACAGAAAACTTCCCCTACTTGGCGAAAGAAATAGACTTACAAGTCCAGGAAGCACAGAGAACCCCAAACAAAAGGAATCCAAAGAGGACCACACCAAGACACATCATAATTAAAATGCCAAGGACAAAAGACAGAGAGAATCCTAAAAGCAGCAAAAGAAAAGCAGTTAGTTACCTACAAGGGAGTGCCTATACAATTGTCAGCTGATTTCTCAACAGAAACTATGCGGGCCAGAAGGGAGTGGCAAGAAATATTCAAAGTGATGAATAGGAAGAACCTACAACCAAGATTACTTTATCCAGCAAAGCTATCATTTAGAATTGAAGGTCAGGTAAAGAGCTTCACAGACAAGAAAAAGCTAAAAGAGTTCAGCACCACCAAACTAGTATTATATGAAATGCTGAAAGGTATTCTTTAAGAAGAGGAAGAAGAAGAAAAAGGTAAAGATAAAAATTATGAACAACAAATACATATCTATCAACAAGTGAATCTAAAAATCAAGTGAATAAAAAAATCTGATGAACAGAATAAACTGGTGATTATAATAGAATCAGGGGCATAGAAAGGGAGTGCACTGACAATTCTCAGGGAGAAAGGGGTATGGGGGTGCGGGAAGAGACTGGACAAAAATCGTACACCTATGGATGAGGACAGTGCGGGGGGGGGGGGGAGTAAGGGCAGAGGGTAGGGTGGGAACCGGGTGGAGGGGAGCTATGGGGGGGGGGGGGGGAGAGGAACAACTGTAATAATCTGAACAATAAAGATTTTTTTTAAAAAAAGGGAAAAAAAGTAATCATTGTTATGGTGCTCAGTTCCTCATTTATTCATTTACTATTCAACAAGCATTTATGAAGGGCCTGGCATACATCAGCCTTTTCTCTTTCATCTCATACATATCGAATGGCATTTTCGATATCTAAGACACAGTTCTAAATAAATTTGAGTCTTCTGGCATAGAAACTTATTCTCAAACCTGCTATATATATGGCTGCTCTGAGTATTTGGGTATAGAGAGGCTGGTTCATATAGTTACTAATTAAATATACTTTTATTGGTAACTTTTAATGTTCGACACCTTATGTTGGCTATTATGAGAGATAAATATGAATAAAACACAATATTTGTTTCTATAATACTTACCCTATAAGGGCAGCAGACATAATGCAAAGGAAATGTTACTGGTAAAAATGTCAGAGAAAGAGAAATGATTTGGGATATTTCTTTTCTCCATTAGCCATTTCCTGGGAGAGAAGAGAATAAGGCAGGATGAATTGGATTGTTCCTCATTCTTTTTCAATTATACCTCTCCATCTGCAGATTACATCCTCTAACATTTCCTTCCTCTAATTTAAATGCAGTGCTCCTGGGAACTTATTTTATATATACCCAATAAAACAGCATTAATCTGATAGTAGTTTGTTCAAACTGGCACAAAATTTGAAGCAAGTGCTATTTTCAACCTTCCAGATGTCTTATTTGGTAAAAGAAATATGGAATAATTGATTTTAAAGTCTCCAGGGTCTTTCTATACTGTGAAATTTAGGGGATGTAAAACTCAGGATTCAGGCAGAAGGATCCAGGACACCAGAAGAAATAAAGTTGTGTGTTTAGCCACTAGCCACTAGCCCATGCATTCTCCCCCTACCCCCCAAATTTGAGACTATTTGTAGTGAGGGTCAGGAGTGAGGCTCTCATCTCTAGGACCACTTCAGACACTATGGGATATAATAGGGGTTCACCAGGTGTCTATTCCCTGAAGGGGTTGCTGCACCTGTGAAGAAATGATGACAAGAATTTGAGCTAATAGTCAAGGATAGAGAGGCTAATTAAATATACTTTTATTGGTAACTTTTAATATTCAATACCTTGTGTTGGAAATTATGAGAAAAATAAATATGAATAAATCATAGTGGAAAAAATGGAATGGAAAATACTGTTTGGAAATAATGAAGGAAAACACATCATGATCCTACTACAGGAAGTGGGATCAAGGAAAGACCTCCAGGTGAGTCAAGAACTCACCCTTTAGCTGGACAGATGCACCTTGTTTGTTCATGGTTAGTGGAGAACATATCTTTGAATATGACACTGACAAGTAGCTTTAAAATTACTTCCAACAGGCCCCCTGGGGGAGTGCGCCTCAAATTCCTTCAAAAGTGAGGAACCATTAGACTGACAGAACTAGTTTCTTTTGGGGGACCTTAGTTCCTGCTGGGAAAAATTCTTACTTAGCCTCAACAGCTAAAACTTCCTTGCAAGCTAACAAGTTAGTCTGATGGTTTCATGGGTGCTGACAGAAGACATGAGATTCTTGGCTTGAGACTGTCCTCTTTTGCTGTTTAAAGTGACTAAATAGGGTCTTTGGACAACAGAGCAATTAATAACTGAACAACAGCACATGATATATGTTGGGGGATAGTCACTGGGAAGAGGAGTATTCAAGTCTGGGTAGCTGTAAATCCTGAATATATTTCTCTAATTTTGGTGGTCATTTTAGTTTAATGTGACCTGGTAATGCAAGTGTTACATGGAAAACTCAGGTTGTAGGTGAAATAATGGCTTTCCCTTTGATCTGTAAAAGATAAAATCAATTTTTAATAAAAGCACTAAAATACCATTAATGAATAAAGTAAATGTCCTGTGCATTTCCTTAAATATCCATGTATTCATCAAGAACAGCAAATGCTATTATGCTTACATCACTAGTGTTTGCAATCAATAATTTCACAAATTCACTTTATATATACAAGACACATCCTGTACATACATTTTATGTGAAAAGAGAGTAGTCTTAAAATAAATACCAAAATAAGAAGCATTGCATGAGCATTCTACCTTAGCCAGAATTTTTTTTTGTACCTATTTTGGGGGAAAGTAATTTAAAGAAGCCAAAATAGTACATGGCAAATGATAGCTGGCTAGCTGACTCATTGCTTTAACTTGCTTTGGTAGCTGCTGCTTCTTTCTCATCTATGTTTAAAGGGAAAATATACCTAGCAAATTTCTCTAATGTGCATTGCACTATACTTGAAGAAAATGACATCTTCACAAAATGCCAAAGAAAAAAGCAGCATGGTGCAGCCTTTTTGTACAATTAGGGATAATTCTACCTAAGTGGAAGAAGGTGAGGGCAAAATAGAATGTTCAGCAGGTAATCTCTCCAGGAAGTGGTTAATACTGAGACATTCTGGGTTTCCACGCTGTGCTTTAAGCTGTTACCAACTCTCAAGCTTGCCTACTTATTTGTTATAAACATTTAAATCTGAGACCTTCACAAAAGGCCAAAATTAACAGTGAGTGTATTCACACTAAGAAAATGAATTTGAATTAGATTTTTCTACTGCTAGATGGGTTGTCAGTAGAATTGTCTAAAAGGATATTTGTGCTTATCTCCAAGTTGTTTGGCTTTGACAACCAAGAATATGAAGATAGCTATCGTAGGAATGTGCACACACATGGCTTTTCTTAAACCAATTTCCCGAACACTTTTTAAGAGCCTACTATGTACTGGATGTGTAGGTGTTTAAAGAGCTCCTAGTCTAGCAAAGGATATAAATAAGTGGATAAATATTTATTATGCCACGTGATGAAATATTTGAGGGAAAGGTGTTCTTTGTGCCCTGGGAACCCTATGTAGGTTGTGGCTAGCTCTGCCTAGAGGATTTAGGAAATAATAATAGCTAAAATAATGAATATTTTAAAGATAATATTTTTATAATATTCATAATTCAATTTAACCTTTATTTGGTGCTTTATTGTATGTAGGGCATGGTATTTGATGCATGGAAGACACTAGTGACAAAACAAAACTGTGTCTAGAACATAAAGGATCTGAGACTTTTACCCTCCTTGTATGCTAACAAGTTAGTCTCGCAATTTGATGGGTGCTGACAGGAGACATGAGATTCTTGGGTCAGAGACTAAGCACTTTACTTAGCATTCATGTCACAGCAGGCAGCATAAATTTCACATTCATGTAAGTTTTTCTTGCTCTACAAATCATATGGGGAATTGCAGTGTGGGTCCAGGTGGATGCTGTGTATACAAGTATGAATTCATATTTTCTACTTCTTGAGTAAATCTTAATAATTTATATTTCATCTCAAAATTACTTGTTAACATTAAATTTTTAAAATTGTATTACCACTTAATTACTATGCAGCTCTTTATTATTAGTGAAAATGTTTTAATTTTTACTTACTTTTTATTTTCAACAGTAATTTTATTATTTCATATGACCTTAGCTTTTTTTCTTCATAAATGTCTGAGTTTTGCCTTTCCTTTGGTTAGATTTTAAAGAACACCCTATTGAACTTATTGATCAATTTTACTAATTTTAATCAATTTTTTCTTTATATTTATATTTTCTTCTTCTGTCTTTACTAAAACTTGTGTTATTCTTTTTGTTACTTTTTAAATTTAGAACTTAATTTTTTCCATTCTTTTGCTTTTAATTCATAATCATTTAACACCATGGATCTAATTGTATACTGATTTGTTACAAGAGATGCATGAAATATCTGGCAGACATTTATGTATCCAAACAGATAAATTTAAAGCTTTGAGTTCTTAGAATAGCATTTCTAACCTGCCTTTGCCCTGAGGAGTAGGCTTTTGTGATCAAGTCTGCTTAATCACAAATGACCTCCTTCTTTGCCCAAAAAGGTCATTCTCAGTAAAAGATGATAAAAAAGAATAAATTGAAAATATTATTGTATAAAATATTCTTATTCTTATATTTTCTCTTAAACACAACAAATAGATCATTCTTATAAAATGGAATACAGATATATATATATACTAGAGGCCTGGTGCACAAAAATTTGTGCACTCGGCGCGGGGGGCGGGGGTGGTCCCCCAGCCCGGCCTGTGCCCTCTCACAGTCTGGGACCCCTCGGGAGATAACGACCTGCTGGCTTAGGCCTGCTCCCGGGTGGCAGAGGGCAGGCCCAATCCCTAAGTGCAGCTCCTGGTCAGGCTCAGAGCAGGGCCGATAGGGGAGTTGGGGCACCGCACCCTGTCACACACAGAGCAGGGCCGATCAGGGGGTTGGTGCGCTGCACCCTGTCACACACAGAGCCACAGGGCAATCGGGGGATTGGGGAACTCCCCCCCATCAGGCACAGAGCAGGGCTGATCAGGGGGTTTGGGCGCTGCCCCCTGTCAGGCTGATCCCATTGCCGGGAGCCTCGCTGCTCCGCTGATCTCAGTGCCGGGAGGCATATTACCCTTTTACTATATAGGATAGAGGCCTGGTGCATGGGTAGGGGCTGGCTGGTTTGCCCTGAAGGGTGTCCTGGATCAGGGTGGGGGTCCCCACTGGGGTGCCTGGCCAGGCTGGCTGAGGGGCTGAGGGCTGTTTTCCCTCTGGCAGTTGACTAAAAGCTCCCAACCGCTCCTTGTTTTCTTTTTTTTTTTATTCTGGGCCAGCTTTAGCTCTGAGGCTTCGCTGCTGAAAACATGGATACAATGTTGTGGTCCGGGGCTGACTGAAAGCCTGTTTTGTTTAGCTTCTTATTTGCAACATAGTAATAGTTGCTTAGAGTTGCAGTTGAGAGTCTGGCAAGTGAGGCGGGGAACGTTGGAGTCTGCAGTTCCTGGAGGAAGCAAGCCTCCCTGCTCGCTTCAGTGCAGGGCTGCCGGCCGCCATCTTGGCTGACAGTTAATTTGCATAAGGATACGCTGATTAGCCAATGGGAAGGGTAGCGGTCGTACGCCAATTACCATGTTTCTCTTTTATTAGTGTAGATATATATATATATATATATATATATATATATATATCCCAAAATTCACACAAGAAATAATTTTGATAGGAAACACAGGTTTATAATTAAAAATTGTAAAATTTTTATTGACTCATAAAGTATACAGTATAGGGTTATGTATGGAATATCACATCAGGTAAATGGCCTCCATGGCTTTGCTGGCACATATGCAAAGCTGTGGTCTTCATTGGCCTTCATTGTCCCTGCTCCTGGGCCATAATTGGTACGTGGTAATGCTTATCAAATTGAAGGGATTGACATCAAAGGGCAACAGATGGTAGAATCTGATTCAATAAACCAAGTAAAATTAGGCTTTGATTTTTTGTTGTTGTTGTTGTTAATGCTCACGCAAAATTCAAATCTTGCGTGAATTTTGGGACACCCTATATCTACACTAATAAAAGACAAAGATGCTAATTGACCATACCTTGCTATTCCCACGAGCCAATCAGAGTGATTTTATGCAAATTGACCCAACCAAGATGGCAGTTAATTTGCATATACCAGCTGGGATCGAAGACTGAAGACAACGTAGAAGGAAGCCAAACTGCAGAAGGGAGCAAAGTAGAGGCGGTGGAGACAGGAACGGAGTCAAGGCGGCGGAAGCGGGAGGCGGGAGGTGGGTGGCAGCAGGGAGACAGAATAGGCCCTTGACATCAGGGAGGGGCGGGACCTGAGCACTTGGCGCAGAGGGATAGGACAGGCTCCATGGGAGGGAACAGAGCGGAGCTGCGCTCACACTCAGCCTCAGACTTCAGTTTCCTGGTGTGTCAGGTGGCCCTCCCCGCCTTCACCGGGTTGCAAGGTTCAGCTCAAAAGACTGAGAGCCTCCAGGGTGGTTGGGAAGGCAGTTGGAGTGAGGCCGGTGGGCGAGCAGATTGGCCGGAGGTGGGGCAGCAGTGCTCCCGGATTGGCTGGATTCGACAGGGCGGGGCCAACCTTTGAGAGGTGCGAGGGGGAGTGTAAGGGAGTGTGCACTCACGTGTGCCACTGGCCTGCCGGCTTTACTCTTGCACGGCGACTGTGGTGGCAGCGGCGGTTACTACCCGAGCCCAGACGGAGCAGAGGTCGGTGGAGCAGAAGGACATCCCGGCATCCCGATACCAGATGGCGTGGCCCACGGGTCATAGCCAAAGGGGGGGGCCCCGAGAATGGCTCCACAATGGGGCTGCTGCCTACAGGCATCCTCCAAGTGGGTGAACGCCAGGCCCAGGGAAGGTGAGAACCTGGCATCTGGTAGGGAGCAAGTGGCGGCAGCGTCCATGGAGCATGCGAGGTGTCGGGGGAGGTGGACATGGCCCTGATGGCAGGATAGACCTAGGGGACCCTACATGCGCATGATTTAATTGTGCGCTGGGCCTCTAGTAATCTAATAAAAGAGAAACATGCAAATTGACCACACCTCTGCTACACTCAAGCCATGCCCACTAGCCAATCAGAGCAATTATATGCAAATTAACCCAACCAAGATGGAGGCCGGCAGCCATGGAGCTGGAGCAAGCAGGAAGCTTGGTTGCCCCAGCGATGGAGGAAGCCAAGCTTCCCGCCTGACCGGCTGTGGCCTCCACTCAAGGCAACAAAGTTTCAATTATAGAAGATAAATAAATCCCAGATACCTGCTTCCAGCCAACCTCCACTGGGAGCTTGGGTGGCTGGGGGCTGTAGCCAGCCTTCAAATAGACATCAGCCCCTCACCCAGGCTGGCCACACCTTCATGGGCTGAGGGTCCCCGCTGGGGGGCTTGGCCAGCCTGCAAACAGCCATCAGCCACTCACCCAGGCTGGCCACACCCTCATGGGGTGAGGGTCCCTGCTGGGGGGATTGGCCAGCCTGCAAACAGCCATCAACCCCTTACCCAGGCTGGCCAGGCACCCCAGTGGGATCCCCACCCTGATCCGGGACACCCTTCAGGGCAAACCAGCTGGCCCTCACCCATGCACCAGGCCTCTATCCTCCTATATAATAAAAGGGTAATATGCAAATTGACCCTAACAGCGGAATGACTGGGAATGACTGGTCACTATGACACACACTGACCACCAGGGGACAGATACTCAATGCAGGAGCTGCCCCCTGGTGGTTAGTGCGCTCCCACAGGGGGAGCTCTGCTCAGCCACAAGCCAGGCTGACGGCTGCCAGCACTGTGGTGGTAGTGGCAGCACTAAGGATGTCCAACTACAGCTTAGGCCTGCTCCCCGCTGGCAAGTGGACATCCTCCGAGGGCTCCAAGGCTGCCAGAGGGATGTCTGACTGCCAGTTTATGCCCGGTCCCCCGGGGAGCGGTCCTAAGCCAGCAGGTGGACATCCCCTGAGGGGTCCCAGACTGCAAGAGGGCACAGGCCGGACTGAGGGACCCCTCCAAGTGCACAAATTTTTGTGCACTGGGCCTCTAGTATATATATATGCCTAAGCTACCACCAGGGGGTAGACATTCAATGCACAGGCATGGAAACATGTAACAGACTGATGAATCTCAGACATGGAACAGACTGATGAAACATGGAATAGACTGATGAATCTGGGTTTGTGCACCCGTGGGGTCCCTCAGCCTGGTCTGTGGGGTTTGGGCTGAAATTGGCAATCTGACATCCCCCAAGGGGTAAAAAGAAAAAAGTGAGAGATTCCCCTCCACCACCACCATTGTGTCCTGAGACTCACAGAAGTAACCATATTCTTAATTCCCTATTAACCATCTGTGATACCAACAAAGGATCTGATCTCAGGGCTTTCTCTGGGCCTGAAGAACCATCAGTAGCTGACTTTACCACCCTCTTCCTGCATGCTAGCACTCACAGAAGCAATTATACCACTGCTTTACCCAACTACTACACAGATGGACAAGTCAATTTGGGGTGACAGATTTTCATTTCTTCAGAAACTATTAAACAGACAGAAAAGAAATCGGACTTGCTGGGACTAGGTCACTAGAATTGAAAGTTGTTTTGGCAGCAGAGCACCAGCGTCTGAGTTTCCTTTTTGGCTGCGTGTCACCCCCAGGATGACAGTGCAGTAGTGACATGAGAGAGCTCTATTACCAAGAGGCTCAGCTACTTCTGAAGAGGTAGGTTTTCCTGCCAAGTGAATATTCTTTTGATGATGAACCTACTGCAATATGTTCAATAAGGGACTAACCTAGGGACATTTGAGAATATTTCTGATGTGCTAACATGTGATAATGCACTGCTGAGCTAAACAAAGCCATTCCTGATGTGTTGAGTTTTACTCCTTGGTTTGATTCAGGACAAAATACCAGGAGGCATATCTTTCTGCTTTTTTATAGCTTCTGTGACATTGAAGAGAGAAGAAATGTTAAATGTGTTTTATTGTTAAAGACAAAAGTAAAATATGTCAACTACAATGTCATATTTCCTTCATTTTTTTTAAATCCTGGGATAAATTTCTAGAGTCATGTGTAAGAATAGCAATGAGGTTTTGGTGACTGGCAATTTTTCCATAGCAACCGAGAAAGACCACAGGCAGCAGGATATTGGAACATGTGGAAGATGTGCCAAATATTCAGGGTGAAGTAGCAGGAATATATTTAAAGAGTAATCCCTCTCCATGCCCCAGTTGTCTTCCCACATGATGTACCACATAATAACCTGTTTTTTTCTAACCTCATGACATCGTTAGGAAGGCATTGGTTTCTCATCCATCAGTTGTGAAATCATAGTTATCTGGTGGGGTTGTTTGTTTTGTTTTGTTTTGTTTTCTGCTTTTCTCACTGGAAGTTCTTTCATGGAAGAAGGATGGCCTGTTCTATTATCTGCTTTAACATAACACCAAGGATAGTGTTTGGCATAGAGTGAGCACCCTATTAAATACTTGTTGAACAAATATTTTTATTTTATTTTTATGATTGTATTGAACAAATAAACTATGTTTTCCTTATTCGTCACCCCACTTCAATTAACACCTATTTTCTAGTACATATGCTTTTAAATTTTTTTCATCGGATAAAAAAATGTAACAATTTTTCAATATTTTTAATATATAGAAAAAATGTGAGGCAGGAAATGCATAATTTCATCTACCTTTGGAAACCATTAGCTATTTACATACTTCTTTATAGGAATCTTTATATATCCTATGTAATAAAAGCCTAATATGCTAAGTGTCTGGTTGTCCAGTCTTCTATTCAACCAATCAAAACATAATATGCTAATGATATGTTAAGACTGCACAATCTCTCACTGTGACATGCACTGACCACCAGGGGGCAGATGCTCCAACTGGTAGGTTAGCTTGCTGCTGGGGTCCAGCTGATCGGGACTGAGTGAGACAGGCCATACATGCCCTGGAGCCCTCCCACGGTCCCTCCCCAGCTGGCCAACCTCCCACGTCCCTCCCCGGTCTGGATTGTGTACTGGTAAGGTCCCTCTGCCTGACCTGCACCCTCTCACAATCTGGGCTGAGGGACACCACCCCCCCCCCCAAGTGTACAAATTTTGTGCACTGGGGCTCTAGTGTTGTTATATAGTTTTCTATTAACTATAGCATCATTTCTATAGTCAACTCAAGCTAGTGTTTCCAGGAGAAATAGATATAACAAGCTCATTGGCATAACCAAGCCTTTGTAAATAACTTTCCATTAATTCTATTATCTTTCCCATATCTTCTTATAAAACTGAGGTCCCCTGTGAGGTATTGCTTGCAAGGGAGTCTGAGAAATATAGTTCTTATCCCATGAAACTCAACCAGCCAGTTCATTTTCTTTGTAGCATTTCTGACAGTCTGTAATTCCTCATCTGTGCCTCTTGGCTCTCTGTTCCACTTGAATGTAAGCTCTATGAGGGCAGAAGCTTTGTTTCACTTACTATTATACTCATAGTACCTAGTGCTTTGTCAGGCTTTACATATTTTTATACAAATTTGTTATGTAATAGACTCACCTAAAGTTGTATCTTCAGTTTATTTTCAATTTGCCAACATAAGAACTGCATTGATGAACATCTTTGCACAAAATACTTTGTCTACATTTCTGATAATTTCCTTGGATCGATTAATAGAATAGGAGCTATTGGATGCTCAGGACTGGAACAGCTCACATTTTCCAAATTGCTTTATAAGAATACTGTTCCAGTTCACTTTCCTGCCAGCAATATGTGAGAACTTCCATCTTATCACATCACCACTGGAGCTGAATATTTTTGTGTTTAAACCTTTACTAATCTTTTCCCTCTGAAATGTAGAGGTGTATTTTTTAAAATAACTATCAAGTTTTTGTATATTATGAATATTTATTCTGGTCATATTTTTTGAAGTACAATTTACACTATTGTGTTCTATGCTAGAAGTATTCAACATCTATGTAGTCAAACCAATTTGGTTCTTTCCTTTATAATTTCTTTCATTGTTAAAAAAGCTTTCATTCAGAGACCAGATGAATATTCTATTTTAAATTCTTTGATGTATTCATATTTAGATTTTGGGGATAATTTCTTTATCTAATTTATTTTCACAATTTATCTTTTAAGAGCTTTTTAAATTGTCTTTATCAAGTTTGAAACTGGATCATAATAGTAGGTAATACAAAACATGGCTCAGAAACTAAACATAAATCACAGACAATAAAGAAAGACCATAAAATTGAAGTGTTTATAGCTTATATATTTCTCTATTCTTGTACCAGTATTAAGCAACTCTGAAAATCACAACCATACATCCCTCATTTTAACTATATTCACAAATATAAATTAACATTATGTTCTTGTTCTAAATGGAATGATGACATCAAGTCTGGTTTGCAGAATGTTGTGATTGTTTTTATATTAATTGTTATTGGATGGTCTGATTATTAGATGGTAAGTTTTGTACATTGACCTCATTGTAGTTTTGAAACTGCTCACAGTTCTCCCCCCATAAGCAACAGGGGAAGAAATTTGATTTTGGCAATGCAGGAAGCCAGTCACCCTGTATCTGACTCTAGAGTAGAGAAAATAACATGCACTCTGTAATTCCTTTAAGGTGCTATCAGCTGAAGCCCTTAAGACCAATATCTTTGACAAGCACTCTTCTCAAATCTTCTGTTGCTAATTGCAGGTCAACATAAACATAGCCAATGTTTTATAACTGTGATTAGTTACTGCAATAATTAAATTTAGCAGTGTGCCCTCCTAGACATAGATTATGAAGTGACCTTGAAAGAACAAAGAATATTATACAAATTAAATCTGCCATATGCTGATTTCTTAGTTTTCCTCCTTTACTGGCTTTTTATTTTGAATAGTCCTTCTCTTATACTCTATTTGGAAACAAAACAAAACAAAACAAAAACAAGTTAGAATGGGAGGTGATATTAATTTGCAGAAACTAAGGGTTTACCTCTTTAGTCAGTATAAGTGAGTACTGTGAAAGGAAATTTAGAACTGAGTGTAAAGGAATAGTGATTGAATATAAAGTAGTATGGAGACACACCCTAAGGGGACCCCAGTGAGTCACCTCCTTGTATAATCTATTCCCTTTGAGTGGAACCTGGGAGTTGCCTATCATCAACAGAATATAGCCTAAGGGAGGAATTGTCACTACAATGATCATGATAGTTTATATGGCAAAGGAGAAAGATATTGCAGATGTATTTGTCCCTAGTGTGCTGTCTTGAGCTCATCAAAAGGAAGATTATACTAAGTAGAACTGACCTTATCAAATCCTATATAATAGAAGAGTAATATGCTGTATCCAGTCGTCCAGTTGGCCATTCAACCAATCAAAGCGTAATATGCTGATGATATGCTAAGGCCGTTCAACTGCTCGTTATGATGTGCATTGACCACCAGAGGGAAGACAGTCGACTGGTCGACCAGTTGCTATAATGTGCACTGACCACGACGGGGTAGATGCTCCGAATGGTAGGTTAGCTTGCTGCTGGGGTCTGGCTGATTGGGACTGAGTGAGACAGGCTGGACATGCACTGGAGCCCTCCCACGGTCCCTCCCTGGCTGGGCAACCTCCCATATCCCTCCCCAGCCCCAGTCGTGCACCAGTAGGGTCCCTCGGACTGGCCTGTGCCCTCATGCAATCTGGGACCTCTTGGGGGATGTTGGAGAGCTGGTTTTGGCCTGATGGTGGAATGACCAGTCGCTATGACACACACTGACTACCAGGGGGCAGACGCTCAATGCAGGAGCTGCCCCTGGTGGTCAGTGTGCTCCCACGGGAGAGCGCTCTCAGCCAGAAGCCGGGGTCACAGCTGGTGAGTGCAGTGGCAGTGGCAGGATCCTCTCCTGCCTCTACGGCAGCACTAAGAATGTCCAACTGACAGCTTAGGGGGAGCGGGCCTAAGCCGTCAGTCAAACATCCCCCAAGGGTTCCCAGATTGCAAGAGGGTGCAGGCTGGGCTGAGACACCCCACCCTCCCCGCCCCCCACCCCAGCCAAGGGCATGAATTTCATTCACCAGGCCTCTAGTGAGTATTATAAAGGAAGGGTCAGGCTTTCCTTGAAGTTAGAGATTCAAAGCAGCAGTGCTCTTTCCCTCCTTCACTGGCTTTGAAGGAAAAGGTGTCATCAACCCTGCAGTCACTAGGAAATGAAGTTCACTAACAATCTGAGCAGACTCGCAGGTGGAGCCTCCCTATTTGAGCTGCCAGTTGAGAATGCAGCCCAACATATACCTTCACACCAGCCTTCTGAAACTCATCAGCTTGTTCAGACTTTTGACCTACAGAGACTGAGATAATAAAGGGAATAAAGGGGTGTAGTTTTAAGGCTCTCAGCTTGTGGTAATTTGTTGTGTTGTAACAGAAAACTGAAACAAAAAGTTTCCTTTAGGGCATCAGCTAAAGGAGGGAGAGTTTCTTCTCTCAGACCAAAATGTGAAATTCCTCTCTCTGTTTGTAGCTTAATTTGAATGTTGCCATTCTAATTTGAAATTATGTCCATGCTGAAGAACTGGTCGTACTCTTTCTATTTCTTTCTTTTTAGACTATTTTATTAAGGGATGTTGATAAAACTGCCAAAGGAAATATTCTTGAAATAATACTTCCTCTAATAGTATCACTTATTCCCGTGAATTTTGATTTTCCCTACAATTGTACTACTCTTCTAATCTTGTCTATTTTCAGTTAAGTCATTTTACTTTTAAATTCAAGTGGACACTCCTTTTCCATTTGCCATTGTGTTTGATTTCCTGATCTCTTCTTCCCCATGCCATTTGAACCTTGTCTTTGCTGGGTGATTCTGCATTTCCCCCTTAGTTCTACAGGGTCAGGGTGCTCTTTTCATTTTCATTCTGGGTCCATTCTTGACCCTCCATGCCAGTCAGCACCCAATAAATTTCTGTCTCAAATTTTCCTCCTTTAAGATTTACCTCCACTGAAGAATTTCCATTTTCTGCTTGACAAGAAATTTGGAAATATGGAGTTTAGGCCTATTTGTAAGATTTATGTTTATTTTCCTTGAGAAAAAGTGAACAAATTGGTATGCAACTTTGGATGAGTGTGAGGTTTTCATCATCATTAGATATGAATCACATATAAGCATTTTACCTGAGCTCTAAAATTGTGGGACTACTATTCAAAGGCTGCTAGTGAACATGAAGACCACTCCCCATGGATGTATGACCCCTTAAGAGCCAAACGTGTTGCAGGAAAAAATGGTTATTGCAGGACATCTGCTATAGGCTGAGTGTTTATGCCCCCCAATATTCACATGGTAAAATCTTAATCTCCAATGTATTTGGGGGTTGGGCTTTTGGGAGGTGATCAAATTATGAAGGTGGAACCTCATGAATGGGATTAGTGTTGGCATAGAGCAAATTTGCTCCTTCTGCCACCTGAGGACATAATGAGAAGACAGCCATTTATGAACCAGGAAGTGGACCCTTACCAAACACTAAATCTGCTGGCACCTTGATCTTGGACTTTCCAACTTCCAGAAGTGTAAGAAATACATTTTTATTGTTCATAAGCCACCACAGTCTGTGGTGTTCTGCTATAGCAGCCTGAAAAGACTGTGACAACCCCTTTTCTGCTCTGAGGTTTATGGATTCTCAGCTATGACTGATTACCTTCCCTTAAGCTTATCTATGTGCCAAGGTCTCCCTCAGTTCCTGTATCTGTGCCTCATTCTCTCTGAAGCTGGATTCAGAAATGTTATAACAGAAGATACTGTAAGGATTTCTTGGGTGTTTTCTACACCAGGATATAGCAGCGGCTTGGTGTCCTGCCCATTTGTGTGGCAGGAAATACTTTTATTTGTTCTGGTGAACTCATTTGTCTGGGATTTATTCCCTCACTAAAAAATTTTGCATTATTTTACTGAGGAAACACGTAGTGAATAATGATGTTTTCCAGCGAGTGTGCAAAGGGTTATCGAGGGTATAAAGATGGCCCTCTGAGAGGTGACAAATGTATAATATACTGGGAAGGTGACACATATGTGGTGGGTGCACATCTGGCACAAGGTTGGTACATGGTAAGACTAAATCTTTTGGGTAAATTTCTGGCTATGGAGCTTGGGGATTCTTATGCAAACTAAAGTTTAAGAACATTATTACCTGGTGGCAAAATAATGTCATTGTTCATAAAATACCACAAATTTTCCCATTTCTTATTATGTCATTAAGATAATATAATTTCAAAAGAGAAATCAAAATACTCTTCAAAATTGTTTTCATTAATCAAAATTAGCTTTTGGGTTAAGGCTAGAATTCCTATGCCTTTATGGTTCTCTTGTACTTGTAAGTCTAAATCTTTTAATATGTTTTTTCATAATCATACTTCTGATTAATGGAGAACCATTGACCCCGTGAAATCAAGTTCTGAAATTGACCTACAAGTAATGAATTTTTAATAAGGATGTATTATTCACATCTGAAGTAATTATTTTGGGCTAATAATATTTTAGATTGCAATGATCTTGGAAAATATCTCACAAGCAATACTTCCTGATCTCAAAGCATAACTTAATAATGAATGATGTATAGCTACTTCTATTTTTCTGTGATAACTGGGAATGAGGTACTTGTCCTGAGCATATACAGATGTATATATGTAGCATTCATTTATCCATTGTTTGAATGTAATTATATTAACTACATTTATAGAATACTTTCTGCAGTATTAACTACTGCTTTGTATCATGAGACTCAAAACATTTATAATGTTTAACATGTTGTGTTTTCATGTGATGATATGTAAATGAGGACACATTCTGAAATTAGAAGCAAAATGGCCTACATCTAAATATTCCATCCTACATATCACCATCCTTTTGCATTGTATGAAGAAGTGTGTTGATTAGTTTATACAAACTTAGCAAGTAAATATACATTTATTTCTGGATTGAAGATAAAGGGAAACATGCATCTATAAGTGGTCAAATCATTGAAATGACCATGACATAAAATCCTCCAGTGAATAAATACCTTCCTTGGAAGAAACTGTCACTTTTAGCACATTAACTCTTCCAGGTCATAACGATGCTATACATCTAATTTTTTTTTAGTTAGGAATTATTTTTAGGAATTAATTTTCTAAAGTCTTTCATTCATATTTTGGATGTCATGTGTCTAGTGAGAGATAAATGTTTATGTGATGATAAACTAAAAACAAAATAATTATATCTATTAATATTATGAATTTTCCATTTTTCCCTGCAGCTGTTGTCAAAATCACTGGCATTTTATATGACAGTCTAACTTTGAGTTTGAAACAACCACCAAATGTTATGTTAAAACCTGTAGACATGTGAGCGTGGTATGTGCACACCCTCACTGATCTGAACTTGGGTCAGACTTCAGTTCCTTCCAACCCTCTTTGCTCCTGAGGCCCTAGACCAGGTGAATCTGGGTAGTACTAACAAGCACTTTAATATTGGCCACCAGAGGGCTCCCATATTCCTTCCATCTAAGTAAAAAACACATAGTGCAATTAACATAAAGTTCACTAAATAGAAAGTATGTACGGATTTATAATATAGTTATCTATAAGGGGAAATATTCCAAATCCACTGTGTTCTTCTTACACAAAATACTTTCAGTGGACACACTAGAAACTAAACACGTCTATTAAAACAAAGTGATTAAGTTGTGCAGTTGATTTTGCTTTTGTTTCTGGAAGCCTTGGCACAGACTTATAATACTTAATATTCGGTGACTTCATTTAAAAACTATTTCCATTAGTTAATTTGGGTGTAAATCTATTATATATTTATGGGTGATGTTAAATATAACTGATTCTAGCCATTGGAGTACAGTTGTTGTTGTTTTTATCACAAGCTAAGCTATATAGATTATTCTGAAATAAAACGTTGGGTATTTTTATTAGCCCAGCTTTTGATATTACACAAAGTTTTATAGAACAAGATGGTGGGTGTCTTGGGGGTGTGTTAGTGGTAAGAAGAATAATGTCATGAGCTATAGATATTTCCACTGGAGAGGAAGGAAAAGATTGCTTCCTTTGTGTGTCTTTCTACTGGTTCTTACTGAGCTGTGTTAGCTGAAAACCAGTCCCAGGAGCTGAGGCTTGCCAGGGTTACTCTAAGGGTTTCTAGAAGCAACAGAAGCATTTGTCATTGTTCTTTCCTCTAGTTTGTGGTCATTTGTCTGGGTTGGACAATCCAGGTGCTGTCCACAGAGTTTATGTATGCAGGGATATTTCCTCCCGGAGATAGAGCGTGGGGTCAGCTGTTAATGGAAATGTTATAATTTGCAGCAGAGCCAACTTGGAAACCAGCATCTTTAGGAACTCTTTGGATCGAGGTGAAACACTTCAAATGAGTCATGACATTGATCTTCTCTGTGATGTGTTTAAACCACATTTCATTTATCATCAGTAACTGAAAATGCTATTTAACCATTCTACATTTTTTCAATTACTTTTTGCAGAACACATTAGTTATTATGCCTGCACTTAAATGTGCATCAAAGAGAATGACAACACGTAAGGCCTGATTAGCTCAATTATACACCCACACTTACGTGCTGTCTTTTTTACTGTAAGACTGAAATATCATGTTATAGAAGAAAATAAAACAATCTGTTCCCCCTTTTATCCATTATGTTCTTCTGGTCTAAGAATTGTTTTGAGTATTCTTTAGAGAAAGAGAATTTAAAAATAGAGCTAATTTTGGTTTATCTTGTGCTTACTGCAATACTTTTAAAGCAGTGTTATGAATTCTGTTTTAATCTGTTTGTATTTGAAATGCTGTTTCCCAGCACAGGCTTTCTTTGAATCCTCCTGCATTTCAACCATTGCTTTTTCTCCATAAGACAATGATAATTTAAAAACTACTCTAGTCCTTGGGCATAGATTACCATGTCTAAGTGAAACATAGATGTGAAATTATCAGAGTGTAAAACCTATTCTGGAAGTTCAAGTACAGTTATAATTGTAACCAGTAGTAACCAGTCTAGCCCCCATGACTCCATTTCTACTCAAGGAAATCCACAATATTGCAACTGGTAATTCACTGCATTTTAAGATGATTGCTAAACTCTAGTTCAAAACACGCACAAATAAAAGAAAAAATTAAAAAACTTGATAGTAACCGTAATATCACCTAGCTTGTAGCTAATTGTTTTATATTTCTCATGAAAGTCTTTGAATTAAAAACCAAGGAAAATTTTCTGGGTTAGATAGATTTTTTTCAGGAAAGTCTTTGCTAATTACCATATCATTTCTAAGATTCTATTATTTAGTAATAAAAATATCAGAAAATTTCAAATTAATATGTCCAAACAATTTCATGTAAAGTGATAGGTTCCTAGGTTTCTGAATAATTGCTTCAATTCTGAAATTTAGTATGTTTAGATACTGCTCCAATTGTATGTATTTACCACTTAGAAAGAATTATTTTTTCCAATCTAGACTATGTAAAATCAAATTGGTATAAAGTAAACTGGCTCAAAAGCGTCTCCTAACGTTTATTTGCAAAGGTTTCTATGGCCAATATTCCTGCTACCAAGGTGATATTAAGCCTTGTCGGTCACCAAGGAAATGTAACTTTCCTCTTCACTAATTCTGAGTGTGAGAAGAAAGGCACTACTTGAGCATATGCCAACCCTGATGTGCCTCTTTCTGCCCCTAGCAATACATTTCAGGCATAAAAACAAAAATCTGAATTCTCAGCACAGGTGGACAGTGATCAGGGAGAGACCCTGCATTGCCCAGCTCTTAAAAGCTACAGACGTACCTATCTCTAAGCCACTGGTGGTACCTAGAGACCTTCCTTTCTCAAGTTGTTGATGCATACTATTCTTTACCCAGGGTTGTGGGATCTCTTTAGCAAAAAATAAAATGTAAGCATTATCTTAGAATACTGGTGCTCAGTCTTGGCTGCACACAGCAGTCACCTGGGACTACGTTTTAATTAGCCATGCTCAGGCTGCATCACAGACCAGCTACATCAGAATGTCTGCAGCTGGAACCAGGCATCAGTTTTCTTAAGTCCCCAGATGACCACAACATGGAGCCAAGTTCTAAAATCACCGTCTTATAAGCAGACATCTCCCACTGATATCATAATCATATATCCTGGCCTGCATCGTGGATGGGGATCTCAGTCTACAGGTCCATATATTCCAGAAATACAGGTTATTTTTTTATAGCCTAATTTAATTTTGATTACGAGTTAGTCACACACTCTAGCTTTTGTAATTCAGCCAGTGTGGTGAAGAGCTGATCTTGGACACTTAGGATTCTTTCTTTCCCTAGATTTGCAAGTGGATTTCAAGTTATTTCTGATACTAAAGTGTTTGAGAGTGGGACTGGAGAGGGCTCTGTCCTAGGTTGCTCCTTACCTGTGCTAGTTACTGAAATGCTCTCAAAGGCATCTGTCCCACGTTATGTCGGTGGTCCCCTGGGTCCCCACAGCACTGCCCTTCACCCAGTTCCATCTCACCTGAAGGGCCTTTTCCTTCTCCCATGCATGGTGTGCAGCCGTGAGGTGAGCTGACTCCAGTCTGCCTTGTAGTACCATCGAGTTTCCCCTCCCCCCCTTCCCCACACTTGAGAAAATGGCTATGCATTTGCTGTTTCTAAGAGAGTTGGTGTGATGTTAAATAAAATGTTAAGAAATGGACCAATATGAAACTAGAGCTTCTTTCAGCAAAATCATTACAGGTATCTTCCATCCCCCCGCCCCCGCCCCCATGCCCCGTCTGGCCTTCACTACATTGTTGTCTGTGTCCCTGGCTATGCATATATGCATATATGTTCTTTGGTTAATCTCTTCCATTCTCCCCACCAGCCTCCCCTCTGAGACTTTTTTCTTCTTCTTTATGCAAAAGCCCATAAATTCCTTTTTAGTTTATAAGAAACCATAAAATTATGCCTCTTTTCTTAAAATGATTTTTTTAAGCATGGGATTGTTTGATTTAAAATTATTGTTTAAAATATATTAATATAAATATTCAACTCAAAATGGTTTTGCTAGATAAATCTGTGTCTGTCTTCCTCAGGTACTTTTGTCATCTGTCTAAACAGTATGAATCATCTTTAAAATTATATCAACTGGTGCCACCTCCAACGGAACAAGGCAGAGTTGCCTTAATTCTGCTAGGGCTATCCATTTTGTCATTCAGAACCTCTCCTTAATTATTGATTTGAATTAACTACTGCATTTTAGTGATTCAAGGAGAGAAGAAGAACAGTTTATTGTTCGTACCAACACTGAGTACATCTGCTCAGTTTGTCTAACTTAGGGAACCTCCACATTTGTATTACCTTGGCCTTAAGAAAGTATGATTCCTCCTTACAAAGTCCAAGTCAAATACACGTAGCATTTATGACACTAACAACAAATTTAATTAATCATGTGCTTATTATGTCTTGAAACTATGCTTATACCTTGTAAACATTGCCTTGTTTAATTGGACAATCTCCATTTCACAGATGAGGGGACTACTCAAATCACTTGTCCAAGTTCACTCACCTCATTAATTGCAGTTAGGACTTGCTTCATCCTCTTGCCCATTATACTAAACATATGAATTGAAGGTGGTTCTTGATGTTTGACACTGATTATTTTAAACAAACACATGTACACAATAGAATACTCCTTTTTTTCTAATAGGTACTAAACTAGGAAAATAAAATTAGTGCCATGCACTAAAATAAATATGTCCAGATTCATAATGGAATATGAAGAGAAGCTTAACAATAGTTGGGGAATAATCCTTTTGAAGGTTATGTTATAATATTCTACTCAGGCTTCCACAGAAAGTGTCTAGATGCCCATGTATGATATAGGGTATTGTGCTAAGGGGGCCATGATCTGACCCAGAGCCACTTGATAAAACTACATGCAGTGATGGAAATGTTCTTTATTTGCACTGTACAATATGATAGCTTACTGAGCACTTAAAATAAGGCTAGTGAAAATAAGAAACACAATGTTGAATATTATTTGATTTAAAAATTATTTGGCACTATTATCAGAGATAAAAATTTGACAGGAAAACAGAAGGCTGCATTACTAAATCCCAGACAAAAAGGTTACTGATTAAAACACACAAACAAATAAAAACCCCTTAAGACAATGTCCCACGTACAGAAAATGTGGCTCTCTTTACGTTAAGATGGTTGAAGTTGCCATGTAGTAATTGCTGGGTTGGAACGGGATCAAGGTGTGGCAGGATCTTTTGTTTAAGTAGCTGGTGAGAAAGACCCAAAATCTTTTTTGAACTTAACCTAAATTTAAGTAGCCATATGTGGATATTGGCTGCTATATTGGAAAGTGCAGATTAACCTTCACTGAACTTTTTTCCCTTCTTTTTTTATTTTCTTTTTTCTTTTCTCTTGAATAAAGGGAATATATACAACCTTTGGAGTCAGACAGACAAAAGTTAAATTCCTAGCAATAATCTCCTAAATGCACAGACCTACTTACATTACTATTTTAGGATGAATGAGATAATCTACATGAAGCACTAGTAGAGTTCCTGCTATAAATGATGACCTGTTGATGATGATGATGGCGATGCTAACGCTAATGGTCAAATGGGATGAAAGGAGGTCCTCATGTTACATTAGTGTCTTGTGCTAAGTCATCTATTTCCTCAGTAACATAGCAACATTTCACATGATGTTAGCAATGTCATGTGTGCATACAGTGGTTTATGAGTATGAAACAATTTGTCACTCATGAGCATGTACATGTTCTTTTGAGATAAGAGTTGAAATATTAGGTTTATATTGTTAGTGATAACATGAAAACCTGGCAAGGGGAAGATTTGTGATAAGTCACATAGAATTTTCACTCAAATTTCCATCTTCTGTTTCTGTCTACTTCTCTTACTGCACTATCATATTGCCTCTTTAAATATATATATATATATATATATATATATATATCCTATCTAATAAAAGAGAAACATGGTAATTAGCCGTATGGCCGCTACCCTTCCCATTGGCTAATCAGTGAGATATGAAAATTAACTGCCAACCAAGATGGTGGCCGGCAGCCAGGCAGCTTAAGCGAACAGGGAGGCTTGCTTACTTCAGTGACGGAGGAAGCCAAGCTTCCCCGCCTGCCTTGCCAGCCTCTCAGCTGCACTCTAAGCAACATTGTAACAAATATAGAAGCTAAACAAAACCCCTGGGCTTCAGCCAGCAGGACCGCAACATTGTTTCAAATACAGAAGGTAAACAAAGGCCAGAAACCTGCTTTCAGCAGCTGAGGCCTCAGAGATGGAGCCGAGCCTCAGAGCTAAAGCTGGCCCAGAATTTAAAAAAAAGGAAAAAAGGACAGGTTGGGAGCTTCAGTCACCCGCCAGCCTGAAAACGGCCCTTAGCCCTTCACCCAGGCTGGCCAGGCACCCCAGTGGGGACCCCCACCCTAAAGGGGGTGTGACCAGATGCAAACAGCCATCATCCCCTCACCCAGGCTGGCCAGGCACCCCAGTGGGACCCCCACCCTGAAGGGGGTGTGACCAGATGCAAACAGCCATCATCCCCTCACCCAGGCTGGCCAGGCACCCAAGCAGGACCCCCACCCTGATCCAGGACACCCTTCAGGGCAAACCAGCCAGCCCCCACCCGTGCACCAGGCTTCTATCCTATATAGTAAAAGGGTAATATGCCTCCCAGCACTGGGATCAGAGGAGCAGCGAGACCTCCTGAACCCAGGATCAGCGTGGCAGGGGGCAGCGCCCAAACCCCCTGATCGCTCTGTGGCTCTGTGTGTGACAGGGGGCGGCGGGGCCACAACCTCCCTATTCGCCCTGCTCTGTTCGTGACAGGGGGGAGCTCCCCAACCCCCTGATCACCCTGCGGCTCTGTGTGTGACAGGGTACGGTGCCCCAACCCACCCCCCTATCGGCCCTGCTCTGTGAGTGACGGGGGGGAGCTCCTCAACCCCCTGATGGGCCCTGCTCTGTGCATGATAGGGGGCAGCGCCCCAACCCCCTGATCGGCCCTGCTCTGTGCGTGACAGGGGGTGGTGCCGCAACCTCCCTATTGACCCTGCTTTGAGTGTGACGGGGGGGGGTGCCCCAACCCCCCAATCGGCCCTACCCTGAGCGTGACTAGGGGTGGCATTGCAACCTCCCAATCCACCCTGCTCTGTGCATGACAGGGGGTGGCGCCCCAACTCCCCAATCGGCCCTGCTCTGAGCCCAACCAGGGACTGCACCTAGGGACTGGGCCTGCCCTCTGCCACCCGGGAGCAGGCCTAAGCCAGCAGGTCATTATCTCCCGAGGGGTCCCAGACTGCGAGAGGGCACAGGCCAGGCTGAGAGACCCCCTCACCCCTCTGAGTTTTTTGTGCACCGGGCCTCTAGTATATATATATATATATATATATATATATATATATATATATATGCCTAAGAGACCGTCCAACCATCCGACCAGTAGCTATGATGCACAATGACCACCAGGGGGCGGACCCTCAATGCAGGAGCTGCAGTTCTTGGGTGACTCACCCAGAACCAGAGAGGAGGGAGCCTGATTCCTGGGTGTGTCACCCAAGAACTGCCCTCTCGAAATCTGGGACCCCTCAGGGGATGTCAGAGAGCTGGTTTCAGCCCGATCCCTGCAGGCCAGGCCAAGTGACCCCACCAGTGCACAAATCCATGCACCAGGCCTCTAGTAGTAATATAAAGACACTAAGGTGCATTGAAAAATATAAATACTTGTGGGACTTCACTAAAGCCTTTTGATATGAAATAAAACAAAAATGTATTAGAATCAGTGGTTTAGTAAGATCAAAATTCCAGATGAAATTATTTTTCAGTAATGTTATCTCTTTATTAACAGACCGCTAGTGCTGCTTTGTAGAGGTAGTATTTCTTTTGTTTAATCCTGTATTTGGAAAGTTTCAGCTACTTGAAATGAGTGCAGTAGTGGTGAGTGGTAGAGGAAATCCAGTGTTCTTAGGGGATAAAAATTAAAGAAGTAATTCTTTAGCCAGGAAACTTGCCAAGTCATGTATCATCTTCCATCTTCCACGTTGTCATAGCTCCATGGAGGAGACAGCACCTCATCATGTTTTTAAAAGATAATCATTGTTCTGCACAGGATGTCCTGCCGACTTCATGGGGACTCTGGCAGGATGTGAGAGATACCGCAAGGCTGGTTCACTGGAACCCAGGGATTTAGCAAATGGCAGGAAAGGATAAGTTTAAGCTAAAAATGCAAGTGATTTGCTGAGGTACCAAAGCACGAATAATGAAACCCGAGGATGGCTGGGTACCTCACACATCTATGGGGCTGGGGAAGGGAATGCAGAAAGTTACAGGCCAAAATATGCTTCCAATCAAACACTGGTGGCAAGGGCTTAAGAAGGAATTGGAAATCTCATTTATTAGTTGATTCATTCTTTCACTTTTCCATTCATTTCTTGGGACTGTTCTAGAATTAGAAAATACAGAAAATAAAAACCTACAAAAATCTCTGTTCATAGACAGTTTTCATTGTAATATAGGGAACATACAATAAGAACAAAATAAGCAAAAAATAAAGTATATTAGATGGTGATAAATACTACAGAAAATTTAGATAGGGAAGGGGAATAGGGATTGTTGGGGTGAGGAGAGCTGCAATTTTAGATACAGTGGCCAGAAAGGCTTTCAAATGTGCAAGACCTTGCCTTCATATTCAAGGAAGAGGAAGAAGACCAGTACGGCTGGAATGGAGGGGATGGAGGGCAGAGGAGTAGGAGATGCAGTCAGAGGACCAGTGGGTGGTAACAGGGGTACAGTTGAGACTCACAGACCCGCACCAGAAGGCCTGGACAGGATGGTTTCCCCACCACCCACAGAAGCATCAGGGCCTCATAACAATGCAGAAAAGCTTCCCATTCCCTTTTCCTGACATTATTCATCCACAATGAGCACAAGTAAAATCATAATAAAAACACTGTACTGATTACATCTGTCCCTCTGGAAAGAACCACCTACTATACCATCCAGCCATGGAGGTCACGATTTCTCTTACTCCTAATACGTCCAGAAAAATTTGAGTTCAGCTGTGTGATGCCATTAAAACCCTCTCAAAAGTGAGAAGAGAAGTAGCTTTGTCAGAACCATGATTTAGGGGGAAAAAATACAGACAACTGCTTCCTGGGAGGCAGAACCATTAGGAGCAGTAAGACCAGTCCACCACATTTTTGAGTACACTGAGAGAAATATGATGAGGCTCTTAAGTGGGACACTGATGGAGGTTTATTTAGTCAGCAAATGTTTACTGAGTGTCTGCATGTGCTAGTACGTACTATGTCCCATCTGCATAGTTGTAGGTGCCAGGAACAATTCAGGACTCCTTCACTCATGGTATTTACATTTAATGAAAAGAATGAAAAAAATTAGAGGAGCTTTCAACGCAGACATAAGAAGACATATTTTTTAACTATATAGACAAGTGTCAAAGAGCAAGAGCAAAGATTAACAATGGCATAAAATGTCAAAGTTAGAAAAATGAAGCAATATCTTCAGAGGTAAAGAGGGTTGCTGGTTATACAGCTAAAGGCAAAATAGTGCTAGTGGATAGACATCTCCATTCTCATTCATTTCTCATCCAATGGTTTCACCTCAGGTCATTCAGGGATTTTTTTTTCCTTTTGTTTAAATTCAAAATGTAAACTAAATGGAAATACTGCTGCTTTATGAAAAGCCACTCTTTCGCTACCTTTCTTAGAGCATATCAGTCTGTTAAAAACACACACAACTGATTGCCCATCCCAGTTTCTTTGTTCTTGAAATAAATATTTGGTCCTAGATCCAAGATATCTTAGGAAATTAATTTTATTGTTGGAAGTGTTTCAGTAATCTGTGAATAACCCTAAATTACCTATTTATAAGAGGAGAATGCCAGCCCTGTGTGGCAAACAAAGTAGCCTTTTCATTTTTATCACGACTTCCTGTCCTTGGCAAACCATCTCAGTCTTCTTTGTGGAGAGCCCAACTCTGATTTCCTGGCCATCGAAGTTGGCTTAGAAGTGTCCTGTAGCCCACAGCACACCACCCACTATGTTGGAAGCTGTAAGTGTTTTTGTTAGCTGAATGTCAGATTAATGAGATTTTACTATCTAGAAAGCGTGTTTTGACAAAGATACTCTGTATGTGTACTGACAGTGAGCCTTCTGCTCTGGATTAATGCTAATTCAAGACTGCTTATTTTTCACCTTAGAAAACCATAGACTTGTTTTTAACGCAGGTGACTTCCAAAATGTCCAAAAACTAAACAATGTGTTGTTCACATTCGGGGTTACTTATTTTTAGTCTATTGACAGCATTTTAAACTCAAAATGGAAGCATATGAGAGAGTTCCAGAGTACCCGTGACTAGTAAAAGAAAATAGAACCATGTGCTCATGTGTCACTACATCATAGTAATCTTTGATTTTGTCCCAGACCCAGGGTGTGTCACTTCCATAATTCAGAATCAGCTTGTGGGAGGGACCATCACTGCACATTGCCATGAGCAATCGCCACATGGACCATGATGACTTTTGTAAAAGCTTTACTCATTGCTCCTCAGGCTAAGTCTCTCTGTTGTAGAAGAAGAAACATGATGGCTGAGAATTACGGACTGTGTGTCAGTCCTCGGTCTTAATGTGGGTTCAAAAGAGAAGGTGACAGAATTGTTTCACTGCAGTTAAGGATGATTAATCTATGCCTCCTAATGAAATTAAGGGAAAGGAACTATTTTCTCTCTCTCTCTCTCTCTCTGTCTCTCTCTCCCCTCTCCTCCCCCTTCTCTTTTTGCCAGCTGTCCTCTACACTGTGAGTTAAGTAACATATTCTGCTGAAGTTATATAGCAGGGAACAATGGTTCCTTTGTTGGAAGTTTTCCCAATTAAAAGCATAGCTTTCTTTTCAAAAAACAATTAATACTATTGATGATATACTTCAGATTATATATAATCCTCTTGCATGTCTACTATTGTGATTTACTTTATGTAGGAAATAATCCAATTCTTTTATTAGTGAGAGATAGATTATAGAACGCAATATTTTCTCACGCATTCTTTTTTCAGTTATTCTTAAATCCAAAAATTTAAATACGACAGTAGAGCTTGATACCTGAAGTAGAGACTATCAAAAAATGAATCCATATCATTCCAGATGAAGCCGGGGCTGCGAGGGAAGCCTGGGTCCCGGGTGCCTGCCAGTGGCTGGAAGGAAGCCTGAGTCCTGGGTGCCAGAGGAAAGTTGGTGCCGGCAGCCAGGGGAAGGCCTACTCTTGCACAAATTTCGTGCATCGGGCCTCTAGTACAATTATATTTAAAGAACTAATCTCTTTTTGTTGTTGTTAATCCTCACCTGAGAATATTTTTTTCCATGATTTTTAGAGAGTGGAAGGATGGGGTAGAGACAGAGAGAAACACCTATGTGAGAGAGACACATCAATTGGATGCCTTCTGCACAGGCCTGTTCGGGGCTGGGGATAGTGCCTGTTACATGCCTCTAATCGGAATGGAAGCCTAGACCCTTCAGTCTGAGGGCCAGCACTCTAACCACTGAGCAAAAGTGGCTAGGGCTAAAGAACTAATATTGTCAAATTATTACCTAGACGTAAGTTATTTGTTTGAAGCGATGTTAATTTTTTTAATGATTTTTGATACCATTAAGTGTATTTATATAAGCAAAAAGTAAATGCACACAAAAATTATTTGCAGTAATTCTCTGCTTATCTAAAAAGCTAATTTCTATTTTAAGATCATACAGAAAGTAAATATGCATACACTATCTGACAAGTGATGGGTTTATTCATCACAAATTAAAAATCCAGTTCATAATTGTTCTGCTTAATAGATGCTTAAATAAATTCTAAAAGATTCCAAATATATGTTAATGTATATTTTTGGAGTTCAATATCAGCATATTTAGATGGTAATTCCCTATTCAACTTTCTTTTAAAATTTTAAGTTCCATGGATTATAAATAGCATCCCTATTAAACATTTTCTAAATACTGTTTCTTCCAGGAAAGTTCTTTTTACTCCCTGGTGCTTAAGATTAGAAAGAGGAAAGAAAAGCAGGTGAACATATAAAATCTTTCTTTCAACATGGAGTTATAAAGAGAGAATGTACAAATGCAAAAACAATTTTAAACTGTCAGTTTGAAAAATGTTTTGTTTTCTACAATATCTATCTATCTATCTATCTATCTATCTAATCCTAATATGCAAATAGACCAAACAGTGGAACAACCAAACAATCAAACAACCAGTCCCTATGACATGTGCTGACCACCAGGGGGTGCATGCAGAACATGGCGGACATCAGGAGCAGGCAGCAGAGCGAGGAACATGGCGGGCTGGTGGAGCAGGTGAACAGGGTCTCCAGACCAAGGCGGGGCGCCAGTCACTGTCATCGGGGCAAGTCTCTGGTGGTTACTGAAAATTCTTTGGTCCTGCGGTCCTGCGCTCCGTGGCCTCGCCCAGCACTCGCACCTGCTGCCAGCGCCAGCCCCGCTTACACCCGCTGTCAGCACCGGAGCCACCGCTCGCACCTGCTGCTGGTGCCTGGTGTTGGCCCTGATCACTTGGCACTGTCAGCAGGTGCGAGCAGCAGCTGCTGCCCCGTTGCCCCTCAGGGCTTCTCCACCTCCCCCTGCTCCTAATGTGCAATCGGGGCTAGTAGCTGCCTCTCGCGCCCCCTGCTGGCAATGGCCCCACGCGCACACACTGCCGGTACCCGGCACTGGTCCCTATTACTTGGCATCATTGTCAGCAGGTGTGAGCGGCAGATGCCAGTCCCGATCGTCTCTGAGGGCTTCTCCACCTCCCCCTGCTCCTGAGGGGCGATTGAGGCAGCAGCCACTGCTCGCACCCGCAGATGGCGCTGGTCCTGCTTGCACCCACTGTGGGAGCTGCAGCGGGGACCAGGGGCCACAGGGGGAGGGGCTGGACAAGGGCGTGGAGAATGGGCCAAGACCCGCCCCTGTGCCCACCACAGCCTCACGGCCCACAGTTCCTTTCAAGGTGCACGAATTTGTGCACTGGCCCTTAGTTGTTTTGATAAATTAAAAAGATTAATTGAAGTAACAAATCTAAATAATAGCCTATCATAAGGATGATTGTAGTTATCAGTGGAAGCTTAGAAACATTAGTCCCTAACTCTTAACATTAGGGCCAATTTTTAGTGCATGGTTAAGGACATATAATTAAACCAACATAAGATTATTTGGAAAATAAAAAACTATTGGGAGCAATATTAACATACACAATTGATGTCAACAATACCATATTCTCAATGGCTGTGTTCATATCAACATTCAACTGAGTTTAAGTCAAAGCTGAATACCATAATCAAAGAACAAACTTCTATAATTACAAGAATAAATCTGAAAATTGATCAGTAGTTTAATTGTATTGATTTTACCATTAAAAGGCTTAGTGGTCAAATTTCAAAAGTTATCTGGTCAAAGTTTAGTTTGAACTTTTAGCCTCTTCTAAAACATCTTCGAACCCCTATGGAAATCATGACTGGAGACATTTTTCTCCACTTCTTTTCACTTGCTGGAATTTGATTGAGTATCTCCATATAGAAGTGGATGTTTTTCTATGTTGAGGAGAAAAATCTACATTTCAATAAGTTATTCCCTAAACCTATTCTAGCATCCAATGTTTCTCTCCCTGATTATGATCACACATATGTTACTAGAATGGTGAGCATATAGAGGGGATAGTGTTAATGTGGTATCTCCTGCCACCTTCCATGATTAGTCTCTTGAGATATGTGAAATTCATAATATTTTAATAAAATTGACTATTATAGCCCTGACTGCAGAAAAATTATACCACCTATGCCTGGAAGCACATCTTGGCAGTCAGAGACTGGCTCTCTATGTCTTTATTTGGGAAGAACTAAAAGAAATTTTGGCCAAGTAACTTGGGCAATATTTTAAACTGGAATACATAGCTTAAGTAACATAAATGTATTAGATTAAAATAATTTCATATACAACTTAGTCTTTAGCAATACATAACATTTTAAAGAAAAGTTTTGATTTCAACCATTAGGACTGACAAAATGCGGCAACTTGGAGATGCTGTGATGTGGCTTTGGCAAAAGTTAAGTTGAAATGAAAATGCAAATTTTGACAGCTGGGCAATTTATTTCATTTAACATATAACATTATGATAATCTCACTGAAGTTCCTAGATTCAAGGTTGATTCAATAATCCTAAATAAGCAAAACTATTAATTTTTAAAAATTTATCTTTATTGTTTAAAGTTAAAGCACACATTGTTCATATAAATCAGAAATGTTTGTCTTCTTTCACAGAGAATTAAAGTTGTCACGTAGATCAAAAGTTATTAAGTTACTATAATCAACTCTCAGATATTTTACCTAAGAATGGACCCTAAATGTAGTAGATATCTTCACTTGAAAAATCAATATGGGATCCTGTACGATTGTTTGCATGAGGAGCAATTGAGTTTGAGTCACAAATATCTGTAGTTGGTTAGTGGCAGCTTAATCAAAATAGAATTATGCAGTAATTTTATAAGGCTTTATTAATCTTATGTCAAACTCTGGTTACAGATATAGAAACTATATCTGGACCAAGCTTCAAAATCCCATATGAATTAAAACATATTATTACTGTCTATGCAAACCATACACCATAATTTTGTCAGTATTAGAATGAATAAGAGTCATTTGCAATTTGAAGGATAATTATAAGTCTGTGAAATAGGTTTTTGACCTAGACGCAAGTCCTTTCATTTATATTCATATACTTTGGAACATTATAGTGAAAAAGTATGATTTGTAGGGAGAAAGCTGGATTCATAATCTACTCGTCCTATTTACTGGAACTGGGCCTATGGACAGTAATTTTGTATTACCTTTACTATTTATGTATTTATCAAACACTTTTAGGGGACAACTATTATGTGCCAAAAAAATGGATATGAGCCAAGGATATAAAATTAAGATGACACAGCCTTAGTCTAATATATATATATATATATCACTTCCAGGCAATAGAGTTAAACGGAGAGATTCAAGTATTCCAGGAGGAAAAGATAATTTTTATAACAATTTAATAAATACTTATATAGTGTTTATTATGTGAGAGTCACTGTCTTAAGCTCTTTACAATTATCTGAATTGATCCTTATAGGAACACTTTTATGTAAATACTACCATGTTCCCATTTTACAGATGAGTATTCTGAGATTAAATAACTTGCTCAAATTCACACAACAAAGCTATATAGTGAGAATTTGTACATCAGCAGTACAAAAAGTACTTTAAACTTTATGCTGTGCTGCCTATAGAAAAGTAAAGTGAACTGGTGTTGTGTGTCTAGGAGTAGATAGGAGTCTTTAAAAAAGCCACAGGAATGAATGCAGAGAAAAGAAGAATAGGCACTTCTTAGGTCAGGCAGGAACAAGAAACACAGGCTTGAGACTATTAAGAATGAAATGAAAAATAACCAACTGTTTTACCAAAGATTAGAGAGAAAATGACATATGAAGAAAGAAAAAAGGAGATCTAACATAATTGTAATTGGTGTACATACATAGAATTTGTATACCATGGAATTGGTATACAATAGAATTGACATATAGAAGAGAAACAATAACATGGAACTGAATGATTTGAAAGATATAATTCAGAATTACTCAGTTTAAAATATGTTCACTTTAACCTCTAGTAAGGGAACAACATGTTCCAGAAAAACATACAGATCAACAAACAGAAGAATATAACGTGGTAAAATTATTGAGTTGAAAGAGAAGGAATCCTGTGGGAGAATCAGGCTAAATACAAACAAGAAACCAAAGTCACTTTGTTCAGGGACATTTATATAACAGACGGCACTTAGGTATGTATGCAAAAGACATATTTTCAAATGTGCAAAAACTGAGAGAATATGTATGGTCATAACATTTTTTTAAGAAACATCCAGAGAAAAAAATCTGTCAAGGAAGTAAAAGATGAAAGTGTTTAGTAAATTGCTTTTCTAGGTACTTTGCATACAATTGTGAATGAGACAAGACTATCTTGGTTCTCATTGAGCCAACGTTCTGGTTATATAATGGTATAGAAAGAAAGAAAGAAATAGAAGAGAAATTCTAGAGTATGTTCAAGAATATTTATAGTCAGGGTAGTATACAGTTTCTAAGTGCTGATTAAATTAGAATAGTTGTTAATTTTGAAATACTGCTAATTAGTGCTTAGCAGGTGATAAGAAGATGTGGCCCCTGGGTTCCTAAGATCCTCCAGCTGTTCTCTTCACTGCAGGACTTCACCTGGAGCCTCAGATCTGATGAGGACCCAACAACTAGAGCAGTGGTTCTCAACCTTAGCTGCACATTAGAATCACCTGGGAATCTTGTTAAAATCCTGATGTCTGGGCCTCGTCATTAGTAACAAAGAAACAGAATTTCCGGACAATGAGGCCCAGAAATCAGGATTTTAACAAGATTCCCAGGTGATTCTAATGTGCAGCCAAGGTTGAGAACCACTGAACTAGAGGGATCAGGCAGAGGCTAGTTGGGAGCTTCTAAGCTGGCCTGTGTTTAGATGTGTTATTCATAGTTGTTAAATATTTCCAATATGTCTCCTAATTATAGTCACATTATTGGTATTGACACTACTTGAAACAAACCCAAAGTCCAACAGCAGATGAAAATATAGTTTTCAAAAATAATAATGCAAAGAGCTACTAGTATATTAAATGAAAATGAACAAAATACAAGTACATGTGACAAGATAAATGAATCTTACAAACATAGTATTAAGTAAAAAGTTGTTATAAAATTAAATATAACCTTGAGTGACAGAGTATTGATATAGTATTTTATAAAAGAAAATATGTAAAGTTAAACAAGTATCTATGCATGTATACAAATGCAATAAAATATAAAGAAAATCATAAACAAAATTCAGCGTAGTTTGCGCAGTTGTAGTTGCAAACGGGGGTTCAGCACTTACTGTGATCTTATTCTTCATTATCTGGGTAGTGAGTACAAAGCCATTCATTATTGAGTGTTAAATTGAAATTGGTAGACTGTTTTTACCTTCTACATTTGTGTATATTTGTTGAATTTATCCTAAATTAATCTTTATATTTAATGTGATTAATACTTCTTTCCCCAAAGTTCCAAAAATTATTTTTAGAATTAAGCTGAGTCTAAAGATAAATACTGAAAACAAAGGATACAAAAGAGAGACTAGACCTACTAAATATTTTTAAAAACACATTATTACAATCAAGCATGTAAAACAGTTTGGCATTCACACATGAATTAATGGAGATAGCAATATAAAATTATACAGAGCTGAGAAAAAGATATGTAGTACTGATAAAGGTGATGTTTTAAATCAATGGGAAAAAAACAAACCATGTATTAGTGGTGTTGGAAACCATATCTCACTACATGGAAAAATAAATATAGACACTTACCTTCTAGCACCAAAAAAATTCCATATTTATACATGAAATCAAACTTTTAAGAAGAAAGCATGAGAGGATTTGATCAGGTGATTTAGGATTATGAGAAACTACATATGTCATAAAAATATTTCCAATATAATGGTAGTCAGAAGACTAACTTATTTAATATATAAAACCTAACAATGCTCTTAAAAATAATGAAAATGTCCAACAAATTCATTAAAAAATAGGCAAAATACATAAGCATAAAATTCTAAGAAAATGAGAAAAAATTATTTTTTAATAAAAAAATGATTTGTAAAACAATGAAAAGATGCTGAACCTCACCCATAGTTGACAAATGCCATCCAAGATATCCAGTATGATTTTTAACGCTCAGATTGACACAGATTACTTCAAAATATCCTGAGTTAGGTGTTGGCAAGTGTATACTCACACACACATGGTTGGTGGGAGTGTATTTAGTATAGTTTTGGAAACAAATTTGTCTATATCTATTAAAATTTTAATGATATGCATACTCTTTTATCCATAAACTTCACATAATAATAATTCCCCCAAATCTATTCACACTTCTGCACAAAGATACATGTGTAAGGAAGAATAATTCTGACCACATTGTTTGTAGTGGCAAATGATCAAAACTAATTAAGTGCACACCAATAAAGGAAAGCTAAGTTATTGTGGTTATATACAATGGGACATTACGCATCTGTCAGAAAGAGTAACAGAGGTGTCACTCTTTGAAGAGGTGTTAGGAGATAATTCCCCATGGGTCTCTTCTGTTTCTGTAATTTTTTTCTACACAGGCACTCATAATTCTTTTCATAGATGTTTGTACAGAGAGCAGCCTTGGAAGTTGGACCTGGTGTTTCCCTCTGGAGCAAAGGAAAATCTGTTTACAATTGAGTAAAATAAAATAATGTCTCCTTCTGGGAAATGTTCAGGCATGTTTACTGCCCATTATACAAGAGTTGGGATCCCTATCCTAGGGGTTCCTCTCCTGTACACAACTCACCACATGTGCAAGCATCACCTGGCCCTTGTCATGTTGTCCTGTGGGAATTGGGGCTTAGATAACTTACTCAAATTGATTTTTCAGTTACTGCTATTGATATACTATACAATAAAAGGCTAATATGCAAATCAACTGAATGGTGGAATGACAGGTCGCTATGATGCGCACTGACCACCAGGGGGAAGACGCTTAACGCAGGTGCTGGCCCCTGGTGGTCAGTGCGCTCCCACAGGGGGAGCTCTGCTCAGCCAGAAGCCGGGCTCATGGCTGGTGAGTGCAGCGGCAGTGGTGGGAGCCTCTCCCGCCGCCTCCAATGCAGTCGGACATCCCCCGAGGGCTCCCGGTCTGTGAGAGGGTGCAGGCCAGGCTGAGGGACCCTCCCAAGTGCACGAATTTTGTGCACTGGGCCTCTAGTGAGTAATAAAGTCCTTTGACTCTAACTCAAGAGTCTCCTGTCTTCTGCCAGAAACCAGGGAACTGTGGCAGGTTAATTTATTAGTTTCAAATGAGGGAAAATCGTATCTCAGTTCCCTTTCACAGTTCTTGACAAAAGTTCTCCAAGATATATTTTACTTGGAAAAATAATTGTCTCAGAACAATGTATATGCCATATTGCTAATTATAAGAAAACTGTTAAGTGTGTGTATGTGGCAGATTCAACTATATTATCTTGAAACTTGGATATTTAGATATGCAAAGGAAATTTTGCTTTTAATTCCCTTTGTGTTTTCTCTGGTGTTGCTTATGAGCTTTCTTCCCTACCCTCAACTGCTCATTAAATACCAGGAGGAAAAATTAAACAAAACAATAAAACATAACAGTTCAAGCCTGCTTAAAACCTAATATGATTCAGTAATGTAAGGATTATCTTTGTTTTAATTAATTCTCTTTGGAATAAATGCTCCAGTCTTTTTTATTCTTCTTACTTGCCTTATCGTTTCTTTCTTTCTTTTTTTTAAATTCTTTTATTGCTTAAAGTATTACAAAGAGTATTACATAGGTCTCCTTTTTTTTTTCTCCCCTTGACCCTCCCCTAGCCTCCCATACCCCCCAGTGTCTTGTGTCCATTGGTTATGCTCATATGCATGCATACAAGTCCTTTGGTTGATCTCTTACCACCACCCCCAACCCTCCCCAGCCTTTCCATTGTAGTTTGACAGTCTGTTCGATATTGCTCTGCCTCTATATCTATTTTTGCTCATCAGTTTATAATGGTCTTAATTATCCATAAAAGAGTGAGAACATGTGGTATTTTTCTTTCATTGACTAGCTTATTTCACTTAGCATAATGCTCTCCAGTTCCATCCATGCTGTTGCAAATGGTAAGAATTCCTTCTTTTTTACAGCAGCATAGTATTCCATCGTGTAGATGTACCATAGTTTTCTAATCAATTAATCTACTGATGGCACTTAGGCTGTTTCCAGATTTTAGCTATGGTGAATTGTACTGTCTTCCATAGTGGTTGCACCAGTCTGCATTCCCACCAGCAGTGCACAAGTGTTCCTTTTTCTCCACATCCTCTCCAGCACTTGTTGTTTGTTGATTTGTTGATGATGGGCATTCTGACAGGTGTGAGATGGTACCTCATTGTTGTTTTGATTTGCATCTCTCGGATGATTAGTGACTTGGAGCATGTTTTCATATGTCTCTTGGCTTTCTGAATGTCCTCTTTTGAAAAGTGTCTATTTAGGTCCTTTGCCCATTTTTTGATTGGATTGTTTATCTTCCTTTTGTTAGTTGCCTTATCTTTTCTAAGATGCATTGGGGAATATGAATTTTATTGATGCTATGCATTTAGACATGATGGGAGAAGCCAAGGAGCCAGAGAAGAGTAAGAAAAGGGGTGGAGGGGAAAGGAGATGTCAAAGGACAGAGAAGCAAACAATATGGCTAGGACTTAAATGTTAATTGAATTAAGGAATAAAAAGCATGCTAGTTATCTTAGTTAGAAACATTGATAGAATGGTGGAAATGAAATCCAATTGTAGAGTAAAGGTGAGACTGAGAGTGAAAACTTCCTTTTTGGAGATTTGAATAAAAAAGGGAGAATTGAGTTGTAATAGAGACTAAAAGTAGGGCCATGTGTTTACTAGAGGAAGTATTGATTTTATTTTGTAAAGATCAGGAGATGCTTATTCAATTTCATGGTATAAAGGGAAGGTGCTAATAATGAGGCTTAGGTTGTAATAGAGGAGAGAGAGGAAGTAAGGCCCCCAAAGAACCAAAAGACAAGGAAGTCAAGGCTCCTTGAAAGGAATGGATCTTGAGGTAGCCCCTGGAGCTGGAGAGAAGGAAGCAACATGTGGGAGGGTAAGGTAAGAGGATGGAAGGACAGGAAGTTGGGAATTTCATTGCTCCTGAGTTTGAGGGTACCCAAGCTGAGTGGATGACTTGGGAGCTTGGCTAAAAATTTGGAGGAATCATTTAAAGATATTACCAAGAATTTCATCTTCTATGAGAATGTTAATACTTGTTTTCTATTTTTTTGCATCATTTGGATAGCCATAACCAAATAAGATAATATAAATTGAAGTGATTTGTGACTCAGAAGTTTAATTATGTTTTATGCATTATAGTGTAGGTTGGTAATGCTATTTTCCAAAGTAAATATCTGTATGCCAATGGAAAAAGAAAGACAAGATACATTATCTAGAATTCTATAAAAGTGGGTTGCCTATGAAATTTAATGATAGGTGAAGCTTATCTATCATGAGTTATAATCACTGTAGACTTCCAGTTGGGGAATGGCACAGCTCATCAGTCAAGAACAGGGAGAATATCCTGGACGGGGATTGGTAAGTTTTGAACTGGTCTTATTTTCACATGAAGCTATTCCTTCTCTTTGGTGCAATGACCACTACTGTTATGCCCTTTTCTCCATCTCCTAATGCCTTGGTTTAAATGGTTTCATGACAACTGAGTGCACTGGCTGTTATCGAAACTTTTTCTTTCTATTTTTATCACCTAAATGCACACCTCAGTGTGGTTTGCTCTCCTCTACAATATATGTGATTTCAGTAAGAGTGCTACTTCAGGTGACTGATCTTTGTATTGTAGAAAATGTCATGACTTAAAGTGCTTTTACCTGCTTGCAAGAGAATTATTTCATTCTTTCCAATCAAGTCAACCAAATTGTCAACAACTTTTATTAACTACCCACTTTAGAACAGCTGAGAGCAGAGAACCCCAGGGAGTTACTGAGTTAATAGAAAAGTCATTGCAATTAGAAGATTTACAATAAAGTTAACTGAACATACAAATGTTTGTTAATTTTTGAACTAAGTGAGAAGGAAATAAGAAATAAATCATTGCCATCTGCTCCTTTTTAGTTGGAATAGGAGAAAATAACATTCCAAAGAATTGCTTGATCATAATATTTGAAAATCATGAGATGATCATAGATGATGTTCCGTTTAGCCATTGCACAGACTTAATTAAGGAGCAATAAAAAGAGTTCTTTCTTAAAAGTACATTTTATAAAAAGTACATTTTCTAAAAAGTCTCAGGCTTATTTTGGAATCTTTGACTGGGGAGCCTCTATAAACCCATTGGAATTTAGTAATGGAACTCATTTTAACCACAGTCCTCTTTAGCTAATGACCTTCCCTCTCCAAAAATTTGTGATTGACCTGCTGTGCCCTGCTGGGCCTGTACACTTCAAGGCCTGTGTCAGATACTTGCTGCCTTTGAAACCTTTTCTGTTTCTATTGAAACTGTTCCAAGCTGGTCCAGACAAAATTGGCAAAGCTCTCCAGAGATGTGCAGTTGGATCTCCAACCTGTCTCTCTGTGTCCCATACTTTACCCCTCCTGCAGAGGGCAGTGACAGACCCCTTTCCTGGAGGCCCACACAGTTCATTGCTCTTGCTAGCACCTTGCATACAGCATGTATTTTTTCTGAATAATAGTGTCTTCCCATTCAGACAATCAAGTACATTCTATCAAGCTCTTCCTAGACCCTCAGGCTGTGAAGATTTATATTCCTCAGTCTGCCCCATGCAGTGTCTTTTGGATATGATTCAGGATTGTGACATCTCCTGAATGCCACTGAAGTTCCAAAATGTAACTCTTTGACACCATTACTTATATGAGTACTAGAGGCCCAGTGCACCAATTTGTGCACGGGTGGGGTCCCTCGGCCTGGCCGGTGATTGGTGCCAATCAGGGCATCTTGCTCAGTCCCGATGGGGCCAATCAGGACCGGCCTTCTGGGGGGAGGGGCCATGGGGGGGGGGGGTCCGGAAAGTTGGCCAGATGGAGGGTGAGGGGTGGTGGGAGGTTGACTGGCTGGCTTGCGGAGGGGCCACAGGAGGTTGGCCAGCTGTGGGAGGTTAGCTGTAGGAGCAATTGACCACCAGGGGGCAGCTTCTGCTTTGAGCCTCTGCCCCCTGGTGGTCATTGTGCATCATAGCGACAGGTTGACTGGTTGTTCAGTCACTTTGGCTTTTATATATATAGATTAATTCTGACAGATGTGGGGTTTTTTTTCTTTTTAATTTTTTTGAGTGAAATAGTATCAAGAAGTGTGAAAGGTAACAAAAATGATATTATTCTCTACCACCTAGCTTAAGAAATAGAATCTTTGTTATAACTTTACAAACCTATTGCTTAAATCAGTTGTCTCAAAACCCTGATCATACATTTAAAAAATGAATTTACCCATATATAGGTATACTAATTTATAAATTATGTAGACATGTTTTATATCAATAAATTGCACACATAAAATCTATAAAATTATTTTAAAGACAATGAAAATAACCATAAATATTAATTCTAGATATTTTCTTCTTGCATCACAAGTATCATCTTGTACACGCCTTGAATGATGGAAACTACCAATTTGTCAGTAGCTTTGCTCTGAAGCTGAATAAAAAAGATAAACATTTTTGCTGCTTTTTGTATTTTTGGTGCTTTCCCAAAGGCATCTAATGCCAAAGTGTGCAGTATGAATGTAGGGAAGTTTTAGGGACTTTAGAAAAATACATAGATGCACACACATAAATAGGTATGTATTTAAATATATATATATATATATATATATATATATATATATACATACATATATATGTATGTATGTATTTGAGAGCACATTAGCACTTTGAAATGTTTAAATTATTATGCAGCCACAATTAATCATTCACTTAGCTTGTTGGTCAGTATACTCATTAGTTTTGTGAAATGTGGACTCATCCAGGGAAAGTTCTTTTCCCTATAACCCAGATGTACTATTTGTACTGGAAGAGGGATTTTTCTCTGCAGTATGGGAGAGGGAGAAACATTAGTCAGAATTTGTACTTAACATCCACTTTTTACTCTACACTTAAGTTTAGAATTGCAATAATCATGACAGTTGTGTTAGGGTGACCTGCTCTCCCAATATCTTCAGTATAGATTGTAATAGCTAACATGTTATTGATGGGCAGTGTTTTAAATGATTTGTGGGAATGAACTCATTCTATTCCCATAACAATCCTGTGAGATAGGTATTATTATTTTATCCACAATTTACAGATGAAGCAGAGATAATGAGAGGTGTTATGGATTGAATTGTATCCTCCAAAAAGATAATGTTGAAAAAATCCTAACCCCTAGGATTACAGAATGGGACCTTGTTTGGAAATAGGGTCATTGCAGATGTCATGAGTTAGGGTGAGATTACACTGAAGTAGGGTGGCCCTAATTCAATATGACAGTTGTTATTATAAGTAGAGGAGAAGAGACACAAACATTCACCTGGGGGAGAAGTCCAGGTAACAACAGAGGCAGAGATTGGAGCAATGCAGCTGCAAGGCAAGGCTCTCCAAGGATGGCTGGCTCCCACCAAAAGCAGGACAAGGCAAGAAAGGGTTCTATTTAGAGTCTCAAGCAGCTTTGGTCCTGCTGACACCTGGATCTAGAACTTCTAGCCTGCAGAATTATAAGGGAATTAGTCTCTGTTGTTTGGAGTCACCCAGCTTGTGGTACTTTGTTAAGGCAGCCTAGGAATCTAATTAAGTATTTGCCGAAGGTGAACTAGCTAGCAAGTCATAGAACCTAGGCAGTCTGCCTCTGGTGCCTGAACATGGAGGCCCTGCATTATACCACCTCATGGAGTAGACAGTTGTCTCCATTTTGACCCACAATTCTTTAATGCTATGAGGAATAAGGGCATATACAGAGTTTGCTCTATGGACAACCACTAGAACTTGAGATGAAGGTTCATATAAATAGATGAAGAATATTATGAATATTTATCTAATATACAGATACAAAATTTCTGGGGAAACATTTCAACATTGGGATGGACACTAAATACCATCTTATTTGGTGCTTTCCCTTTTGGGAACCATATTAAAAGACAAAGTTTAGAGTCTCATACATGCATATACTTACATATGTATATGAACACACACGTATATAACACAAACACATATACATATATCTCCATTGATTAGATTATTCATCGCACATTTATAATGTGGAAGGAGTAAAATGGTAAGGGTGGAGCTACATTTTTTAAAATTTTGTGTGTTCCTTTATTTTGTTCTTTAAATTCCACATATAAGTTATATCATATGGTATTTGTCTTTCTCTGTCTGACTTATTTCACTTAGTATAATATCTTCTAGGTCCATTCACGCTGTCACAAATGGTAAGATTTCATTCTTCTTACGGCCAAGTAATATTCCTTCTCTTTCCCCAGTACAACTGAGGAGATTTCACTAGTCCAAGGTCCCCTGCTCTGGTTACCATATTCTGAGATTCTTATATTCCAGTTTGAGTAAATTCATTCCCACTGACTAAGAAATATCATTGGTGGATGTTAAGTTTCGAAGGCTTGAATGGCTTCTATCAGTTGATGTATTTGATACTGACACTCCTGAATCAATAACCCAACAGAGGACAAAAGGCCAAGGCAGAAACGAAAGGAAATGAGGGTCCTTTATGTGTATTTTAAAAAATATATTGTTATTGATTTCAGAGAGGAAGAGAGAGGGAGAGAAAGATAGAAACATTGATCGATACAGAGAGAGAATTATTGATCAGCTGCCTCCTAATGAGGATTGAGCCTGCAACCCGGGTATGTGCCTTTGACCTGAATGGAACCAGGGACCCTTCAGTCCTCAAGCTGACGCTCTAACCACTGAGCAAAACCAGCTAGGGCTGTATTTTTTATTGTAGAAAAAAGTGAAGGAATCTCTGAAAGCTTTCTGATGAATAAAATCTTACAACTGGAAGCTAGAAAGAGGGAAAGAAAATTGAGCACTTCTGTCATTTAGTCAAGTGGTCTTTCCTCTCTCTCTTTCCATCCTCAGGAACCTGAGAAATGCAGCTTAGGCTCTTAGTATCATGGATTTTCAGATAGGGAAGGGAGTACCAGCTTCCTGGGAAATGTGGATAAAACAAGGTCTGGGAGACAGGTCTAATAATGCCCCCTTAAAGAAACATATCCTGCATCCCTCGAGAAATACTGAGAGACGTACATTTTTAATTTACCAGACCCGCCCCCCCCCCCCCCCCAAAAAAAAAGGCCAGAAAAGTTCAACGATTAACTAACCTGTTGAAGGTGACAAAACCAGCTGTGGAAGAATCTATACTAACAACTAGGTTTTCTGAATCCACAAGCTTGTGTGTGTGTGTGTGTGTGTAATTCTTGCAAGAATTTGATATATAATTATATGGTTAACTTTATAAAATGTGCTACCTAAGAGTCATCCAAAATATTATGTATTGTTTGCTATAATTTATATTTTATTCCACATTCTAAGGTTACGAGAATTTTAATTTTAAATCCATTAATTTTAGCAGTACTGATTCACGCCAAACCCACTTTAAAAATAAACATATCACGATAATCTACAATATTGTAATGGGTGCTTTTAAAAACAAACAGGATTTAACTGCTCATGATTGTTTTCAGTAGCAAACAATATTTGGCAACAACTGATGTCCACTGCCATTACCTTGTATTAATATGTTGAATGCCTATTTGAAGAAACCATTTTGCTTTGTTATGAGACAAAGAAACTAATTGAAGCTATCTTATGGAATTCTCGAGATGAAAGGCATCTTGGAATTAGTTAGTCCAACTCTTACTTTTGCAGATGAGCACATTGAGGTTTGGATTCCTGAACTCTTTTATCTGACGGCTGTGGCATTCTTTCATTTTAAATAGTAAAGTGGGATAATTTCACTGTTAGAGTTCTTTCACCAACTAGGATGAATAATCCAATTCTACGCTTGTGAGTCCCGAAAGGAAACCTCCAAAGCTAAAGCAGTGTTGTCAAGCCACCAGTCCATACCTTTTACTGGCATCACCCTTCCGAGAACAAAAGCGTCCTCTCAAGACTATTGTATTGCAACTAAACAGATAATGCTGGGTGTAATGGTGAAAACATAGCTGTTCAGTTTACAAACCATGTTACTTTGAGCAAGTAAATTATACTTTAGTCCTCTTATTTGTAAAACTTGGAAATGAAGCCCTGACCAGTTTGGCTCAGTGGATAGAGCGTCGGTCTGCGGACTGAAGGGTCCCAGGTTCGATTCCGGTCAAGGGCATGTACCTTGGTTACGGGCACATCCCCAGTGGGGGGTGTGCAGGAGGCAGCTGATCGATGTTTCTCTCTCATCGATGTTTCTAACTCTCTATCCCTCTCCCTTCCTCTCTGTAAAAATTCAATAAAATATATTAAAAAAAAAAAAAAAAAACTTGGAAATGAAATCTATCTCACTGGCTCTTTATGAAAATTAAATAGACTAGCCTGTATAAACTACCATCAGTACCTGAGAGCCTGTTATTACTGGCTTCCTGTTTTTCTTTTCCATTTTCCTGACCAAGGTCACATGACTGATTAGTGTCCAGACAGGAGGAGAGAACAGACCTTTTAATTTCTTAGGGCAAATGTTCCCTCTACACAGAATTCTTCTATTGTTCATATTGTAACGTTCTCAAGATTGAGAAGCAGATATATTTAAGTCCTTTTTTGTTAGCCTGAGAAGCAAACAGGACTGATACCCCATCTTGAAAATGGTCAAGTTTCTATAGCAAACCATAATAATTGTAATATTACTTAAGGGATCCTTTCACAATCTTTTCTTAGAATTCTAGATGTGGCATAGTTAGTTTTTTGTTTGTTTGTTTGTTTGTCTTTGTACCTATAAAAGGCTGGGGAATCTATAGTAGCTCAGAAAGGATAGGAGAAAAATTGAGTGTGTCTGTTATTAAATGAGCATGTTTGAATCTACTGGGAAATAGGACACAATGCAGGTCTTGGGAATATACATATTTGACCAAAGCAAATAGATTTGCAGGGCCAACTGGGTGCTCAAATTTCAGGGGTATCATGAGGCTCCATCAGTGGTATACCTTGCTAATTTGACACCCAGAATCATTTTTGAAACATCCATCCTCTTCCATATAAAATTGTTGTCAGTGGTAATGAATAATAATTAATAATCAGGACTTTTGCTGTTTTATTGAGATATGATTGACATACAGCACTGTGTACGTTTAAAATATACAGGATAATGACCTGACATACCTATATTATGTAATAATTTCCACAATAAGTTTAGTTAATATCCATTATTTCATATAGATACAAAGAAAAAAAGAAAAAGTTGTTTTCCTTGTGATGAGAACTCTTAGAATTTACTCTCTTACAAACATTCAAATATACCAGGTAGCAGTGTTAGCTACAAATCATGTTGTTCATCACATCCTCAGCACTTACTTATAATTGGCAGTTGGTACCTCTGACTATCTTCACCCATTTTACCCACTCCTCACTTTTTGCCTCTGATAACAAATCTGAGTTTTTTCTATGAGTTTACTTTCGGTTGTTGTTTATTTGTCTATTTTTTAGATTCTACACATAAGTGAGACTACACAGTACCTGTCTTTCTCTGACTTACCTCATTTAGCAAGATGTCCTCAAGGTCTATCCAGGTTGTCCCAAGTAGCAGGATTTCCTTCTTTCTAGTGGCTGAATAACAAATATTATCTTCTTTATCCATTCACCCTATTTCTATACCTAATCTACCTATCTATTATCTATCTATCTATCTATCTATCTATCTATCTATCTATCTAATTTACCTAAATACCTATCTATCTACTTTTTACCTTTTAAGACTTCAAGAGGACTGAAGCCAAGGACATATAGCTAATCCAATAAACATATTCATTTTGGCAGTTTATTTCCATCCAAAATATCAGTAAACTTGAAAAAGAGAGATAAGGGCTGTCTCCTTCTATTTTTTTCTTCCATATATTTGCCAAAGAAAAGTATAATTATTGTTCATTTGTATTTAGTAATGGCTGATTGGTTTTTAAAAGTTCTTTCGATACTGGTAAAGTCTTTATTTCCATATTGAAACAGCTTTTCATTTAAAAATAAATAGTGTCAACTCCCCTCTATTGTGCACTAATGGATTTTAATGAGTTCATCACCACTGCCTTTGCATTACCCAGGTGAAAAGGATTATGAAGAATGGTGATGCTGCTGCTGTTGCATTGTTTAATTTAAAATTACAAATTTTTATACTGTTTGTTGGAATGCCTTTATCAGTGGAGATCAAGGCCCCAGCTTACTGGGAAGCACTGGAGAAAGCCAACCACACCTCTGCCTTCTTATGAAAATGAGACTAAACTATTGGATTTTACTCTCCACTGTGATTTGTCTTCCCTAAACCACTGAAAGCCCTGGAAACAAAGCTTTTTACGTTTCCATCTTCATTATTTTGGCTGGGAGTTGTTTTGGCATTTTCCTGACATTCTTGTTTTGTGTGCTTGTTTTCTTTTGATTCCTTAGGGAATTTATTTGAAGGGCAACAGATTTATTGTCAAGCATGTTGGACTGTTTATTTTAAGACCACATTTTGTAGTTGTGGAAATTGACTTATCTGGAGAAGAACCAGAACTGGAATGGTCTTGACCAGTGATTTTCAACCGGTGTGCCACAGAAAAGTTTAAAACATGCAATACTTGACTATTGAGTCAGGAACACTGACCTCTTTTCCTTTGGATTGTGAAATAAAATTTAAAAATGACAACAGTGAACACAACAATAGCCTTCCAGTGTGAATGAATCAAAATTATACCCCCTTTTTTTTATCTGATAAGCAAAAAATATATTTTCAATGTGCCAAATAATTTTAGTAATTGGTTTATGTGTGCCATGGGATGAAAAACATTGAAAATTGCTGGTCTAGACAGCCAAGAGTGGTGAATGCTGTGCTGGCTAGGATTTCATGTAGCCCTAGGCAGGGGCCATCCTTTTATATATATACTAGAGTCCTGGAGCATGAAAATTCATGCACTGGGGGTGTCCCTCACCCTGGCCTGCGCCCAATTCAGCTTGTGGTACTTTGTATGGAAGCCCCGGAAAGCTAATACACAATGGCTAATTTTTTTTAAAAATGTGATATTTTTAAAAACATCCCCTGGCAGCCTGGGAGCCCTTGAGGGATGTCCGACTGACAGCTTAGGCCCGCCATCAGTTGAACATCCTTTCCACTGCCACTGTACTCACAGCTGTCAGCCGGCTTGTGGCTGAGTGGAGCTCCCCCTGTAGGAGGGCACTAACCACCAGGGGGCAGCTCCTGTGTTGAGCATCTGCCCCCTGGTGGTCAGTGTGCATCATAGCGACCGGTAGTTCCTGGTCATTCTGCCCTTAGGGTCAATTTGCATATTATCCTTTTATTACATAGGTTGTTTTTATTGATTTTAGAGAGAGAAGAAGGGAAAGAAGGAGAGAGAGAGAAACCTGGATGTGAGAGAGAGGCATAGATATGCTGCTTCCTACACACTCCCTACTGGGTATCAGGCACATGCCCAGAAAGGAAATTGAACCATGACCTTTGGGTGCACCAGAGAACATTCAACCAACAGGGCAGGGGCCATCCTTTGACCTGTGCAATGGAGCCCTGTTCTGGGGCTCATGATTTAGGGGTTCTGCTCTACCTCTTCTTGGTCCTTCATTCCCAAGGCCAGAATGGTATAGTAGGTCTGAGAAGCCAAAGGATATGGCCACCTGGAACCCTGGCACCTGCCATCTTTGCTCTCCTAGACTGAGGTGTCTGGGACCTGGGACTCTTCACCCCAAAGGTCCCCAACTTTCTTTGAGAGGCGGTTGTATCTTTCCCCTGGTCTATGGCAGTTCACTTGTCTTTAGGCTGGCTGGTGGTTAAGGAGCAAGTATTGTGAGAGGAACAAGGGAGGGGAGGGACCGGCAAAGCAATGGAACCAAATATGAATTTAACAATGGGTGTCTATACAAATTTTCAGCCTCCCCCCGCCCCCGTCCTCCCCCCCCCCCCCCCCCCCCCGCCCAATATAGGACAGAAATGGGGAGGATGGAGTTGCGGCCAGGCCTAGCCAGTTTGTTTTCATACATAGGAGAAAAAATTGCCCCATCTTTTACATGAATTACAGTTAGGAAAGAAAATAATTAGGATATATTGTTTGCAACAGTTGTAGTTTGAACTGTATTCCCCTAGAACAGTGGTTCTCAACCTTCTGTCCCTTTAAATACAGTTCCTTATGTTGTGACCCAACCATGAAATTATTTTCGTTGCTACTTCATAACTGTAATGTTGCTACTGTTATGAATTGTAATGTAAATATCTGATATGCAGGATGGTCTTAGGTGACCCCCAAAGGGGTCGCGACCCACAGGTTGAGAACCGCTGCCCTAGAAGATATGTAAAGTCCTAGCACCTGGAGCCTGTGACTGTGACATTTGAAAATAAGGTTCTTGCAGATGTGATTGAGTTAAGATGAGGTCATACATGGGCTCTAAATCCAATGACTGCACCTATAAGTAGAAAAACGCGAAGACACAGACACAGAGGAAAAAGGCATGTGAAGAGAGAGGCAGAGTTAAGCTGTCAGAAGCCAGTGAACACCAAATTTGTAGGAAAAGACCAGTATGTAGAGAAAGGTGTGGAAGAGTTTCTTCCTAAGATCATCCACAAGGAACCCATTTGCCAACACCTTGTTTTCGGGTTTCTGGGTTCTGGAATATGAGAGAGTTATTTTGGTTGTTTTACTCCATTCAGCTTGTGGTACTTTGTATGGAAGCCCCAGGAAGCTAATACACAATGGATAATTTTTTGAAAAATGTGATTTTTTTGAAAATCATGTTATTGATCCTTTAATGGAGATTACCACAATAATATCATAACCTTATTCCCCAAGGTTTTCCAAAGCTCTTCCTAACTGTGAATAAAGAGTAAAAATCATCTGAAGATAATTTTCTTTCTAAAAAACTATATATTTATCTCCAAATAAGCTGTCCCATCCGATATAAATAAGCATTGAGTATTCTTTTATTCCAGATTTAGCAAATCATTACTGCCATATTCCTTGTTCTTCTAAATCATTTCTATTAACATTGTTGATATGAAGACTTTATATGGAGATGAAGATAAGAAATAGCTGATATTCAACTTAGAAAAGTTAAAATATTATGTGGTTCAACCTAATACACTAAAATTAAGAGTCCTTACAGTTACCAACACACTTGATTTATCAAAAAGGCTTAGCTCCTTCAAGAATGTGGCTTAATATATTATAAATAGACTGAATGCTTGGCAGGAGAGATCACTTATGTTTGTGAGTGATACCAAGTTGGCGGAGATTAACATTATCGTGTAGGGCCAGACAGGAATGCAAAATGATACAATCAATTTGAAAGCGTAATGTGCACTGGATGAAGTGAATTACAATTATGGTGCATGCAATATTTGAAAAATGCAACAGGAATTGAAACGTTTACATGGACTGGGTCACACACAGAGGACTTTTAAAGTCACAGCCAATCACAGATGCAGGCTCTGCTGAACTTGCCCAAATGGGACCTCTGAGCCATTCATTCTGACTGACCATCTGGACCTCATCATGTGGATTTTGGCTGCCCCATTGAATAACTGTTGGCACCAGATCAATGATTCCATGCCGTTGTGGTCTATGAATTTCAGGCCTTAAGACATCTTATATAAAACCCTAATATGCAAATCGACTGAACGGCATAACGACCTGTCGCTATGACGCACACCGACCACCAGGGAGTAGACGCTGAACACAGGAGCTGCCCCCTGGTGGTCAGCGTGCTCCCACAGGGGGAGCACTGCTCAGCCAGAAGCCGGGCTCATGGTTGGCGAGTGCAGCGGCAGTGGTGGGAGCCTCTCCAGCCTCTGCAGCAGCGCTAAGAACCCCTCAGGGGTGGACTGTGAGAGGGTGCAGGCCAGGCTGAGGGACCATCCCCCCCCCCCCCCCCAGTGCACAAATGTCCTGCACCAGGCCTCTAGTAATATTATAATATAAGCCAGTCAGAGAAAGATAAATATCACATGATCTCACTCACTTGTGGAATATAATGAACAACATAAACAAATGAACAAAAACAGATCCAGAAACAGAGAAGCATCAATCAGACAGTCAAACCTCAGAGGGAAGGGAGGGGAGGGTGGGGGTAAGGGGAAGAGATCAATCAAAGGACTTGTATATGTGCATATAAGCCTAACCAATGGACACAGACACCAGAAGGGTGAGGGCATGAGTGGGGGGTAGGGGGAGGGGCAATGGGGGGATAAGGACACATATGTAATACCTTAATCAATAAAATAAAATAAAAAAGAATACTATCCCTGCAACCCATTCAAACTCTCTTCACCTTTCAAGGCCTATTTAAAGGTCAAGGAAGTCCAGAAAGTCTCTTCCTTTTTATTTCTATAGGTCATAAACTGTATTGCTCAAACTTAACAGAAAGTTTGACATCAATTCTCTTCATATGTCAGTCTCAACTTTGAATTTGTAAATTCTTCGGGGCCAAGGGCAAAGGGTTATACATATTTTGCACTTCAGTCTAATTAATATGTAGCCAATGAAAACATTAGTAGGCTTTATTAAGCAGATTTAATAAAGTTAATGATCCCAGCAATAAAAACAGCAAAATGTAGATTTGAGAGCATGAAAGGTTGAGAAACTTGTGTGGCAATAAATGAATGTGGGTCTTATTCTTTTGATTCTTGAACCAAATTTCCTCATTGAGAAACAAGCTATATACTTAACTTTCATGTCAATCTTACCCAAGGTGATATTTACATATCTATACAATTTTATTACATGTTAGATTCAAATAAATAAAAGGCCAAAGTTTGGTTGAGTGGAGATTCATGTAAGATTCCTTACTCAGAATTTGTAGTTTTATGTGCTATAAAGTATACTTACATGAAAATAATTTTTACTGGGCTTCTGTCTCTGCAATGTGGAGGTACTGAGTTTTTTTTCTATGCTAAATTTTTTTTATGTTTATTGCACTTCAGGTTTATTATCTATCCTAATATCTCTATAAATTAATGTTTTAGCTTGATTTCTCAAAGTTGGTTATTTAAATAAATTTTACATACTCCATTATACTGTATATAATAATATCATTACCCTTTAGTCAATGTAATATATATGTTTGAATTTATTATAGCTCAATCTTGAACCAACATTACCCTTAACTCTTTTAGTTATAATAATGTGTGTTTTTTTTTTTTTTTTTGGAAAACAATTTGAGTCTAACTGGATGTCATTAAATCCTCAGGCCATGGTAAGTGTGACTGCGGAAAGTGCAAATGTGACAAAGGATGGTCTGGGGATGCTTGCCAGTACCCAACTAACTGTGATCTGACAAAGAAAAAAAGTAACCAAATGTGCAAGAATTCTCAAGATATCATCTGCTCTAATGCAGGTAAGAATTTGAATCTATGAAGATTCTTAAGTGAAATAATCAAATTTGGGTTTTTAATTGAAGTCCTTATGCACTTCAGAGTGTTGAACCTCTGAATGAGACTGCTTCTGAGTATATTTTCTAGAAATGAAATTCAGATAAATCAATAGAAAAAAAATGTCATCTTGCTGAGACTGGCAAGTTTGATATTCTCCAGCTGTTCCAAATGCCTCCTTCAAGTAGGAAATTCACTGGAAACAACACCCCGATGACATTTGACGTACATTGTCAGCCCTGATTTTGAATCCTGGAATAAATCTTTGAAAAATTATTTATATAAACTGACTTAATTATTTTATGTTACAGGTCCAAATTTGTAAGCCATCAAATAAAACCAAACCTTTTTAATTAAATAGAAGTTTCTGATGCACTATGTGAAACTCATTTAAGAATACAGTGACAGCAAGCTTTTTTGTTTGATCAAAATATTTTTACCTCTCACAGAAATCATTTAAAATATATTTTTAGAAATTTAAAGAAAAGCTGTTAAAATTAATTACCAAAACCCTATTTAAAAAATAAAACAACTGCAGTTTCATATAGTTTCAATTCCAATGGTTTTCAACCAGTATTACTATAATTAAATTCTCTCAACATTTGGTCACACGGAGCCTCAAAGTCAGCTTTTCGCAACCTGACTGAACTTGAGAATGTTGGTGTCCTAAACTAGAGGCTGCGATTCAGTTGTCTCAGGGAATGGTCTGGACTATAGTTGATTTTTAAAGCTCTTGTGTAATTCTTATATAGATCCAGCGGTCTGAGCCTTTGCTCTTTCTGTTATAAGCAAGGATTTGACTACAGGCATGAATATCTTCCCTCCGGAAGCTCACTTTGTTGGTAGAGTCCTGCAATCAGAGATAAGACCTTTCCAGTTTTTGATCTGCAACAAACTGCTCTTGTGCAGCCTAAATGCAGTGAGGTTGTTTTGCTCTTGCTCCTAGGAATCAGAGCCACGTCCAATACAAGATGTGAATGGACCAATCAGGGGCCATGACTAATGGTCTCAGCAGCCAGGCCACTTTCTGTGTTTACTGATATTCTTGCTTCTTTCAGTCTTTTCTTTTCTCTCAATCAGATTTCTTTACTTCCAGTTCATAGCACCCACCCCTCCAAATGTGTGTGCACCCACACGCTCACCCCTCACACCCCCACACAGCTTCTTTTGTTTTGAAAACTTCATGCTTTCCAAACTTTCTTAAGTAATAATACTTGAATTTTGTTTGTTTCTTTGTTCTTTATTTTTTTGGATTTATTTATTTTGTTTTCAAGTTAAATTCAAGGTATTGGGTTTTGTGTGTGTTTTTTTCCTCCCTCTTTTTAATAATATACTCAACAGGTAGATTTTAGCTTAGGAATCCAAAGATGTTTCAACATAAGAAATCTAAACATGTGATGCACTACATTTAGATATCTTTAAGGAGAAATTTTACAGAATTCTTTTAATAGATAAAAACATTTAGTAAGGTACAAAACACATCTCTCAGATATCTGTATCCCTATATTTTTTAACATTAATACAAAGCTTTTATGCAATCTGCCATTCATATTCCAGTTTTTTCAATTGACCCAACAATGTTTATTCTTTATAGCCTACTAGAGGCCTGGTGCATGAAATTCATGCACTGGGCAGCATGGGGATGAGGAGAGCGTCCCTCAGCCCAGCCTGTGCCCTCTCGCAATCCGGGAGCCCTCGGGGGATGTCTGACTGACGGCTTAGGCCAAGCGGGCCTAAACCATCAGTCGGATATCCTTAGTGCTACTGTGGAGGCGGGAGAGGCTCCAGCCACAGCCGCTGCGCTCGCCAGCTGTGAGCCTGGCTTCTGGCTGAGCGGTGCTGCCCCTGTGGGGAGTGCACTGACCACCAGGAGGCAGCTCCTAATTTGAGCGTCTGCCCCCTGGTGGTCAGTGTGATGACTGGTCGTTCTGATGTTCAGTTGATTTGCATATTAGCCTTTTATTATATAGGATAGTCAGTCCTATTTTGACCAGCCTAGTTCAGGACCACTCCCCTCAAATTGCATTAGTGTATGAGTTCTTTCTATTAATCTTTCTTTCCACTTCATATTACAATGTGGTTTTCTGGAAGTAGCTTGGAGCAGAAGGGAAAAAGAGGTAAATGGAGTGGGGCATAAGACTGAAGGGCAGGCTGAGATGGAGCTGGGGACTGATTGAGTTCCAGAATCTTCTGACTCTGTAGGGGCCCAGAAAGGCAAGCACAGTCTGCAGGGTGAAGTAAAGTGTGATGCCATTGCACAAGGGTATAGGCCAATGTTCAAGACTGGGAAGCTATCCTAGAGAGAGACAGCTATATTAGTCAGAAGGATGTGTCTGTGCTAAAATAATCTGGCATAAAGCAGAAGACCAGTCCTAGAACCTGAATTAACTGGCAACCAAGAGAGAGAAGCAGTATGACACAGCATGAACACAGGAGTCTGGCACTTTTGCCTGGTCTTCCATATGCCATGTCTTAGAGTCTCAATTGTGATTTCTACTTGGTAGGGGAGACAGGAAGTCTTTGAGCTGTTGTAAACTTCCTACATCAGCCAGGAATGGTTCCAATGTGTGGATGGGAGTGAGCCTGCCTGTGGGAGATGTCAGTGAGAAGTTGTAGAATTCAGAGGAAGAGACCGTTTCTTCCCATCTTTCCTGAAAATAACTACTGCATACACTCCTATGTTATACCTCTCTCTCCAAAACCACGAAGCCTCCAGGAATTCCAACAGATAAATTCTAAAATTTTTCGCTAGTAGTCTTGATCCTCTACTATCTGGCTTCAACCTACCCTTTTCTCCAAACTCAGGTCAGATGCTTCACTGTTCTTTAATTCCCCACTCATAATCCTTAGCTCAAGCTCTTTCCTCAATATCACATCTTTTCTTCATTTCCACTTGTTGAAATTCTATCCATGGTCAAGTGCCAACTCTAGAACTTACTCTTTTATTGTGCCTTTCCTCCTTCACAGAGCCAGACTAGGATTTAAGTTTATACTTTCTATAAAGCATTTGTCACAAATCTATTGCAAATACCTTTGCATCATCTGGTTTTATATATATAAAATATTATAAATACATACATATATACATACACAAAGATTAGCTAAAGCAGGTTTACAGTTGTATGCGAAACACAGAGTTTATCCCTGTATTGCTATTTATTATCTTAATACTTTTTGTATTACAACTGTAAGCCTACTTTTGCTCACCCCTGTATAAATTATTAATCATCTAGCTCTTTCTGCCTGGTCTATGATTTACTTCATTTTAATTTTATTCATCTTATTATCTCCTATAATTTTATTCATCTCATTATAGTTTTCCTCTTCGTATCTCCTATAGTTTTCCAATAATATAATAGGCAACAAGAAAATTTAATGAATACATATGTGGATGGTTGAAAGACAGCATAAATGTGACAATGAAAAATAAGGTTAATAATTAAAGAAAAAATTGAAACGAGGCAGGACCATGAATTATAGCATTAGATTTGAAATGAACTTTTATAAGTTGAAATCATTCTCAGAAAAAAGCACACAAAAATGAAGTTTAATAAAAGTAAAATTCATACATGAATTCTCAAGGAAGAAAAAGAACAAGCTCAAATTCTGCAAAATCACTCATTTATATGTGACTATAAGATAAAAATAGGTATTATAGCTATTAACAAATTTCAAGTGACTAGAGTAACAGAATCATGCAGAGGGTATGAAAACAGGGGTGCATAAATATAAAGTTTACCTGGAGAAATATACTAGGTATCTTAATGGGAGAAGAGGAAAAACCCAAAGTTTTCTGAAAGACTACTATATACTAGACACAGTAGTGTTTTTAGAAAGATGATTGGATGATATTTATCACTTGGTCCTCACAGCAGCTCTATGAGGTAAATATCATTTGTAGATAAGGAATTTGAATTAAAGATTAAAATAATAACCCCAAAAAGTGTAGCTAGCCCTGGCTAGTGAGACTTATTTGGTTTGGCATTGTGCCGTGCACCAAAAGGTTGCTGGGACCAATTCTTGGTTAGGGCCCATGCCTGGGTTGTAGGCTTGATCCCCAGTAGGGGGTGTGCAAGAGGCAGTGGGTTAATGTTTCACTCTCATATACATGTTTCTCTCTCTCCCTCTCTATTCCTCTCTCTCTAAAAATCAATAAAAATATAGCTAGTGGGGATTAAAACCTGGATTTGGCTACACGTCTACCTAAATCCAAGATTTTCAAGTAGGTCACATATAGAATCTCCAGTTTCGAGTGGCTCAAATCATTTATCAATATCATCTCTGGTTCCTCCCTATTCTTCACCAAGTCAAGCCCAATCAGTCACCAAGTTTTGTCTGTTCTCCTACAAAAGGTGTATTTGTTTCTTTCTAAAGTCCTTGCCATCACCTCAGTCAGCTTCTACCTTCTATGCAATAATTCTTTCCTCGTATCTACTTTTCCCCTAATTCCAGCTTATTCTTTGTATGACAACTAGAGTAATCTGATAAAATTTCATAAATTACCACAACTCTATTATAAATATATGTATGGCTTCTCATTATTCTTGGATTACAGTTCAAAATTTTTAACATGACCTTTAAGACTTCCATAAATTGCACCTTTAGTTGCCTAATTCTTTTTATGCCACTTTTCACATTATTGTTCTTCACTATCTCTCATTTCTCTTATCTTTTTTTTTTTTTTTTGCTTGGTTTTTAGTTTTCAGCTTAAGTAAGAGCTACTTCTCCAGGGACCCTATCTTTGACTCTCAGGTGTCAGTTAAATCCCCTTGCTATGTGCTTTTGCAACACTTTGCACTTCTCCATTTACTTTGTCACATTGAGTTCTGCTCATATAAAAAATCTGAGAGAAGGATTTGGTTGAGTTGATCTGTTACATTCTAGCATCTAAGGTAGTGCCTGTTGAGTGGTAAAGTCTCAATTTATCTTTAATGTTGTGATGATCAATTAAAAATTAAAAAATAAGTTTTCAAAAGGAAGTTCCTTAAATGAACATTCTATCTCTCAGTATCATTTAAATGCTGTTTTACTGTCAGTGAAATCACTCTCAGGGGTTGAAGTGAAATCCTCAAACTTGGCTGAATATGTGCTATGTGGTAGAACAGATAACTCCAGTGCCTCTATCACCCTGAGCTGCCTTGTGATTCTGATGAGCTCCTAGGTTTCTCTGCCTAAGAAAGCCCATTCTGGTCCCTTGTCATTAGAATATGTATATCAGTTTGACACTGTGGATATGAAATTATTAGGGGCATCTACATTTTTCATTTATGCATTTAATAATGAATTCCACAAATGTCTATTACATAAATAGTATGCTCAAATATTATATCAAGCATTGAGTAAATACTGGTGAGGCAGATAAGTAAGGTTACTTTCCTCACAAAGCTTAGAATTTTCTGCTTTAGTTCACTTCAGACCCAGGTAAATCAGAAGGTATTCATTCATGCATTGATTGGAAGGACATGAATAAGCAGCTTTGCACTGAGGAGGTCAAATTTAAATTCATGAAACTATTAGAGGTCAATCATAATGACTGTGCTAGAAAAAATAATTTCTGTGCTACAATAATCTTAAGAAAGAATGTCTTGTTATCTATCTCCTCATACCCAAAAAAGTACATAATTTCAATAGTAAATTGATTTGAATTTTCTCTCTTTGAAGGAGGTTAAAATTCATTAAGTATAATTTATATGCATTTGACAAATAATTTTTGCTTGGTTTTAATGGTTTAGGTACATGTCACTGTGGCAGATGTAAGTGTGATAATTCAGATGGAAATGGACTCGTTTATGGCAAATTTTGTGAGTGTGATGATAGAGAATGCATAGATGATGAAACAGAAGAAATATGTGGAGGTATGTATATTAACTGCAGAAATTAATAAAGTACTTGATTTTTCACTTGTTTCATTGTGCTTTTATCTCTCTATAAATTTCTGTACCAGCTTTATGAATTTTGTCTGAACTTACATTATTTGGAAAACATTTTATATAAGGAAAGTTATACTAAGGCATTCAAAGTAACTTGTACTTTTTAAATGCAAAATCAGATTATTGCTGGAGGAGAGGCAGATCTTATGTCAAGCAGGCCAACTACATAGTTCTGAAGTGGTTGGACTTCATCTTTTCTGCTCATCTTATCTGCTTTTATTGTCTCTTTTCTCCAATCTTTCAATTACATATTTTATTTTCATTCTCTTTGTACATCATTAACCTTTAAATGGTCTCAGGTCCTATTGGAGACATGAGGCCAATAGATTTATTAGCTTAGTATTTATTTACCCCTCAACACACATACACAGATAATATTTTTCATGATCTTTTCTATGTACCACCATTACTCAAATCATTTTTGTCTGTTGTACTAGCAATTGCATGCTTGCTAGTGCCAATCACTGGTCCAACATGAGGTAATGCCAAAGACTGTACTCTTGACCCCTCACCAATGAGAACTGCATCAGTGCCCAGGATGTGGCGTTCCATGAGAAGATCCGCTCCTCGCCACCCATAGTGTCCCTCTCTTCTGTTTACCTAACTGCAAGCCTGTTCCTAAAGTTTCAATTTGCAATCATACCGACACAGGAGAGGAAAGTAGAGAGCAATGAAAATCCCTTTAGTTTAGGTAAACCCTTCTCTGCAGTTGATAATTTGTTTTAGTGTGAGATCATCTTTCTATTAATAAGCAGTTGCTTATTTCATTTATCTCTGACAAGATTCCAGTTCATGGAATCCTATCCTGTTTGCAGAATGGGTGATTTCAGAAGAGTATTTCCTTGGAAGGATCAGGGGCAAAGGGGGCCAGGAGGAACCAGAGGCCATTGAGAAAGGGTCAATAACATAAGACAAACTGTCCCTTTGTTGACTAAAACAAATTAGAGCTTCGATTCCCGTGGTCATCCAGATATTCTTATTTAGGTCTGCTTGGGTCTTTCTCTCTGGCTTCATTGCTGGACAATCCACCAGGATAAAACAAATGCAAAAGTCTTCTTTTTTTCAAGCCAGTGACCTAAGCTAGATACTGCTCAGAGAATTCTGCCAAAGGGCTCCGTCCAAAATAATAAGAACAATTAGATAAATACACCCACAAATATGATGTATTTGTCCTCTTGCTGTTTCAGTTACAATTATTACAAATCAAAACAAGAGGAATGGAACATGCTTGGGGCCAAGGTGTTCTGATGCAGACCACCAAAGCAAAGTCTATTTGCCTTTGTAAATGTAAACATTTAACTTGAAACAACACAACAGGAGATTGTTAACTCTCAACCTTTCACTTAGATTTCCGTTTGTTTGAGGCTTAAGCAATTTCATGGTGCAAAGTCTCTGACCACAGACCCCAGCTTTCTGGTAAATCCTCTGGGGGTGACATTGACTGGGCTTGTAGATCTTTCCACCTGTCATTCACAGGGAACCAATCTGTTGAGAGGTGATTCTCCAGCCCATCAGCGAAGCAATGCAAAATGAGATTTTCTTGCTCCAACAATTTATACAAAGCAAAGAATGATCTTTATTGTCCAGGATGTGTATTGCCCTGAAGCTTTTATTTTATCTCAATTATTCAGATGTGTTTTGTTACAATATTTTCATTTGAGTTATGAGGATATCTGCTTACATTTCTATACATGCATAAAGGTGTAGCTTTACATGATTTTTCTTTTCTTTTTCACCTCTACCTCAATGATTGTTTTTACTAAAACTGAAATTGAATACTAAATTTTATAAATATACAAAGATTTTGGTGGGAAGAATGTAGATTTATGATCATTTGTTAATGTCAAAGTAATCCTTACATATGTAGCAGCTTACATAAATTTCCTGAAATTACAGAAAAAATAAATTCTGGTTTAAGAAGTTAATTAAGTTTTTTTAAAGAACTGGCTCATAGGACAAGCTTTCAGTACACTGTTGTCTTGCAATTTTCAGGGTAGCCCTCAAGTTTCTGAGGCTTGTGATTTAGCATTTTAATGTAATATTGTGTGTGTGTGTGTGTGTGTACATTCAGAGATATTTTTAAGTTCATAAACAAAATGTATAATACATACATATAATTATAATATGTAATTATAAATATAAATGTATAATTTAATAGCCTTTATATTTGCTTATGTGAATAAATTAAATTTGTTGGCGAAATGATCAAGTTAGAGGACACTTTGACTTGCTCGGTGTGTGTGATAATATGTTAGGCTAAGAAAAGGTGTGTGTTTTTTTAATGGGTTTCCCAGTTACTGCTTATTCAGACAGAAAACATGGAATTGTATGCATGGGTCTCTTTCTCTGTATCTCATTAGGGCAGTTTCTCTTCACCTCTTGTTCTTCCTCTTTGTCTCTCTATTGTGTGTCCGCTTGAAAGAAGTCTCATCTGAAGGGCAAGAGTTGCACAAGAAACCCTACTGAGACTCTTGCCATTGGCCAGGATGCCATAGTGCTTAGAAAGAAAATTAGCTTCACAATCAGTTTCCTATGGATCCTCTGGAATTATGGCTGTAGGAGGAAAACAAGGGAAGTTCAAAGACTTTAGTCATAGACTCTGATAAAACATAACTTCCTATATTACAGAAAAAATAGACTAAAACACAGTGTGACCCTGGTTTTTATCATATTTTCAAGAACAAGAAGCACACATTCATGTTTGGATGGCATAACTACAAAAAGGGAAGACATAAGAAGGATTTTAAAATCCTGACTCATAGGAAAAGCTTTTAGTATACGGTTGTCTTGCTATTCTCAAGAGTCCGAGGCTTGTGATATAAAAGAATTGCCATCTTTGGAAATTTGTAGAAGGATTGATAGATACGGATGCAGGAAGTGATGGCATGATGATTCATTACAGATTCATTGGTTGTAAGTACAAACAAGTAGGGTAACCGTTTGAAAGGGTGTGGTGATATCTGGACACAAAATGATGGGGTGCCCTTACCTACCATTTGTGTCCCCTTCACAGTTATGGTGGGAATTTGACTGTGAGATCCAGGGTCTAGAATATTTCATTGATCTAAATGAGTTCTAAACATTGTTTTAGCTGAAAACCTCTTTTCCATGTGGTGGAACACAACAGCTTGTGGGACACAGTTGAATGGAAAGATGAAACATTTCCTCTGGTTTAAGCAATGGTTCAGTCATTAATAATATGCATCCAAGTAAATACACACCATTGGTTTCTCAGTAGTTGATTTCATAAATAAAATATTTTAATGACCAATTCAAGAAGTGCCCTTAGAGTAAATACTTAAATGCATTTGAGTTTGGTGCATACATTTGAGATTTGAATGTAATAGACTTTCACAGTCTTTCCTATTATTTCTTTAAAATGCATTCATTTTAATCAGCTGCCTGGCTAGGACAAGTTAGAGGACACTTTGACTTGCTCGGTGTGTGTGATTATGTAAGTATAGGCATACCTATAATGTTTTTGGGAGAAACTACTTGATTATTTTAAGCAATAAGTGTGAAGCAGATATATTATTTCAGAAAGCAACAATGATTATAAAGAGGTAGAAAGTTAATTCTGCTTTTAAAGTTGCTTTTTTCCTCACTGTATAAAATTCATTTTGGGTAAAGGCCATGGAAAGTGTTACTGTGGAAACTGTTACTGTGATGCTGGTTGGCATGGAGATAAATGCGAATTCCAGTGTGATATCACCCCCTGGGAGAGCAAGCGAAGATGCACATCACCAGATGGCAAAATCTGCAGTAACAGAGGTGTGTCATTCATACACATTACTATGGATTTGGGAGGCAAACAGAGCTCTTAATTGTTAACACTCCTTTTCTCTGCATTTCCTTCTGTGTGGGAGGAAGTCATCTTTGATAGTCATTGACTTTGATGGAAATCAACATTTATTATACCAACAATTTTCTCTTTTTTGTCTTTTATCGAGTAGAAAACAGAAAAATTAGAAAGCTACTGTCATTCATTAAGCTTCACTGAACAAATAGTTAACATAGGAACTGTAATTTCTTTGGCGGCCGTCCAGAAATAGCATAGTGCAGCTAAAAGGCAATTCTTGTAGATACTTCTGTTAAATGTCTCTTGACTAACAAAACCATCTACAGCATGAGCATCTAATTATCCAGAGAACATTAAAAAAAAATCTCCTCTTAATGATGAGTCAATTGAAGTCTTGGTTGAAAAACAGAATTGACATAGAGTCATTTAACTTTTATATACAATAATAGAAGTGTCATATTGGACATAATATATTTGGAAATGGTATCAAAAGCCATATGAAATTTAGACTGGCCTTAGGCATACATTTAAAAAAATATATTACTATTGACAAATTATCATTTAAACTGTAAATTCATCAGCTGGACTGATGGGATAAAGAGAGCCATGCTGTAGGTGTTCTTTGCCTACCTGATGAAATGAATAAGTGGTCATATTTCCTTCTATAAAAATCTAGAAACTGGAAAAATATTTTTTCATTTCTATAAGTAAATGATGCATTTTCAGAGATAATACTTCCAGGGAAAACCTTAACACACACCAATTTTATCCTTTTAAAAACTGACATAGAACAGTAAAATGTGCCACATATCTGAACATAGAGAAAAGAAAGGAAAAGATCTGAACTTGTAACAAAAATCCTTTAAAAGACTTCTTCTTCAATTTATGTAGAATAGATCTGACTGTATATCATACTAATTCACGTTATGTTTTCCTTTCATATATAAGGACCCGTTTCTGCTTCAGTTCTTTTATTCGGCAGGGTCCATAGTCACGGTAAGGATGTCAGTGTAAGAAGCTTGAACTGTGTTACAGTGGGAAATAACCATTTAGGTGTTGAAGAGAGAGAGGGGAAAAGTGAAGCTGATTGGACTGTGGATCAGGTCCTCGTTCTGCAGGGATATGTGGGCTCTGAGGCAGACGTCGTTCACAAACACACATTACTTGCCACCTCTCCATCTCACCTCCTGCCTTCCCTCTCTTCTGGTGCTGAACGTTTTCTGATTTGGAGATCGGGCAGAGGCAGAACAGGAAGCAGCATGTCTAAATGAGGCTGGTAGCAGGTGAGATTCAGGAGTGTGTGAAGGCAGGCCAGGGCAGGCACCACAATGAGTTCCTTTTCCCAGAGCTACCACTTATGTCTACCCTACAACTCTCCTTATCATTGCTTCCCCGGTAGGAGAGAGACATTAATCCTGCACATGTCTGCCTCATCTTCCTTTTTAGCCCACCTTTAAGGACCAAAACGCCAATGTTTTGAATACAGCTCATCGGTGATAGAATAAATGTTCTTTATTGCCCACTTTTGTTTAATCACAATTTCTCACTGGACCCAATTTAACACATACCCATCCCCCCACATCACGTACCTTATTGCAAAAGCAATGCATATTCATCTTTAAAAATGCAGCTAGATAGTAAAGAAGAAAATGATCCATAATCTTCACATACAGATATAACCTCCTTTTGCATTATGGTACATAATATTTTGGTCTGTTTTTATTATTTATTTATTTTTAAATTCATTATTTGTATGCTTCCTGACATGTATTTTCTTCTAATTTAATACAAAAATTAAAGCATACTATACATACTAATTTTTAATTTTTTAAAATATATTTTTGTTGACGTCAGAGAGAGGAAGGGAGAGGGAGAGAGAGAAACATCAATGATGAGAGAGAATTGTTGATCTGTTGCCTTCTGCACATCCCCTTCTGGGGATCTGAGCATGCAACCCAGATATGTTCACTAAGAATTGAACCCTGTCCTGCTGGGTTGGCACATAACCACTGAACCACATCGGCTGGGCTGTAATTTTCTTTTTTTCATTTAACCATATATTTTGGGTATCTTTCCATGCTCACAGAGCAAAAACCTAATTTTTACCTTTAATGGCTGCTTGGTAATCCAAGCTACACATTGTACTAATTCTTTTTTGATTGATATTTATGTCACTAGTTGTTTTTCAACAACATAAATGCCATCATATTTAATATTCCTGAACATATTCTTTTGTGTACTTTTCCTTTCTTGTGGATAAATTATTTGAAGTAGACTCTTATGCTAAAATTCCCACATTTTCAGAGTACATATTGTGAAAAAAAAATGGTACATCCAGAGTTGTACTATTTTGTACTTCATGCCTCACCAATCTTTGATCCTAGCCATCTTTTCACCTCTGCCAATCTGACACCCAAAATAATTCTAACTCACTATTGTTTTACAGATCCCCCCACCCCCACCCCTTAGTAATCATAGGTTGAGTGGTAAGCATTTGTATGTTTATCTATCCTCACTACATCTCTACAAAATCTCTGATTGGTGTTCTTTTTGCCTTTGTCTATTTCACTTTAGGCATATTTGTCCTTTACATATTGGTTTCTAAGAATTGTTTAAGTTTGTGAAAGTAGTTCTTTGTCTTTTGCCCACATATGACTATTTATTCCAACTGTTTGTTTTTGGTGTTTTGTTTGCAACCAAATTTTTACATTTTTATATAGATCTATTTCTATTTTTCTTTATAGTAATTTGCTTTTGGGATTTTGAATAAAAAAAGATTTATTTTATGATTTTAGTTTATATTTTTAAATCTTCAATCTAACTAGATTAGAATGCACTCTGATGTGAGAGGTGAGAAAGAAATTTAACTTTATCTTTCCCTCAAAAGATGATTAGCTCGTGGCTCTAAAGATGATTATTGATAACTCACATAAAGTAAATATGATCTATAACTGGGCACTTCCCCTTTGGAAATCTACATGTGACCACAGTTATATTTCTCTATCTAATCCAACATACTCTATAACTTGAGCTCATCCTAGCTAGCAAAACTTATCATTGGGTTTCCTTACATGCACCTTCTGCTCCAGGGATTCCTTAGGATCCCCACACCCATCCCTGCCCTTCTTTGCTTATTCTTGCTTTCTTGACTTTTCTTGATTTGTTCTACTTCCAATAGATCCTAGAATATTTCCCCATCTCCCTACATATCCAGACCATCTATCCTAATTATTTCAGCCCACATTGATTTCTTCTTCCCAAACTCTTACAGTATTTCTCACAGTATGTATGTCCTACTTTACAAAATGCTAGTACTCAGATGTTTATTGTTTGCTTATTTTTCTTTCATTAGCTTTCTTTTTGTCAAGTATGTTGGGAGCTTCTTGAGGAAAAGGATTTTATCTTGTGCTATTTTAATTTTGGGGGTATTATCTTTGAGACAAACCAACACAGAGCTAATGACATATTCCACAATCCCATATAAATATTGACATAGATAATAACTTTTGTTTATTAGAGAATCTCTGTTATCAACTTTAGATGGAATTTTCCTTTGTAGAATAATTTTTTTCTGAATACATGTATTTTTCAAATATAAAGTAAGTCACAGATTTTTTAAAAAGTAATATATAAGCCTTTTTCTTTCATGAATGTTTCTCACTAAACTCACATAAAAGCATTTTCCCATGTAGGGACTTGTGTGTGTGGTGAATGTTCTTGCCACGATGTTGACCCAACTGGAGACTGGGGAGATATTCACGGAGACACCTGTGAGTGTGATGAGAGGGATTGTAGAGCTGTCTACGACAGATATTCTGATGACTTCTGTTCGGGTAAGTGCTCTCTAAATTCCTATTTAAAATTTTTAAAATATTCATTTTCCTATTTGAAGATTCATTCTGATTCTGACAGAAACTATAAAGGAACTGAGTGTGCATTCTGAAACATCGGATATCCACAGCACTCCTATTAGTCACTTGGAAACCTTTAAGATAATTCACACTTTGAGCAAAGACTGGAGAGGAAAAATGCATCACTCTCTTAAAATTAGTCTAATTTCCCACCAGGGAAAGCCATTAGCTCTAGATATCTATTGCTTAACTCAGAGAATTCAAAACTGGCAGACCATATGACAATTAACAGAATAGGTACCATGATGGCAAGCTATATTCATATATTGCAAAACTTAGGATAATACATCTCTCATGGATATTTTAATGCATTAATTCTTCAATATAATTTACATACCAAAATTATTCTGCAAATTAGTTTAAATTGAATATCATTAGTGGATTCAAAAAATTGTTTCATAAATAGTATTTGCCAGGGTCTGGACTGCATCTGGGCTTCTGGGCCCAGCAATGAAGGAGCTAAACATGATTCTTTTTATAAAAATTATACTTTATTGATTTTTTAACAGAGAGGAAAGGAGAGGGATAGTGAGTTAGAAACATCGATGAGAGAGAAACATCAATCAGCTGCCTCCTGCACACCCCCCACTGGGGATGTGCCCGCAACCAAGGTACATGCCCTTGACTGGAATCGAACCTGGGACCCTTCAGTCCACAGGCCGACGCTCTATCCACTGAGCCAAACCAGTTAGGACTAAACATGATTCTTGACTTTATGGAGCTTGACATCTAAATGAAAAGGGATAAATATATGACCTGCCAGAATTTTTAAGGGTTCAATGGGGAAAAAAAATAGATCTGTCTGCAAAAGTGTCATTTAGCAAAAATGGGTTATGGGTGTTCAGCCCAGTTAGGTTTGATAATCCAGAAGGCAGAGACATCTCTTTAAGCTTGACTTCTTGGTTGGTGTACATGGATAGGAAACACTACTGGTCTATTCAAAGCAAAGGGAGATAAAAGAGCTGCCCTATCTAAGTGTGATTGTACAACTGCAAAGACCTCTGACCTCGTTGAGGGGATCCTGTTGCTTAAACTTCCCACTATGGAACGTTTCCTCTTTTGATTAGTCCTCGTGTTCAGGAGGATTTCCTAAATAGTTCAAGAATCCTGTTCTCTTGAGGGGATGATGCTCTTTTCAGATTTTTCTATTATTCATGAATATGAATGTTCTTTATGATCACACCAGCATAATGCAGGGCTTGACTCTATTGTAAAGACAAGGGGGAGTTTGTGATGGTTTTATGCAGAGGAGGGCTGTAGTCACGGGTCTGGTTGTGTGGGTAAATGTTACTGAGATGGGGAATATAGAAGGAAATTGTCAAATATATCAATCATAAAGGACAAATGGCAACCTAACATCTGTATTTTTTTTTAGCTTATTAAATATGTGGGTCTAAAGGATCAAAAATGAATGAGAATTTAGTGATAAGCACAGAGTTGGTAATGAAAACTATACTGAGACTCAATGAATATCATTTAAGAATGTCATTTTAAGATTGTGAGATAAAATATGAATTCACACAATTTAAAATAAGAAAATAAAGGAGATAATCAGGTTTTTTATGTATAAAAAATGTGTGTGGCTTTCTGACAAACTCCTCCCCTTCCCCCTACGGTGTGCTCTTCCTTGTTAAATTCATGATCCTGATTTGGGAGTGGGGTAGAAAATTTCAAAATAAATATATTGTAGTGATAATTCAGGCTCTTGTGAATTGGTCTATCTCAACTGTGAGGGACTAGGACCATGAGGTGAAGATGGATATTGGCATTTCAGTTGATATCTCTATCCTTTTATAAGTTCACAATTCCTGTTGCATGTTACTTAAGCTTAAAATTACTATTATATGTTGGGCAGATAAAAGCCATTAAGAAGGACTACTTGGAATCTGAAACTTTGCACTTCATTTAATCCCTCCCTTTTTCCTTCTATCCCATTTTTCTTTTCCTCTCATTTTTCATTCTTCCATATCCTATGAGATTTCAGACAAGAATGTTAAGCAATTGAGGTTTCTCATGGAAGGCAGCTAGAAGAGAATGATTAACCATTTATATGTGGTTTCCATGCTGTGGGTATAAACAGGTAGGAATGGGCAAAAGTGTTAAGGTAATAGGCTGCAGTTTGAACAATAAGAAATAAGACAATGATTCATGAAATCTGTAATTGTGATTTTGTCATTATTTGAGTGAAATGAATATGTCCAGTTCTCCATAGCCTGCCTCTCACGGTTAAGTTGAGGCATTTAGGAAAGAAGAAACATTGACAGAGATCCTACTCTGATAGATACTTACCAAGTTCGTTCACATATCTCATTCCATTTTAGGCTCATACTAACTCAGAGAGGGAGACATGATTATCTATATTTTAACAGAAGAGGAAACAGGTTCAAAGAAATTAAGTTACTTGAAAAAGTTTGCACTGCCTTTAAGTGTCATTTAAAAACACATATGGCCCAAATACTCATGTAATTTAATCTCCAAGTGATGAAAATAAAATTCTTCAATTTGTTTTGATAAGGAAGAACTATCCTTTTTGGTGCTCAAAATTCTTATAAAACTAAACTTCTCTGAACATAATTATGATCTTGGGCAGGCACCGATCTCAGCAGTATTTCTTTATTCTTACTAAATCTGTGTAATTTTATATATAAGGCTTAGTGAATTATTAGTCTTTACAATTTTTCTAATTGCCTAAGTCACACCATAGGAAGGGTGCCATGCAGCTGATTACTGAGTTTGTTAATAAGCTTAGTTTTATGAGACAAAAGTAATCCAACTATGTCAATATTCTCTAGTGATTTATGCAAGGCTGGAGTGTAATATGGTTCAGATGAAATGCAGCTTTATTTTTAGTTTCTATTCTTGCCATCCAGAGAGTGTTGGTCTTACTCAAATCCAAAAGAAATCTCCTGATGGATTAGTTTAGGTTGGCCCTTCTCAGTAATACATTTAAATGTAGATATTTTGTGCCTACTCCATCATAGGTATAGAAGTACAAATATTTTAAAACATAATCCCTGCTTTCAAATAAACTTGCTTTATTTATTTTTTTCTTTTATTGCTATATATTGTTCACCATTCACATGGTGCAGTTAGTATGTATTTAGTCATACACAAACATCACACACGCACACACACAAACACTCAAAGATGATATTATTGACAAAACTTGGGTGCGACTAAAATGGCCAGGACATGACCAGTAATCCTAAAGTATACCAACTGTTACTTCAGTTCTATGAGCTGCTCCTTTGAATTTACTTTCTGATTCTGAAATACATTTCTATTCCTGATGATTGCTTACCACCTTGGTCTCTTTCTCAAATTTCAATAATTGAAAAATTATGCTGCAGTGTGACCTTAAACTCCATCTTTCAGTTTGGGTTGCCTATCAAAATAATGAAAATATAAGATTAGTCCTGGCTTACAGTAGTTTGGAAAATGGAATCATTTGATAGAACCTATATTATGTGGGAAATTTTATCATTGTGGATTACCAAAGCACTAAGGAAAGAAACTGAAGGAAATTATTAAGTATGTTCAGTTTGCATTGTCTTGAAGGAAAATCAATATATTGAATGATTTTTTAAAATAACAAGTACTGATTAGATCTAATTTATTTCCCCGAACCTTTCTCTATTGATTTTCTTCATATTACTTTGTAAGAAACTACTTGTCAACATCAGATTCCAGTTCATGACCATTTTAAAAGAAAGGAATGTCCACTATAGCAGAAGAATGTTTGTCTGGAGTGAATGAAACTGCATTGTCCTGTATTTCTGAGTTTAGATAGCTTAAATCAAAGGAGCACAATAATTGCAAAGAAAAAATTAGTTTTGGTGTCAGCAGTCTCTAATATCATGGCTTGAGAGCCTTTTTAGTTTTACCTGCCCAACATTGCCATGATGACACTTGATGTCTGGTCTTGCTGCCAACTCCCCACCCATTTGGTACAGATTTGGCTATGATCCCATTTACCGTACATACCAGCACCAATACCATGCTGTTCTCCCATTGTGTGTGTGTGTGTGTGTGTGTGTGTGTGTGTGTGTGAGTGTGTGTGTGTTAATGTATGCTTACAGATCTTTTGAAAGCAGTTCTCCTCATATTTGATATCAGGAATAAATAACAACCTGTATCTTTTATTTCTGTTTTGTTATCTTTGCTTGCAGAGTTTAAAGAAATATTTGTTAGAAGCAATGAAATTAGCTCCTGCAGGCATACTCTACAAGCTTGATAAACTAGCATGGAAACATTACATATCTGATCAGAGTGGTGAAATTCACATCTTTTAGTTCTCTCACTTTTAAAGATAAAGTCCAGTGAGATGAGGCCCCAAAAGATGAACTAGTGACACATTTAGATCAAGGACACAAGTATCCTAATTTCTTTTATGCCCTTTCTACTATTTGTGTATAAAATACTCTGATAGTGTATGTTATGGTAGTCTAAAAGATTTTGATGCTAAATTAAATCTTATCTTTTCTAAACTTTTCTTTGTATATCAAAACCATGCATTTTCATCTTCTTTATCTTTATAAAATGATTCCTTCTCTCTCTCTCTCTCTCTCTCTGTCTCTCTCTCTCTCTCTTTCTCTCTCTCTCTCTCTCTCTCTCTCTCTCTCTCTCTCTCTCTGGCATAACTTTTACAGAAGAATTGAGAGACTAGGAACTCCAGAAGAAAAATTGCAGTTTCCTTTATGACTGGAGGTGAAGCATAAATTCATAGGATTCATCTTTAAGATGCCCCATGATACTGCATTAAATGTACAGGAAATAGAAGTGCAACATATCACAGGCTACATCTTCCTCTAGTGTTTATAGCAGAGCACAGAAATAGCAAAGGATTAAAAAAAATGAAGTTACAATCATACATAGAGCTATTTTTTCTAGAGCAGCTGCATTTTTCCATAATTTTTAATGCATCCACAATTAATCTGACATATTTTGATATTAATTGGACCATATTTTAACTCTAAAAATACCTTATTAATAACTTCTGACTGTCCTCACAAATTTGTTTTATTCAGCCACAGTTACTTTAATATTTACATGTGGATGATCCTCAGATAGACAATAATAACCGCTCTTAAATCTGTGTCCCAACGATAGAACCTGAGACTGTTCTCCCTTCAGTCACAGGTGTCCCCAGCACAGGCTCCTGTTTCATTTTAGGTGCCTAGTTATTGGGACCTTCACACTGGGCACAGGCTGCTGCCTGAGGATTTCAAACAACTGCAGCAGCAGGTGGCATCCTCCTGGGTAGGGACTTCCTGGCATCTTAAACCTGCTGGGTATTTTGTTCTAACTTTTACAGCTATTTTAAACTCTCAGGAGTAAAGCTTCCCCCCCTTTCAATCTAACTCTCTTGTTCAGTTTTTTTTTTTTTTTTTTTTTTTTGTTAAAGTGTTAACTGATCTTCCACAAATGACAGCATGTTCTGTACTTTGCCTGGTATCCTCATGGCAGATCTAAATGTTCTTGAAATGAAGACGCTTTGTCTTCAAGAATTTCAAAGCCATTAGCTCTTATAAGATGGCAGAATAGATTGTACTTTAAATGTTAAAGATTTTGTTTTTAAAACTGTTATTTACCTATGCATTTGCAATACAGCTCTGTTCGCAAATTTTGCTTGAAATGGCATGAGGGTTGAGGAGAAGAGTAGGAATTTCTTAAGCTGGGATAAATGGCAAAAAGCCACAGGATCTACAACCAATGAAATCTAATTGCTAATAAATTAAACTACTAAAATAAAAATCCTCATATTTGAAGGCCTAAATGGTCCTATTCACATGTTATACATACAGGGTATCCCCAAAAATGTATACACACTTTGAATAAGTATTAATTTCAATGGATTAAATCTGAAAAGAAAGAAACATTGGCATTAATAATTATTCAGTGTGTATACATTTTTTGGGGACATCATCATTGATGTTTCTATCTCTCTTTTCCTCTCCCTTTCTCTCTGAAATCAATAAAAATATAATTAATTAATTAATTAATTAAAGAAATAAATATAATGAAAATAATGTGTGGGTGACTTCAAAAGATAAGACCCTGTTTCACAAACAAATTATTTTCCATTTCCAATGCTTTCTCCACATGAATTAATTGTCAAATCCATCAAATATTCTATTTAGGCTATAGCAGGCCAATACAATCACATGCATATAGATTTTGATAAATTCACATTTATAGCCCTATAAGCCTGTTAATCATATCTGGAGTTGTTGCCTTTCTTTACCCCTCATGAGCAATTAATATAAATTAGTTATTTAGGATCTTGAGAAAAATGTTCCTTTGCTTTAAGGTCTAATATTGTTAACTAAGATCATGACTCATAACATTCCCTGTTGAAATGAATTCTGACTTCAATATATTTTTCACACGTATATATATTTTTACTGCTCTCATTGTGAAGGTCATGGACAATGTAACTGTGGAAGATGTGACTGCAAAGTAGGCTGGTATGGGAAGAAGTGTGAGCACCCACGTTCCTGCCCACTGTCGGCTGAGGAGAGCATCAAGAAGTGTCAAGGGAGCTCCGATCTGCCCTGCTCCGGAAGGGGTAAGTGAGGGCTCTCAGGCCTTACCACCGCCTCCTAATCCTATGCGACAGATGAATTCAGTTCACATATATCCTATTGAAAAGATAGCTAAGATTCCTGAATGAGCGATGAGTCTTTTAAGAACTAATAAAACATACAGATGA